>NC_052155.1:105122469-105471048 GCF_902713615.1 Scyliorhinus canicula | reverse complement strand
ATGCTTGATCGGGCTTAATGGTCACTTTGGGTGAAACTACGAGGGAATGAGCCACCGTGAGCACTGATAGCATGTTTTCACAGCTATTGGTCGAAGGAGTACTTCCTAAAATGGGCCAAGGAGAATCGGGAGGTATGTTGGGAAGGTAGCAATATCCGCATACATCAAGATATTGCTGTGGAGTTGGCAAGAAAGAGGATGACCTTCGCTAGAGTGAAATCAGCTCTTTATCAGAGCGGGGTGCAGTTTGGTATGGTATACCTGGAAAAGCTGAGGGTTATGCACAAGGCCCAAGATTATGTTTTTGAGATGATGAAGGAAGTGGAGGCATTTGTCAAAGCTGAAAGACCTGGACTGAACTGAGGGGGCCTGTATGAGACTTGATTAGTGGTTGGGACAGGTCTTTGTGGAGATGTTATTGTAAGAAGAGTGTTTGTATTTGTATAGCTGTGTTCCATGTTCCCTTTCCCCTTGTTTACTTCGTATGTACAGTTGATTACATTTGAAATGGCTGCAGGTTAGTGTGGGGGGTTCTGCCTCCCTTTGTCCTCGGTTCTTTCAGCCCCTAGGGTTCTCGAGGCTTGGAGGGCGTGTTTGGTTTGGGGGAAGGGAATAAGGGTCCGAGAAGTTTCTGGAATTGGAGAATGGGAGAAGGGGGAGTTTTGTTTTTGATTAGGGCCTGACTTGTTCTTTATTTTTTTATTCGGATAGGGTGGGCTCTGGCAGGGGAGTTACCTTGCTAGTTTATTGAGGGTAGCAAGCGAATAGGAGAGATGTGGGGGCAGGGGCTACGGATTACGGAGCCTGTGCAAGCTGGTTTTGTAGAGCCTGGAAAGTGTGAATGGTGGGAGGAGCGGGTTTGAGGTGAGAGGAGCAGTTCAAGAGGAAGTGGATGGGTCATTTTTGGGATGGGGAGGGGAGGGGGGTGATAGAGTTCTGACGGTGACAGACAGCAGGAAGCTGTTCCGCTTACGGTGTAGAGCAGGCAGACATCGAAGGTAGGTTCTGATTTCAGGAATTTGGTGGACAAAGGGCGAGAGCCCTCACGTTGGAAATGGCTGACTTAAAGGGGAGTGGGGATGAGAAACCCCTCATTCAGTTGTTTAAGTTGAATGTGAGGGGTTTCGGGAACCCAGTGAAACGTCTGAGCTTTGAGGGGCAATGCTGTTGCAGGAGATCGACCTGTGGGTAAGAGACCAGGTCAGGCTTCAGAAAAGTTGGGTTAACCAGGTATTTCACTCAGGCTTTGATAGCAGGACTGAGGGGGTGGCAATACGTATTAATAAATAGTTTGGTTCTAAATGGATAAGATGTTAGCGGACCGGGGGACAGGTATGTCATAGTTACATGGACTTTAGAGAGTAAATTGGTGGTTCTAGTGAGCTCTTATGCCCCAAATTGGGATGATGTGGAGTTTATGAAGAGGAAGCTGGCTGTGATACACACCAGCTGATTTTAGGAGGGGATATAAATTGTGTGCTGAGCCCCAGGTTGGATGAGTCCACGAAAATGTCACTGGTCCCCTCGGGCGGTGCAAATTTGCTGGCAGTGTTTATGGAGGAGATGGGGGAGGGAATTCTCCTTTTCCCCCTCCAATCGATAATGTGTATTCGCGTATAGATTTTTTTGTGATGGGGAAAGACCTGTTGCCACGATAGTGATATCAGACCACACTCTGCACCTGGTAGATGTGGTATTGGAGGCCATCCTATCAGCTGTCGTGTGTGAGTACCTTTTAAGAAATGGGGGTTTATCGAATAGCTGTAGTGGGTGTACCTTTAAGAAATTAGTGTTTATTAGAGAGCTGCAGTGATGTCAGAGAGTGGGTGGAGCTGGGCTGTCTGTCTGCTTTACTTTTATTTTAGGCTGTTTGCTACAGGGTGTGGTTAGTTTCGTTTTGAGAGCTGGATAGCTGCAGGCAAAGCAAGGAGCTGTATAACGATCTCTCTCTGCAAACTAAAGACTGTCTCCAAATCAATTGGGTGATTTCAAAGTGCTGATTGCTCTCAATAGTGAATTTAAACCTGATCTCTGTGTTAAAAAGGGTCTTTTGTCTTCCAGATGTTGTTTGGGAATTTATTAAGGGTTATCTATCGAGTACTGTATTCTTTGAGGATTTATTGGTGTTGATAGTTGTTAAGATGTTTACTGTGGGTTTATAAAGTGTTTAATTGTTTCACATATAAACAGTGTTTTAATTTAAAAGTACTGTAAATTTCTGTTGAATTACACCTGCAGAGTGGGCCCATGTGTTCCCCATAACCACAATCTATTCAAAGTTGTGGATCAGGTGAACTCCATGATACACTTTGGGGTTCTCTAAAACCTGGCCCAGATCACAGCTGATGTGGACTTTCGATGTGGGGTTGTTAGCTCATCTGGGATTTTGTGTGAAGATTGACCGGGTGATTGAATACGTGGGATTCAATAAGAATGGGAAAGTGTCACCTTCAGTACTGTGGGAGGCTTTGAAGGTAGTGGTGTGAGGGGAGACAATTTTGTTCAAGGCGCAGAGGAACAAGTAATTGAAAGAGTAGCGCCAGCATTTGATGGATGAAATTCTGGAGGTAGATGGTAAGTATTCAAGGGACTCGACACCAGATCTTTTGGCTAGTAGAAAGAAGTTGCAGATACAATTTGACTTACTTTCCACTGATAAGGTGGCAAGGCAGTTACAGCGCTCGTGCGGGGTGGTATAAGAATATGGGGAGAAGGCCAGCCGCTTTTAGGATGGTCAGTTGAGGCGGCATGCAGCCTCTTGAGAGATAGTGTAGATTTGAGAATCGGAAGGTGGGTTAGTGTCGTCACCGGAGAAAATCAATGGGGCATTTGAGGCTTTAAAGGCCGGAAATGCCGGTAGAGGAGACGGATATGCGGATGTTTCTGGAGGAGTTGGGTCATCCTAAGTAGAGGAGGAGGATCGGGAAGGGATGGAGGTGCCGTTGGGGGTGGAGGAGGTCAGAACAGCAAAACGGCGGATGCAGATGGGGAAAACCTCGGGGCCAGATGGGTACCCGATGTTATTTTATAAACGATTTGCTGATCGATTGGTGTCACTACTGGTGGAGAGGTTGGAGGATTCAGCTGTGCTCTCTTCCGGAGACAAGGCAAGCATCCATCTCACTCTTGCTAAAGAAGGATAAAGATCTGGTAGAGCGTGGGTCATAGATCTGGTAGAGTGTGGGTCATAGCGCTCAATCTCATTATTGAATGTAGATGCCAAGATCCTTGCAAAGTCGCTTGTGCTTAGGTTAGAGGGGTGTCTCCCGCAGGTCATTGGGGAAGACCAGAAGGGGTTTGTGAAGGGTAGGAGCTTATCATCTAACGTAAGATGGGTTTTGAATGTAATATTGTTTCCAGTGGAGGGGAGAGAGCAGGAGGTCATTGTGATATTTGATATGGAAAAAGCCTTTCATCGGGTACAATTGGGATATTTGTTTGCAGTATTGGAGCGGTTTGGGATAAGGCCTAAGTTTGTGGAATGGGTTCGGTTAGTATACAAGGCACCGAAGGCTCACGTTCGCAAAAACAATACCAGCTTGAGATAGAACAAAGAACAAAGAAAAATACAGCACAGGAACAGGCCCTTTGGCCCTCCAAGCCTGCGCTGGCCATGCTGTCCATTGAACCTAAAACCATTGATATTTCTGGGGTCCGTATCCCTCTATTCCCATCCTATTCATGTATTTGTCAAGGCATCCCTTAAACATCACTATCGTACCTGCTTCCACCACCTCCTCCAGCAGTGAGTTCCAGGCACCCACCACGCTCTGTGTAAAAAACTTTCCTTGCACATCTCCTCTAAACTTTGCCCCTCGCACCTTCACTCTGTGTCCCCGAGTAATTGACTCTTCCATCTGGAGAAAAAGCTTCTGACTATCCACTCTGTCTATGCCCCTCATAATTTTGTAGACTTCTTTCAGGTCGCCCCTCAACCTCCGTCATTCAAGTGAGAACAAACCAAGTTCATCCAACCTCTCCTCATAGCTAATGCCCTCCATACCAGTCAACATCCTGGTAAACCACTTCTGTACCCTCTCCAAAGCCACCACATCCTTCTGATAGTGTGGCAACCAGAATTGAACACTATTCCAAATGTGGCCTAACTAAGATTATGTACTGCTGCAGCATGACTGGACAATTGTTATACTCAGTGCCCCGGCCGATTCAGGCAAGCATGCCATATGCCTTCTTAACTACCTTCTCCTCCTGCGTTGCCACTTTCAGTGACCTGTGGACCTATACACCAGAAGCCTCTGCTTGTCAATACTCTTAAAGGTTCTGCCATTTACTGTATATTTCCCACCTGTATTAGACCTTCCAAAATTCATTACTTCACATTTGTCCACATTAAACTCCATCTGCCATCTCTCCACCCAAGTCTCCAACCGATCTAAATCCTGCTGTATCCTCTGACAGTTCCGCAATTCCACCAACCTTTGTGTCATCCACAAACTTACTAATCAGACAGTTACATTTTCCTCCAAATTATTTACATTTACTACAAACAGCAAAGGTCCCGGCACTGATCCCTGTGAAACACCAAGGGTGACAGCCTTTCATTCAGAAAAGCACCCTTCGACTGCTACCCTCTGTCTTCTATGACCAAGCCAGTTCAGTTACATAGGAGAATGAGGCAGGGGTTCCCTAAGTCCTTCATCTTGTTTGCATTGGCAATTGAGCCGTTGGCCAATATCCTATAATCATCGGGTAGCTGGATAGTAAGGGGAAGGGGTAGAACATAGGGTTTCTTTATATGCTGATGATCTTTTATATATAACGGACCCAATACCCACAATGGGTGATATCATGGCAGTGCTGAAGTGATTTGGGGCTTTTTAGGGTATTCATTAAATTAAGAAAAATGAGTTTTCCAGTTACCCAATCAGGGAGATGGGTCAACTTGGGGGTGCTGCCATTTGGATTTGGATTGGACTTGTTTATTGTCACGTGTACCGAAGTACAGTGAAGAGTATTTTTCTCCATGTCACTCAAACATATCATTTAGTCCATGAAAAGAAATAATGTAATAGGACAACACAAGGTCCACAATGTAAATACATAGTCACCGGCATCGCGTGAAGCATACAGGAGTGTAGTATTAATCAAGTCAGTCCATAAGAGGGTCATTTAGGAGTCTGTTAACAGTGGGGAAGAAGCTGTTTTTGAATCTGTTTGTGCGTGTTCTCAGACTTTTATATCTCCTGCCTGATGGAAGAAGTTGGAAGAGTGAGTAAGCTGGATGGGAGGGATCTTTAATTATGCTGCCCGCTTTCCCTAGACAGCGGGAGGTGTAGATGGAGTCAATGGATGGGAGGCAGGTTCATGTGATGGACGGGCCGGTGTTCATGACTCTCTGAAGTTTCTTGCAGTTGCCATACCAGGCTGTGATGCAGCCACATTTTGTCTGATGGGTTCCAATATTCGGTACTTCGGGGTTCAGGTGACCCTGGATTGGGGTCAGCTTTGAAAATGGAATTTCACGAGTCTGATAAGCAGATAAAGCGAATTTGAAGAGATGGGATAACCTCCCTCTGTCCTTGGCTGGCAGAATCCAATCGGTGAAAATGAATGTCCTGCTGCATTTACTGTTTTTATTTCAGTAATGCCAGGGTTTTTACCCAAATCCTCTTTTCAGGGAGTGGAGCAACTGATTTTGAAGTACATTTGGAGGTAAATGTAGCCAAGATGCTGAAAATGGTGCTCCAGAGAGATCGGCAGTTAGCTGCCCTGTTCCTATCGAAGCTATTGTGGTATTATTGGGCGGCGAATACTAAGAAGGTGCTGCGATGGTGTGGAGATTCAAAGGAGGTGTGGGGGTGTATGGAGTCGGGCACATGTAGAGTGTTGGGGTTATGGGCGTTGGCGAGGGCTCCCTTACCCTTTTCTCCGGGGAGGTATTCTAGGAATTCGGTGGTAGCCCCCACAATGACGATATGGAGATTTCGGCAACATATTAAGCTGGGGCACTGTCGAAGCTTGTACCGGTGTACGAGAATCATAGCCTGGTGCGGGATCGGAGAATTCACGGGTTGGGGGGGGGGCGAGAATTGTGCTCCAACGCCGGCTTCCCCATTCTAGGGCGCCGTTTTTCAGGCAGCGGCAGGATTGCCGCCACGCCGGTCAGGGGCCGTTGACAGTTCTCCCCACTCCGGCGATCCTGGAGGGGCGGCGTGGGGATCAGACCCCTGGGGGGCCCACCACGGTGGCCTGACCTGTAATCAGGGCTTACCGATCAACGGGCTCGTTCCGTGGGGGCCTTCTTTACTCTGCGCCGGGCCCCTGTAATGCTCCGCCATATTGCCCGGGGGCCGGCGCGGAGAAGGGAACCCCCGCGCATGTGAGGAAATATGCTGGCCGTTCTGCACATGCGCGGACTCGCGCGGGCTGTTCACTGCCGGCTGGAGCTGCGGGGACGACTCCGGCGGCAACCTAGCCCCCTAGGAAGGTGAGAATTCCTCACTTTCGGGGGCCTTTGATGCCGGAGGCTTTGGCACCGGTTTTCATGCCGGCGTGGGGACATAGCCCCATTTTTAGAATCCTGCCCCATTTTTAGAGAATAGTGCCCCATATGTTTGAGTCGGCGCAGCTTAACATAGATTCCGGGGATTGAAGAAGAAGGTTGCTCGGAGGTGGATGCTGATGGGGTGGAGGTCAGCTTCTCCACCCAGTGCCTCAGTATGACTGGGGAATCTTATGAAATCTTTGTATCTTGAAAAACCTCAAGTAGATCATGAGGGGCACAATTGAAGGGTTCTATCGGAGATGACGGCCGCTCATTTTGTACTTTAAAGAGTTAGTCACCATTAGCTGTTAGAGGACGGGGGAGGGATGAGGTGGGGGTTGTTGTTAATATTTTTATTGCTTGCGTTATGTATAATATTTTGAAAATCTGAATAAAAATATTTTAAAAATATTTCCAATAAGAGACATCCTGTATGTAATTGTGTTGTAACTTACTGCAGTAGGAAGGAAAATTCTGACACAGAAATGTTGGTAATCTGGAATCTAGACCTTGTTGACATGAAATTTGGATCTGTCCTTTGGAATCATACGTTGACTGTTTGGTGTCCAAAATGGACACACTTTTGGGGTAAGGTGAGTTAGCTATCATATTAGGAGGGAGTTAGCACTTGTGTACTGAACAATGTCTGCAGAACAGGCAGATCATGACAGCAAATAGTGTGCAACACTCATTTGATACTAGCACTACCATTTTGGAGCTCAACGCTAATGCCCTCTTTTGCACGCACAGCTGAACACACCTTCAGCAAAAAGAAGAACCCTCCATCAGTGCTATTCAATGGGATCATCAACAACACGCAGGTTAGAAGTTGACTGATTTTTCTTAAAAATTGTTCATGGGACGTAGACGTTGCAGGCTGTGCCAGCATTTATTGCCCATCCCTAATTGTCCTCGAGGGGGCAGTTAAGAGTCAACCACATTTCTGTGGGTCTGGAGTCATATGTAAGTCAGACCAGGTAAGGACAGCAGATTTCCTTCCTAAAGGACATTAGTGAACCAGATCGGTTTTTACTACAATCGACAATGGTTTCACTATCATCATTAGACTTTTAATTCCAGATTTTTATTGAATTCAAGTTTCACCATCAACAACCTTGTTGTTGGCGGGGATGTTGTCAGTGATGGGGTTGGAGGGGGGGTCATCTCGGCGATTTATGGGAGGATTCTGGAGGAGGATTCAGCGTCGTTGGAGGGGCTTAAGACCAAGTGGGAGGAGGAGTTGGGGTGGCGCTGGGGGAGGGGTTGTGGTGCGAGGTGTTGCGGAGGGTGAATGCCTTGACTTTGTGTGCAAGACGGGTTAATACAGTTAAAGGTGGTGCACAGGGCACACCTAACGAGGGCAAGGATGAGCCAGCCGATTGCTTTAGGGGGTGGAGGATACTTGCATGCGGTGTTGGCGGAATTCGGCCAACCATGTACATATGTTCTGGTCCTGCCCAAGTTGGAGAAATTTTGGAGGTCTTTCTTCAGCACAATGTCTGCGATCCTACACTTGGACTTTGAGACCAATTCCCTCGATGCCATATTTCCAGTTGGATCTGCTGGAGATGCAGATGGAGGTGGATGTTTTAGCCTTCGCCTCACTGATTGCTCACAGGTGGGTCCTGTTGGGGAGGAGATCAGCTTCTCTGCCCTGTGCCTCAGTGTGGCTGGGGGATCTAATGGAGTTCCTGTAAGTTCACCTTGAGGGGTGTGATTGAAGGTTTCCATAAGAGATGGGGGCTATTTATTCTTCACTTTAAAGAGTTGGTCACTATCAGCTGCTGGGGGATGGGGTTATTCTTCGAGTTATATGGGGTTAGAGCGGAGGTTCTATTGTTATTCTTTTCATTCGGGGTTGTTTCGTTTTATGCACAAAATGTAAAAATGTTAAAAACAGAATAAAAATATTTATTTTCAAAAGTTACCAATTCTCTAGGGAGCGGTGTGGTAGGTACTAAAGGAATTTTTGCTGACTTCAAGGCTTCTACCCAAACCAGTTTCCCCCAGATATGGGTGCACTAGTGAGCATTCCTTTTGGAATACAGCATAATTTGGAGAATGAACATAGCTGATGCCGAACTAGATAAGCTGCTGGAAGAGGGAGGAGAATGAGGGGCATGTGGGGTGTCAGCTGGAAGTATTGGAGAGTACTGCGGGGCTCCTCAATCATATGGTTTTCATTGTATGCATGCAATCCATGTGTGTGTGGGGTTGTGCACTGTAGTCATCAACCATATTGTCAGCAGATTACCCATATTGCTTAGCGGTCATACTTTAGTTTGTTATGGTGGTTCAGATATGGAAGATGCACTGGAGAATGGGGAAATAGCAATTCTAATGATGTGTTGGAGAGTAAATTGCTAGGCTGCTGTGACATTCTGAAAGTGCCTTTGCGCACTAATCCATCTCCATGATAGCAGCAAGCTAACATTGTGTGACTTCAATCTAAGATTTCACTGACGCACTCAGAATTCTAGTGAAAGCAGCTGATGCTACAATGGAAGCTGTGACATCATAGTTGGATCCATAAGTGTGATAATGGCTATCACTCCCATGCTGGAAAGGAGGATCTTTAAGCTCTGTGCGCAGCCCTTTGCCAAGTTGGTACTGAAATCCATTATGTTCCTTGACAATGACCACAAGTGTTCTGGCAGGATTCCAAAGGTGCCACACATTCTTTTGAGCGACCGATGCTAGGAATCCAAAATAAAACAGAAATGGCAGGAGAAAATTGAAGCAGAATCCTTGTGCCAGCTTTGCCCTTTGCCCTGTACAGGCCACTTGTGTCCAGAGTTTCACCATGTGCAGATCTTGCTCTATACTATCCTCTAAATTAAGTATGGTGCTGGTATCTGAGCTGGAGGCTGAGTGTGTGAGATCAACTGTGCTGTGACTTCATCACCACTATCTTCTTGCCTGACCATCAGAGCTGACCTTATCAGCAAGTTTTCATGGAAAGAGGAGATCACACTCTGTAGCTACAGCAGGCAGCCAATTTTCTCCAACAGCTTAAATAGACAACATCTGCTCACATGGTCAAATTCCATGATGAGGTCAATGAAGGCAATATCTAGCAGTCTCCTTTGTTCACGGCATGTCTCTTGCTGCTAGACTGAGAAGATCATGTAAATTGTAGATCTTCTAGTTCTGAATCTACACTGGGGGCAGAATTCCCGAACCCCCCACCGGGTCGGAGAATCGCCGGGGCCGGCGTCAATCCCGCCCTCACCGTGTCCCGAAGTCTCCGGCACCAGAGATTTGGCAGGGGCGGGAATCGTACCGCGCCTGGTGCCCCCCCCCCCCCCCCCCCCCCCCCCGGCGATTCTCTGGCCCGCAATGGGCCGAAGTCCTGCTGCTGTCATGCCGGTCCTGCTGGCGGGAATCAAACCACCTACCTTACCGACGGGACCAGGCAGCGTGGGTGGGCTCTGGGGTCCTGGGGGGAGGCACGGGGCGATCTGGCCCCAGGGGTTGCCCCCACGTTGGCCTGGCCCGCAATCGGGGCCCACCGATCGGCGGGCGGGCCTGTGCCGTGGGGGCATTCTTTTCCTTCCGCCTTCGCCATAGTCTTCACGATGGCGGAGGCGGAAGTGACCCCTTAACCTGCACATGCGCGGGGATGACGTCAGCAGCCGCTGATGCTCCGGCGCATGCGCGGACTTCTGCCGGCCGGTGAAGTCCCTTCGGCCCCGGCTGGCGTGGCGCCAAAGGCCGTTCCCGCCGGCCGGCGGGGCACCAACCACTCCGGCGCAGGACTAGCCCCTCAATGTTAGGGCTTGGTCCACAAAGGTGCGGAGTCTTCAGCACCTTTGGGGCGGTCCGATGCTGGAGTGGTTCACCCCACTCCATCACGCCGGGACCCCCCGCCCCGCCGGGTAGGGGAGAATCCCGCCCTGGGATTCGGGGTCGATGCATTCAGCTCGGAACTGCAGCCTAACAAGGACAACATGGGCAAATATTTGTCCCACAATGCTAAGCAGGGAGATGCCACAATAGTTGCTGCAATCACCACAGTTGCCCTTGTTCTTGTACAGGATGGAAATCTGCAGAATGCACATCATGGAGCTCCACCCCCTCCCTCCAGCAGAAACAGAGATGTTTGTTCAGATTCTGCAGGAGTGACAGTTTCTTGTGCTTGATAAGGTTATGTGGTGTAACATCAGCACCTGGATCTTTGCCCATAGCAAGCGAGTCAATAACCTTGCTAATCTCCTCCACTATGGGTTTAATAGTCAACTCTATGGTGTTTAGAGCTTCCTCAGTGACTGTGTACAACTCAAGATTGTGTTCCACCCATCTCACCAATTGTTTATTGCAGTTAGTAGTGACCTCTTCTACCTATATTTTCAATGGAGCTGTGCATGTGTGGAGAATGTGAATTTAAGTTGGCGTGCTGCAGACTCGGAAAACAACATGGGAATACGAGGTAGTGGTAATAATAGAGACATGGGCTGGGATTCTCCCTTCTGGGGTTTAAGTCCCAACGCCAGTGGAAAAATCAGCGTCAACAGCCCCTGAAAGTAAGGAATTCTCAGAACTTTCGGGGGCTAGGTGGACGCCGGAGGGGTTGGCGCAGCTCCAGTCAATCCAGCATGAGCGGTACGGCTGGCATATTTCAGGACATGCGCGTGGGTTCTCTTCTCCGCGCTGGCCCCCAGGCAATATGGCGGAGCCCTACAGGGGCCCAGCGTGGAAGAAAGAAGTCCCCCCACGCAACAAGCCTGCCCACAGATCGGTAGGCCCCGATCGCGGGCCAGGCCACTGTGGGGCCTCCCCCAGGGGTCGGATCCCCTCTCCCCCGAGGACCACCCCCACACACTTACCTGCCAGTTCCCGCCGTGCATGAGGTGAGTAATTCACACCGGCGGGACAGGCCAAAACTGGACGGCCACTTGGTCCATCAGGGCCCGGAGAATCACCGGGGGGACAGCGCCGCTGTCAACAGCCCCCGACCGACGTGGCGGAAATCTCACCGGCCCCCGAAATACGGCGCCGGAGAATAGGGCAGCCGGCGTCGGGGCGGCAGGGCGCGATTCGCGTCTTCCCCCGGGGATTCTCCGACCTGGCGGGGAGTCGGAGAATTCCGGACATGGCTCTGAAAGGGCAGGTCTGGGTATTAAATATGCCTGGATGTAAGGTGTTCAGGAAAGATGGGGAGGGTGGTAAAGGAGGTGGAGTAGCAGCATTGATTAAAGAGAATATTGCAGTCTGGAGAGAGGGGTTAGAGACAGAGGATATCCCAGAGGAGACAAAGACAGAATCTATTTAGTTAGAGCTAAAGGAAAATAGAAGTATCATGACACTACTGGTTGTGTTCTATAAACTGTCAAATAATGGGGAAAATATAGAGGTCAAATTTACAAGCAAATTACAGTGAGGTGCAAGAGCTACAGAGCAGCTATAAAGTGGAACTTTGATTATCCTAATATAGATAAGGATATTAAGAGCATAAAAGACGGAGAGGGGGGAAGAGTTTTCAGGAGAATTTTCAACATCAGTATGTGTCTAGCCTAATGTGGAAGGAGGCATTGTTCGATCTTGTTATGGAGAGGCGGATCAGGTGGATCAACTATCAGTAAGAGGAACATTTTTACATAGTATCATTGGTTTAGGTTTGGAAAAGGACAAGCAGCAACCTCGATTAAGAGTATTCAACGGGGAAAAGGGTCAACTTCAGTGAGGTGAGAACAGATCTGGCCCAGCTAACCTGGTGTCAAATATGGTTGACAAAACTGGCTTGAAAGAGGAAATAGTTTGGATATAATCAAGGTAAATTCCCATGAGTGGGAAAGGAAGTACAAACAAATCCAGAGGTTCTGGGATGACAACATTAATAAGAGAGTAAGATGGAGCAGAAAAATTGCCTATGTGACAGATGTCAGTTGGATAACACAATTGAAAATCAAGCAGAATAAAGAAAGTTATTCTGAGACACTGCCAGCTAACGTAAAAAAGAAGCCAAAAGTCTCCCGGATAGTTGGTATGACCACAGCTGATGTTGTTGCTGAGCAAGCCAGTCTGCCGGGCGAAGTCTGTCTCGCTGATCATAAACCTCTTTTATTGTGAAAATACGGAGGAGGAGCTACTGACCTCAAAAGCATAGAGCTCCAGCAACTCCTTTAGAATGTTAAAATGCTTTTAAAAGTCATTAAAATAAAACTTAAGCGCATAAGATAAAAGTTACACAGTTAAACCAGTCTTTCAGACAAACCCCTCCAAAAAATATTCTAGGTCAAAAGTACACAAGTTAACTATCTTTTTCGCAACAAACGCTTATAGATTTTTAGCCGTAGAAATCCAGTAAATATCACCCAAGTCAAGGAATTGTTGTCACTTGAATAAAGGTACACTTCACGACTTCTTAGACACTTTCAGTCTGATGTGGAATTTGAAAAGGAGGTTCAAGATGCTAATGTTTGTGAATTTACATGTCAGCTGGAAGAACTTGAACTTCCTGAATCACTTGTAGTTGGAGATTGAGGCTGGCAACAACTGAATCATGTGCACTGGACCATCCAGTTCAGGCACCGTGTGTTCAGCAAGACTGGTCTGCAATCAAGTCAGATGTACTTAATTGCATGTGCCCTTACTTTTGACTTTTGAGATGAACTAACTGTCCAAGGGAATTTGATAATTAAACGACTGCAACTTAGTACCAGCTGCTTTGTGTAAGGAATTAATGTCAGTAGCCGATTCAACACAAATTGGTTAGAAGGTTGTATCTGCAATGTCTGTGACAGCCTCTACTGACCCAATATGCTGCATCATGTGACGTCTGTTTGACTCATTGGAGTTTCCCAAGCAAGGTTTCAGTGAGGCTTTGGTTAAAGGTTGAGGCTGTCCTGCACCAGGAGCTGGGAGCAAAGGTAAAAAACAGGAACTCAGAAGTTAGCATCACTGGATTATTATCTGGACCATGTTCAAATTGGCGTAGAGATAAGCAACTTAGAAATATAAGTACTCAAGTAAAAGCAAATATTGCTACAAATCTGGAATATACACAGAAGATGCTGGGTAATCTGATCAGATCTGGCAGTACCTGTGGAGAGAGACAGTTTGGGTCCACTGTAGAAGGGTCACTTGGACTCGAGATGTTAACTCTCTCTCCACAGGTACTGTCAGACCTGCTGAGTTTATCCAGCATCTTCTGTTTTTATTTCAGGAATATGAACCCGCTGCTGAAGGTATGGTGACGGAAGGAGTGGTTCTGTTTAATGGGAGCACGGAAGCAGGGATAGGAAGTAGCTGTACTGTTGGGATGGGCTCCACCTGAACTGTGCTGGGACCAGGATCGTGGTGAAATAGGACAGTCACAGAAACTTCAAACCAGGAAATGGAGGAGAGGCTTTCATCGGAAAAGCTGATAAATAACAGTTTGCAAAGTAACAGAAGGAAAGAGAGAAGGGTAACATTCCAAAATTGTGCGTTAGAAATAACAGATAAAGGGAAAACTAGAAGGTGTAAGCTACTGAAACTGGAGAGAGAAATTAAAAACATGTTAGTAAAATATTAAAAAGGACTGGTTAGGTTATGTGGCTCATGATTTAATTATACAAACAAATTGGCTGGATTCTCCGTCCCTGAGACTAAGTGTTGTCGGCGGGGCAGGATTAGTAGAGTTCTATGACAGGAAAACAGGTGCTGCATCTGGACCGATTCACTGGCCGTTAAGGGGCTAGCACTGGCACAACGTGGAACACTATCAATTCCAATGGAAAACGGTGTTGATTCGCCGGGGTCATGATTAACATTCGAGAGGGTGACAAGCTGCAGCTGTATATTAGCATTCCACTCCCCACACACACTCATCCCAGCAAACAAGATAGCATTGGTTGTACTGGGGTGCACCCATCCCGTTGATGGGTCGGTTGAGACCAGAGGGTACATAGAGGGATGGCCTGAGGGGCGCACCCATATGACCTGTGGTGCAAAATTCACAGTGGGCAGTCAGTGGCGTGCGCAGCTGCATGGCTGCCTGGCAGTCTGCGACAATGGTGTTCCGTGCCCATTCACCCAATCCCACAGCCCACCTCCTGGTCTCCCTGCGCTACTCCCCCCAGCTCTGGCAGAAACTCCCCGACCAGCGGCACAGCTGTCAGCAAACTATGGCGATGTTGGACATTTTCCGTACCCCCTCTCCCACCCTCAGCAGCCATGGCGCCTGTTTCCCAAGTTTTAAAAGCACAAGTGAACCTCACCGTCTGGAATTCCCCCGGTGGAGGAAGAGGAACGCAGAGGCCCTGGAGAATACCGGGTTAGGCCCGCTAATGATATGCCAACGGCATTTTCTGTATGTGCAGAGTGAAACGCATTGACGCCGTTGTCGAGGCACCGGAGAATTGCGATTTGCCGTGACCCCAGTGCCTGCCACGATTTTAGCATCAAAACGGATGTCAAATCCTGGCCTTGCAGTGCATGGTACAAAACAGAGACATGGCTGAAAGATGGTCACAATTGGAAATTAAATATACCTTGGCCCAAATCTTTTGATCAGGGTCATGTCCAATCCTGGTCAGATAAAAAATACACACTTATCTTCACCCAATTTTTCTGGCCAATCTTCCGATGGAGAATCCTGCAGGACTCAGTCAGCCCAGGAAATCTCAGAGACATCGGTGAAGGGAATCCACACAGATGACATGTCCCCTTTTTTCATCAATAGCTGCCTAGTTCTGGTAAGTTCACTAATACAGTGAAAACCTCGTGACACTTAAACCACTTTTTAGTGTCAGTGGATGAGTGTTGAAGGGTAGGTGAGGTAAGTGGGTTGGGGGTAGGGTGAGTGAAGCAAGTGAGTTAGGCGTAGGGTGGGTGAGGTAAGTGAGTAAGGGGCTAGAGTGGCAGCTTGGCTGGTGGCAACTGGGTAGGGTGGTAAGGTTAGGTCAGGCCAGGTTGAGGGGGGTAGTTAGTCGGCGGGGGCTAGTCAGATTAGGTTGGGCGGGAGCCGGGGGTTTGGGGGGTCAGAGTTGGAGTTGAGTAATTTGGGCTAGTCAGGTCGAGGGAAGTTGGGGGATTCAGTGGTGGGGGGGAGTCTGTGGTGAGGGGTAGTCAGGTCAAGTGGGGGGGGGGGGTCAGGTGGGGGTGTAGTCTGGGGGTTGAGTGAAGAGTCAGTCGGGTGAGTTGCATGGGTACTCGGGAGTTAGACTAAAAGTTTTCTGACCAATATTTCCTGGGTCTATTCAAATAAGTAAGTTGGAACTGTCCGAAGTCCGTGACAGAGTTGGAGATTTGTCAGAAGGTCCTGGGAAACAGGGGAATTTTCCATCACAATTTCAAACTTCGATGGCAATTCCTATTGAGTCAGTGCATTAGGTCGTCTGACAATCTGGAGACCAGAAGATCTTGGCCCAGGTGATAAAGACGGGAAAGACGGGGGAAATGGTAGAGGGGGAGGGGTAACCGCATTGATTAAGGATGACGTCAGTTCAATGAAAAAGGAGGATATAATGAGAGACTTTATGGGCAGAATTGAGAAATATAAAAGGATTTAAGACTGTAGTGGAGTTGCTTATAGGCCTCTTGGTAGAAGCTGTGAAGTGGTAAATTCTTTATATATAGAGCTTAGCAAGTCTATAGTAAAGGCTGAATGGTTTTATTGGGAATCTTTCACATTCAGAATGGTTGGGATACGTAGACTTATCAGAAAGTGAATTTTGTGAGGGTGTCTCAGATAGTTTTTTTGTATGGAGCCAACAAGGGGGCATGTCTTATTAGGTTTAGTGATGAAGAAGATTTAGTTAACAGCCTAACTGTGTGAACATTCATCTAATAGCGACCATAATCTGATGGAGACCAACATAATGTTTGAAAGGCAGACATACAAATTTAAGATTTGAGATCTTACTTCCAAGCAATGAGGCAGAGAATGTCCATGGTAAACTGGGAAATTCTGTGAATAAGTAAAATGACAGAAAATCAGAGGGTGGCATTGAAAAAGAATTTAATATGACACAGAACCAGCCTCCTCTTTACAGGGCAAGAGCTCTAGAGAAAACATCTACGGATGACTAGAGATAAGAGACACCATAAAACTAAAGAAAACATATACACAAGTGCAAAAAAAAGATTCTGATGAATGGGAAAGATAGAAAGGATAACGAAGGATGACAAAGCAGATGGTTAGAACTGCAAAAAGGGAGTACTTAAAAAAAAACTTTCAAGGAATATGAAAGTCAACATAAACATTTTTATAATTAGGAAATAACAGTGGTTAGGAGCAATGTGGGTCCCTTAAAAACTGAAAGTGGCGATATTAACAAAAAGGAGGAAATAGTGAACATGTCGAATCAGTACTTACAGCTGAAGAAGAGAACCCAAGCAAACTAATTTTGAATCAGGGATCAGGGTACTCATCAATATGAAAGGAAGTAACACAACAATAATGAAGAAAATAATGGCACTGAAAGAGGAGACATGAAACCTAGGAAGATACAGACAAGAATATGTGAGGCTGTTCCACCAATCAATAAGGTCATGTTGATCTGTATCTTAATTTCATTACCCACTCTTAATACTATTGCTGAATAAGAATTAATCAATCTCAATTTTGAAATTTTCAATTGACCTAGCCTCAACAGCTCATAGGGAGGGAGAACTTCATATTTCCACTGGGCTTTGAATGAATAAATCATCCATGAATTGAGCTCTAATGTTAATGTTGTGAGACTTAAATATGGACTTCCTCCACAAGGAGGAAATAGTCTCTCCCTATCTACCCCAGCAATTCCTTTTATCATTATAATTTCATCATTATAATTACAATAATAATAATCACTTATTGTCACAAGTAGGCTTCAGTGAAGTTGCTGTGAAAAGCCCCCAGTTGCCACATTCCGGCACCTGTTCGGGGAGGCTGGTCCGGGAATTGAACCCGCGCTGCTGGCCTTGTTCTGCATTACAAGCCAGCTATTTAGCCCACTGTGCTAAACCAGCCCCAATTAGATTGCCCCTTAATCTTCTGTATTCAAGTAATTGACAAGTCTAACAGCATAGAGAATTTTTATGGGTGACACCTTTACAGAAAAGACCTACGCACTGCATGGAGGTCAATGCGGGTCCACTTATTCTGTCAGTGGGTTTCCCATGGCTCTTTATCTCAGCTATGGTATTAGCTTTCCACTTTATTGTTTCCCGACTAATCTCAGAGTGTGAACACCATGACTTCTCACAATTTGCCAATGAAGGCCCTCAACTTATTGGAACCCCGGCAATGGTCATGCATGAAAACCTGCTTCTTAAGGATACTCAAGGCAAGGACATGCAAGGAGAATGTGGGAAAGCTGCCTTTCCGGTTCCTTGACCCTGTCCTGCAGGCCATTCTGGAGATGGGAAGAGTCAAAGGGGGGGGGGGGGGGGGCTCTATTCCTGTATTCCTGTGGAAGGGAAGTAGAGGCCAGGCACCTTAAGGAAGCATTTATGGTTAGAAGTAGCAGAGGCCGAAAAGAGCAGGAATGTGGTGTCCAGGACCTGGATTATAATCAGGAAAGGTTTAGTGATCTCCTTAGGTCCATAAATTGGTGAGTGCCATATCACTCTTAGGTGACAGTCAGAACTCTCTGACCTGCATGGCATTCTCCTGCACAGCTATCCTCTGACTGACACAACTTACTGTTACACACACCTGCCATTTCTCCTTGCACCTCCTCAAGTCCTCATCGCAACAGTCAACACTCAGAAACACCCTCATCCTATTGCCCTCTCGCATTCCTCACACACAACCTCCTAAAATATTGTCATCCCTGTCTCATCAAACATTCCCCTTCTTCCACTCATAACTCCGCTTTCCCTCATTACAGAAGAGAGCCACAACTCCAGGAAGCGGCAGAGAACTGGGAATGGACCTGTAGCCATAGCCATCCTGACAGTACTGGAGGAGGATTCCCTGGAGATCGGCAGGCAGCACACATTAGGCTTCAGTAATGGAATAGGAGGGTGACCCAGAGACTTGGTGACATGACTGGATGATGCACTGCCACTTGACATTTAACAGTTACTCATGTTGAATTGATGCCATCACTAACTGAAATGCCACAATGTGCTGAGGTTTTATTCTTTCGCAATGTCAGCACTAACATGTCTTTTATCTCCTACAGATCTTTCAAGGGTGATGAAGGAGCTGCTGAAAGACCAGGCTGAGAAGTCCTCAGCGGAGGGTGAATATGCTTGAGGAGGCGCCATTGCATGACTCATGCATACGCTCCACCACCGCAGATACATGCAGCTTGGTGGGTCCTGCAATGGTGATGGCGAGGTTGTCACATGTTGAGGAGGCAATCACATATGAGGAGGAGCAGACACTGGTAACAAGGAAGTGGAGAGTCCCTCATGAAGGGTATGGGGTACTCCAAATGGGTATAGATGCTGGGTCACATGAGTCGTATACGGAAAAGAAATTTACGGAGCAGTAAAGGGAAATATTGATGTTTTTGTCAGCATTCCCAGGAGCAGTACACACCCTTGGAGAGAGACTGGAGGAGTCCATCACTAGCAGGAGTGCTGTGATGTTCACCTACAAGGAAAGCCAGATACAGCAGGACATCAAGTCCATGCTGGTCCTGAACAACGTCTTGCATTGTCTGGCTGCCGATTTACACAGGAGGGAGAAAGGCCTCGCCTCAGTGACAGCAACAAAGCGCTCTCCATCTCTTGATCAGCAAAAAAATGCACTTGGGTCCTACAATTGAAGATGAAGAAAGGGGCAGTGGGAACATTTCTCAATGCGCCCTCCACCTTTCCCCATAGACAGAGATGCAAATGTTGCTCATGCGCCAATAACCGAGTCTGCCCCTGCACAGTTGCAGGTGCGTTATTAGCTCGCATGGGGTGGGAATGATTATCTGCCCCGTGGTCCTTGCGGAGTATGAGCTCCCTCGCTATAAAATGTCGACCAGTAAGGCACCACCCAGAACAGGAACCTGGTAGGGTAGTGTATATATCATATTACAAATAAAACTACATTTCTTTATTTTAATCAGTGTGGACTCCCGTGTCCTTATGGAGTTACTGTGGAGGAGTAAGGGAAAACACCCAAGAAAGACTTATTAGCTGAGCAAGTAGATTCACTTGGATTTGTACAATGTTGTTATATCGATGTTTATTTCAATGAATGAAATACTTTATTTGAATTCTTCATTCCTTTTAGCCTCTACTTGCTTACATTTTGCATTCACCTGGCACAATAGCCTTTAGGTGAGCAGTATAATCATCCTTTATGAGGAGGAATGGTGCGATGTGATCATTGGATTATTGACTGCCAGAATGAGGTATGTTCAGCTGATGAGGGTATGAGTGCACTTGCTTTTGGATGGAACTCTCAGAATGCCCTCACATGCACCAGGATGAGGTTTTCATAGTTTTCTCTGGCAGCCAAATAAATAAACTTATTCCATATCATTACCTTTTCATAATCTGCAGACTAAGGAAAAGCAGAAGAAGGAGCAATGGAGTTTGTTAATGGTCATTTAACTGAGAATTCTTTTGATAGTCTGAACTTGGCCTAAAATGTGTTATCACTGGGGGAATGTTCTACTGTCACAGTAAATAGGCTCAGGAAAGTAGTCAAGAGCTTGGTACCGCAAATTTGGGAATATATTTGATAATGCGAACAGAACATTTCACATGAAAGGCTCCAGTTAATACAATTAAAAAAAGCACAGGACATGCAATACCCCAGAGGATCATATTAGCTTCCTGCTCTTCTTCCTGACTTCCAGGATTTCCCAGAAGAAATGAAGAGTATGTACAATATGTTGCCCATATATGGACAGGTATATTGTAATTGGATGCAAATGATAGAAGCATATCCTCCAATTTATCTTCCATCATGTGCACCAAAGCAATACTTGATGTGAGGAACATTTGTTTGTTCCCTGGAGATCCAGTATTACAACGTATGGCAGGGGGATATTTAATATTTATAGGGCCAAAATGCCAATTGAGCTCATTTCTTTTAAAGCTGATTAGACAACATGGGAACAGCATACTTTGACAGGCCTACCTGACCTCTGCTGGGACACCTCCCAAAAGAGGATGGGAATCCAATCTTTTTTGTGAGGGCCACAAAGAATTCAGCACAAGTTTGTAGGGTCAAACAGATAGTAACTTTATTTATAACAATATGTACACAGAGCCAGCAGTTCACTACTGGTTCCCTCTCTAGCCGGTACCACACTGGTCAGCTCTATTTATACAGCTGCACTGTTAGTGATTCCCCCACCCCCAACCCCGCATTGGAGGAAGCTCATATTCCCCAAGGATCATGGGGTAAACAATTATCCCCAGTCAATAGGATCCAGGCAGGTGATAACAAATATATGATATGCAAAATACTATGACCTAAGAATCAGCCAGGGTTATGGAAATATTTTAATAAAAGCACATTACTGCAGATGCTGGAATCTGAAACCAAAGAGAAAATGTTGGAAAATCTCAGCAGATCTAGCAGTATCTGCAGGAGAGAAAAGATCAAATGTTTTGAGTCCTGATGACCCTTTGTCAAAGCTTTTGATACAAATGCAGGAGATGATAAAAAAATGGAAATGTTGGAAATGCAGGTCAGCAAGTACCTGTTACATAATGATGGGCTGGTTTAGCTGTAAGGTTGCACTCTGAACATTAACCCATATTTCCCATCAGATGTACTTCGACCACCTCTGCATTTCCTATTTTAAATACAACCTCAGAGTACTCCACGTTTTGTGGAGTTAAACAAGATTTTTGCCTTTGGGAAGATATAACACAGACTCCAGGGCCAGGATTCTCCCCTACTCGGCGGGGCGGGGGGTCCCGGCGGGACGGAGTGGCGTGAACCACAGCAGCGTCGGAATTCTCCGCACCTTTAGGGGCTAGGCCCGCGCCGGAGTGGCTCCCGCTCCGCCGGCCGGCACGAACGGCCTTTGGTGCCCCGCCAGCCGGGGCTGAAAGACTTTCGCCGGCCGGCGGAAGTCCATGCATGCGCCAGAGCGTCAGCGGCTGCTGACATCATACCGGCACATGCGCAGCGGAGGGCGTCTCTTCCGCCCCCGCCATGGTGAAGGCCATGGCGGGGGCGGAAGAAAAAGAGTGCCCCCACGGCACAGGCCCACCCGCCCATCGGTGGGCCCCGATCACAGGCCAGGCCACCGTGGGGGCACCCCCGGGGTCAGATCGCCCCGCGCGTCCTCCCAGGATCCCGGAGCCCGCCCGCGCCGCTAATCCCGACGGTACCAGAGGTGGTTTAAACCACGCCAGCGGGAAAGGCCTGTCAGCGGCGGGACTTCGGCCCATCGCGGGCTGGAGAATTGCTGTGGGGGGCCCGCTGACCGGTGCGGCATGATTCCCGCCCCCGCTGAATCTCGGGGGGGCGGAGAATTCGGGACACGGCGGGGGCACGATTGACGCGGCCCCGGGCGATTCTCCGACCCCCCAGGGGTTCGGAGAATTCCGCCCCAGCTTCTCATCCAAACTTTGAATGATGCTTCAACTGCTATTATCACTCAGGGATTTGTTTTTACCAGTTCTCTGCCAATATGGCAGAATCCTTTCATTGAGGAATATAGAAAAACTTCCAGGGATTCTAAGTCGCACAGTGAAAGCTTGTCTCCTAATGATAAAGCACAGAGCAGCTTTCGTAAAAGGCATGAGAATGCAACAGGCTTCAAGTTTGGAGGAGAGTGGGAGGCAGAGAGGCAACAATGCTAAGGATGTAATTAAGGGAATACATATATCTGAAAAACATGGGGCGGGATTCATCCACCCCCCGCTGGTCGGAGAATCGCCGGGGGGGGGTGGGGGGGGGGGGGGGGGGGGGGGGGGCGTGAATCCCGCCCCCACCGGCTGCCAAATTCTCCGGCGCTGGGGATTTGGCGGGGACGGGAATCGCGCCGCGCCGGTCGGTGGCCGTTGGCAGCGCCTCCCCCTTCCGGCGATTCTCAGGCCCGCGATGGGCCAAGTGGCCGCCCATTTTCGGCCGGTCCCGCCGGCGTAAATTAGAGTAGGTACTTACCAGTGGTACCTGGCTGCGCGGGCGGCCTCCGGGGTCCTCAGGGGGGCACGGGGGGATCTGGTCCCGGGAGGTGCCCCCACGGTGGCCTGGCCCGCGATCGGGGCTCACCGATCCGTGGGTGGGCCTGTGTCGTGGGGGCACTCTATTCTTCTGCATCGGCCGCAGTGTTCCTTCACCATGGCTGACGCGGAGATGAACCCCCCCCTGCGCATGAGCTGGGATGACGCCAGCATACGCTGGTGCTCCCGCACATGCGCCAACTTGCGCCGGCTGGCGGAGGCCCTTCGGTGCCCGTTGCATGGCGCCAAGCCTCTTCCCCGCAGGCCGACACAGTCCAAACCACCCTGGCGCCGGCCTAACCCCTGAAATTGCAGAGGATTCCGCACCTTTGGGTAGGCCCGACGCCGAAGTGGTTCACGACACTCCTTGGTGCCGGAGTTGCCCGCCCCACCGATTCCCGCAGAATCCCGTGCATGAATTGAATCTATGAGACATAGGAGCAGAAACAGGACATTCGGCCCATCGAGTCTGCTCCGCTCTTCAATGATATTATGACTGATCTGATATGATAATCCTCACCCCCACTTTCCCACCTTATCCCCATAACCCTGGATTCCCTTACCGTTTAAAAATCTGTCTACCTCAGACTTGAATATATTTAACACCCCAACCTCTACAGCTCTCTGTGGTAAAGAATTCCAGATTCACCACCCTCTGAGAGAAGAAATTCCTCCTCGTCTCTGTCTTAAAGGAGCAACTCCTTAACCTGAGCAACTCCTTAACCTGAGATTATGTCCTCTGGCCATGGACTCTCCCACAAGGGGAAACAACCTCTCAGTATCGATCCTGTCCAGCCCCCTGAGAAACCTCTATGTCTCAATAAGGTCGCCTCTCATTCTTCTAAACTCCAATGAGTAACAGCCCACCTAACTCAACCTCTCCTCATGAGAAAATCCCTCCATACCCGGGAT
This sequence comes from Scyliorhinus canicula, assembly GCF_902713615.1. Classification (NCBI taxonomy): domain Eukaryota; kingdom Metazoa; phylum Chordata; class Chondrichthyes; order Carcharhiniformes; family Scyliorhinidae; genus Scyliorhinus; species Scyliorhinus canicula. The sequence goes on along the minus strand of NC_052155.1, from coordinate 105,447,587 downwards.
CAGCCTTCTCTGGACTGCCTCCAATATCTTTCCTCAGATAAGGGGATAATCAATACATTTTTCAAAAAAATTAAGTATTTTTCAAACGCATGACTTGAACTGCCTTAAGAATGGGATACACCATTCTTGATTCTGATTATAACAGAATGCCTCGAATGTAGTAGATAGACTAACCTGCTGGCTCTGTTTAACATGATGCTCTTGATGCTCTGCAATTTAATCAGAAGATAGGACAGTAAATAACCTTCTAAACTTGGATTAACTGGTCTGATTTATATATGTTTCCTCCACAAGACAATGCATGAACTTACTGTGAAAAATTTGAAGACAGTTTCATTGCCTGTAATTAAAGACTGCGGAGAGAGAATGTAGGCATTTGCAGATCCTAGCCGGTATTACTGATTTGCCCCAGAGTAGCACAGAAATTAAATTAAAAATGTACTATTTTTTGAAAAAAAGTAAGAAGGTTACCTTGTCATGTTTATCACACATCACTGCTGAAGGATTAGCCCACCAATCTGGATGTGCCAAATGTAGGTAATTTACTTCCATTTCCCCATTAATGCAGGCCCACCTGTGATGAAGAGATGACTAAATTGGTACATCGGTTTTAATTAGATCTCTTGCAGCCTCGGCTGTGTGGTGGTATTTGTAGCTGATTTCAGCTTATCATACAGCGTGCTTCAGAAAAACATGAATGATGATGTTTAAGTATATTATCAAAAATCATCAAAGCAAATACAAGGCTACATATCTTTACCTTGTCTGATTCCCCAGAACATAGCTGATATCAGTGGTTCAGATTGCAGAAAATACAGGTTTTAAAGAAAATCAAGTTCATTAGGCAAAAGCAATTGAGTCGCTATCACAGTTCACATACCGAGAACAACATTGGCAGATTCATTCTGATGTCTGCAGAATTTACAGCTACGGGCTTTATACTGGTTGCCAGACCCACAACAAAGCAAGGTTTTGAACTCCTGTTGATGTCACTGTGAATGTTGTCCTGTACGACACTAAGGTGCACAACACAGATCAAAGGAGGCCCGACTAAATGCCAGGATTCCAGGATGATTCTTCTGCTATTAAACAATAGCCAGGAGGATGAGGATTTATAGTTGTGCAGCATCCATAGAAAATGCTTGCCTTCAAATCTGGAGAGATGATCAAATCATATCAAAGAATAATGAATTTACCTGCATGTCACCATCTGAAATAGCTGTGTCCTACATCACTTGGTTCTAACCTGCGATATCAAAATAACCGGCATTGTCAAAAATTAATGATCCATATAACATTGAACACACTAGATGTCTGTCAGTGTATTATAGCCAGTCATTCAGATAGGTGGTTCAGCTGATGAACAAAGCACTTATACCCTTAATGATGCCATCTGAATTTCTTGAATGAATGTCAGCCTTGGAATCTAAGAGTGAGGGCCCGGTTTTCACCGATGAGATTGGTTGCTTGAGTTGGGAAATGTTCCCAGTCACCAGACCTGTTCGGGTGGAAGGCCCTTGAATGTCACAGTCTTTACTCCGGAGTGGTGGGAGTTGCGGAGGATGTAGGATTGAGATGGCGCTGGCCCACCGACCCAAGAAGTTGAACCTAGGTGGCCGAGTGCCGTGCCAGATTGGTTACCAAGGTCTGTCTTGGTTCTTTGGGACTGAGTCTCAAAGGAATTTCTCAGCAGGGCTTCCAGTTTGACAGCTGGAGAGAACACTTGACTTTGCTTGATTTACATTTATAAGTGGTTATACTAAATAGTTCTTTCTCTGATCTCTTTTGTCAACATTTCAAAATGATTATTTGCACAAGATTGAGAGGATTGAAGTGTTTGAAGCCTCTGTTATTGATACTTTTATAGCTTTGTAGGAACCGCTTTTCTTCAAAAGCAGATTTGTGAATGGGTGTTATTTTTCTTTGGGCAGTTCCAAGCATGTCATTGTTACTATCTAGTTCATTAATTCTTTACATTGTGGATACTGGGTGAATGGGCATGACAGGGTTACGATTGACTTGAAGGAAATGGGGGACCAGAGGGATGGGTGGGGTACATGAATTGGCATGGGGTCAGGAGAGTATGGAAGGTACATGGAAGCATGGAGGGTATGAGAAAACATGGGGTAGGTGGGGGGCTTGAGCTGGCGTGAGTTTCCATGAGTTGGCATGGAGGAGGCATGAAGAGGTTGAGGGCATGGGTAAGATCTGTTAGGAGATGCCTATCCCTGCAACAGAGTCAGCCAGGGCGTGAGTGCAGGGTGTGAGTTTAGCACCTTCACCCTTATCTCACACCAGTGAAAATTGAGGATGCTCGGAATGGGAGCAGGAATCCCAGAATCTTTAAATGGCTCTGGAGTCTGTGAAAATCCAGGCCTAAGTTTTGCAAGTTACAATTGGCAATGCAGGCTGTCACTGGTGATCAATGTGCACATGGACTTTGCATTTCATGATGCATAAGTTGAGTGCGCTGCATTCCAAATACATGCAGAATTCTTTGTCAGCGGGATCCTCTCGCCAGCCGGCATGCACCCTTGTCCACAGTTTCCCGATGGCGTGAGGTGGCCACAATGGGAAACCCCATTGGCTGGCTAAGGGAACGGAGAATCCTACTGTCGGTGGGGACATGTTGCGTAATAAAAATTGGCTGGTGGATCGGGGAATTTCCATGTTAAAGTACACATTTTAGTCCATACAGTATGTGCTAGAATTAATGGTGTCCTGCATTTTTAGATATTTCAGATTATTTTTTCATAATTTTTATTGTCACAAGTAGGTTCACATTAACATTGCAATGTGAAAATCCCCTAGTCGCCACATTCAGGCGCCTGTACGGGGACACTGAGTGAGAATTCAGAATGTCCAATTCACCTAACAAGCATGTCTTTTGGGTCTTTTGGGACTTGTGGGAGGAAACCAGGGCACTTAGAGGAACCCACGCAACACGGGGAGAACGTGCAGACTCCGCACAGACAGTGACCCAAGCCGGGAATCGAACCCTGATCCCTGGTGCTGTGAAGCAACAGTGCTAACTACTGTGCTACCCTGTCACCCAATTAATACATTCCCTCATTATTCTTGGTTGCTGCTCCATTTGAATTGCATCACACGGAGTAGTGAGATTGAGAATTCCTTCGAATTTTGCAGTGCAAATGAATTTGATGAGGATGCTAAGTTCACTTGAGGATAAGGAATAAAGATGCAAATGTACATGAGGTTCTATGGATGATAATGAATCTTCTTTAACTTCTTATGAAATATTTGGAGTGTGGTAATTGTTTTCAACCTTATTTAAGGGTGATAGTTAGTAAATATGCTCGATTTCATTCTTGCAGCCCTTTGAGATGAAGGAGGGCCACTCAGGTGGCCCATTCACTGGCTTAGGTTGCCCGTAACTGTTATGGAATCTATCACCGAGATCGAGAATTTCAATCAAAAGGAACTTCAGACAACTAGCGTTGACTTTTGGGAAATACAGATTACAGTTTAAAAGAGATTGGGCTGGATTCTCTGCCTCGCAACGCCGGAAACGTGAATCGGCGGAGAATCGGGCACCCGGCAAAAATTAAGGTTTGTGCCCGGCATACTCTGGTCCTACCTGGAGGCAAAAACATTTACGCCCCGTGCCGGTGGGGACATGCACAATCAGCATTTGCATGCATTTAAATGTGATTAGCGAACTTTATGCTGCACCTCTCTGAGGCGGAGATCTCACTGGCGCCAATTACTACAAGTATTTACAAACATGGACTGGGCGCCATTGCTGCAGACGGGGAGTGAGAGGCTAAATAAACACTGAAAAACCATTGAAAACTGTCAGGTTCGCTGGGCCGGGGGCAGTAGCAGGGAGAGACTTGGCGCCAAATCTGTGGACTCTGGCTGTACCCCTCAGGATGGGGTGGCCTGGCTGAGTCCGCCATTTCTGCAGTCTGTCTTTTAAACCCACCCTTTTGGTGCTACTTACAAGCTCCTGGCTGCTTGCACTGCTGAGTGCTGCCTTTATCCTTTGAATGCTCAGAAGGCCTCTGGTCATCTGTGAGCCCACCCAGGCCGCCCTCATACCCTAGATGCTGCATCAAGGGAATGGGTGTGACCAAGTTCAATCAGGGGCCCACCAGAAGTGCTGCACCACTGCAGAGGAAGCGAGGGATCAACAGAGCTCAGCCCAATCAGTGGACACCTGCACTGTGACCTGTGGAGCCCTCCCTGGTTCTCTCCCCCTCTCAGGGCTGAGGCCTCACCGGTGATCACCAACCCTCTGGATCACCAGCTGTCTCCTCTTGGTTAGGCTGCCAGCTTCTTCAGCGCTAACTCTGACCCCAGCAGTTAGAACGGCCACTGGGACAGGAATTGCGCTGAATTCATGCCGGCAGAGTGCGGGGCCATTTGCATTTCCTAACTCTTACCGAATAGCGCCTCCAATGGGAAAGTGAACTTCACGCAATGCAGTCCAAGCGTCAATAGCTTGGGGTGCGATTTACCGGCCTCATCACGCCCGACTTGGTGATGCAATGAGGCTGGTGAATCTCGCAAGGGGCCCCTCACATGATTTGCGATGCTCTCCCAGGACCTCGTGAGCTGGTCGTGATCTGGACCTCGCCCTCACTGGTTTAAAAAAATGACTAAGTGTTGTGAATTGCGATTTCATCCAGGCCATCGAGGGGTCTCTATTGGCTTGGGACACCCGTCGGGTGCCGTTCCACCTGGTCCACTTTCTTGTGGGCCAGTACTGATTGGCACCGGCTGCAGCCTCCCTGGGGGAGGGGGGAGGTATATCGAGGGAGGCCAGTAGATCTTGGAAAGATAGGCCTGAAGTAGGATTCAGACCTACTTTAGTGAGTGCTGTTTGTTCCCGCCCCTTTTGGGCAGAGGGCCAATCCCGTGCCTCACAGGACTTGGGTATATCCCATGAGGCACAAAGGCTGCCAGGTGGCCCAGGCTTCACCTGGAATCTACCGGCCCCAGTATGCTCTCGCTTGAGTGCAACATGGCCACTGGATCGCGTCCTTAGAAATGTTTTGGTTGAATCGCACCCTTTGTCGCCCAGATGGAGAATCCTGACCATTGGGCACAACGCTCTGGAAAAATTTGAAGTGTGGTAGCGAGCGGGAATTGCTGCGATCTTCCCGGCGCTCAGCCCAGCCAGGTCAGCAATCTATTCAACGTTAATTGGTCAACTTAACGAGGTCTCACGGGCTTCTTGTTGCAAATGAAAGCTTGCCAGCTCAGGGAGTGTGACCAGGAGGACTGGCCTCCAGTGCAGGAAGAAGGTAAATGGCCTACACTGGGCATCGCGAGTGAGAGGACACCAACACTCCCCCAACCACACCCCCCAACTCCCCATGCAACCTCCAACACTTCCTCCACCACTTCCCCCTTCAAACCCCATTATTGCCATTTTGACTGACCCATCCCTCCCACTGACCACATGTCCATTCTCCCACAGATCCTCCAGCGATGGAGCCGGCACATCCTAGGCAGCATCCTCTCCAGCCTCCCAGGGGAAAACTTTGAAGGAGAGCTCCGAGGATACCACCATAATAGGCGTAGCACAGCTGTCATCCCCACCCTCCACCAGTGCAGTTACACACACCTCGGTGGGACATGTTAGTGGACGGGCTTCGGGGGCACAATCTGGTGAGCACCACATCGTTGCTGATGTACATTATGTGGAGGCAGAAACGCCCCCAGGCGAGACGGCAGTCGGAGGGCTGCTGGATCCCAGGACCCAGCTGGGTCCCAGCCTGATGCTGAGCCTGTGGTACTCGGAGCTGATTGGGATGATAGGGTGCAGCCTGGACATTAACAGGGAGATGCCAGAGTCACTCCAGCGATTGGAGGAGTCCCCTGAGTTCCCCCCTCTGATGAGGCTGCGTCTCGAAGCCTGCACGCGGGTCAGGGCGGCACGGCTCTGCATGGGCTGTTGACAAGAACTCCGGGGCCTCCGGCCGCAGAGGACGCCCACCATTGGCATCGAAGGCCACGGGACGAGGTAAGCAGCTGGCTGCCTCCCCCTCAGATGTACATCCTGGGGAAACACCATGACATAGTAGGAGAGATAGGAGGGCCAAGCACATTGAGGATGACTGAGGGCACCAGGGGAGAGGGGATGAGGTGGGGAGTATGCAGCGGGTGGGGAGGGGAGGGTGAGGGTTGGAGAGCGGCGCCATCGGAAATGGGGTACTGTACAACACATTAAACACCTTTTTGAACAACCATTATGATGCCTCTGTCACTTTCTTCCGCAATGTGGACTGACTTCCGGACCCTTTGACCATCTCTCCAGGCATCCACCCTCCCCCCACCCCCACCCCACCTCCCCCCATGGCAACCACCCACCCTCCGGCCATGGACATGTTCCCTGGGTGTTCAGATGGTAGCTGCTGTGTGTGTGGTGTTGCCTCCTGCAGTGTCCAGGCATCAAGGTCTGATTGGGATGCTAGGCAATGACTCTCACATGCTACGTAGCCCACCCACCCACGGGAATCCACATGGCATCTGTGAAGTGCTCACTTAACCACGATTGCCAATTCCTTATTAGCAATAGCCTTCAGCCGCATGGCCTCGGCAGTCGGTGGGGGTTATGGGTGGTCGGTGGGGCAGACGGGCAGGGACAAGGGTTGCCCCTGGAACGGGTACACACAATCCAGGGGTTGGCATGGTGGTGCCATGCGCGGCTGCCCCCCTGGTTGCCGCCCCAGCGCCTTCCCTCATCATCCCATGATGGAGGGTCCCTCACCCCCAACTGAGCACTGGAGTGGCAAGGCCAGCACCCCCGGGCTCTTTGCCTGTGAGCAAAGATGGCTACTTACCTCTTAGACTCCCCACAGAAGCCCTTCCAACATGTTCATGTTTTTCAAAAGGAGTACTAATCAGTGCCAGAGTGACCACTTGCTGGGTAGGCCGCTGAATGATGGTCGCCCATTGGATATGGAGAGGCTCTCGTTAATTGTGTGGAAATTGGGTTTAAGTGGTGATAATTGTTTTCTCGCCATGTTACGACGAGATCACGATTTTGCCTATGGGAGCGGGCCATTTGCATCGCAAACTGTCTCATGCCTGGCGCGGATCTCATTTTAGGCCTTTCCCGCTATTCACCGGCCTAGTTTTGCTTGAGAGAGAGTGTAACTGCATGGGCTGCATGAGAGAGAGCGCACACAGTAAGCGAGCACTTTTCCAGGAGACACATCCGGAGTGAGACTCATACAGAGTGAGAGATTTAAACTTGGTAATTTGGTGCAGTGAGGTAATTCGGTGCAGAGTGTGAGGAGGTGCTTTTTAACCCTGGTAAGTGACTGGTAAGTAGTCTCTCTTTTTCTTTTCATTGTCTAATTTATTTATTTTTATTTTGAAATTGTAGTTGTTTAAGTTTACCAAGGGTTTAAGACATGGCAGGAGATCCCAGACCCGTGTCATGCTCCTCGTGTGCGATGTGGGAGCTCAGGGACACGTCCACTGTCCCTGGCTCCTTCACGTGCAAGAAGTGTGTTCAGTTGCAGCTCTTGTTAGACCGCTTGACGGCTCTGGAGCTGCGGATGGACTCACTTTGGAGCATCCGCGATGCTGAGGAGGTCGTGGATAGCACGTTTAGCGAGTTGGTCACACCGCAGGTGAAGGTTACTGAGGGAGATAGAAAATGGGTGACCAAAAGAAAGAGCAAGAGTAGGAAGGCAGTGCAGGTGTCCCCTGCGGTCATCTCCCTGCAAAACAGATATACCGCTTTGGATACTGTTGAGGGAGATGGCTTACCAGGGGAAGGCAGCAGCAGCCAGGTTCATGGCACTGTGGCTGGCTCTGCTGCACAGCAGGGCAGGAAGAAAAATGGCAGGGCTATAGTGATAGGGGACTCGATCGTAAGGGGAATAGACAGGCGGTTCTGTGGACGCAATCGAGACTCCAGGATGGTATGTTGCCTCCCTGGTGCAAGGGTCAAGGATGTCTCGGAGCGGCTGCAGGACATTCTGGGGGGGGAGGGTGAACAGCCAGCTGTCGTGGTGCACATAGGCACCAACGATATAGGTAAAAAACGGGATGAGGTCCTACAAGCGGAATTCAGGGAGTTAGGAGTTAAACTAAAAAGTAGGACCTCAAAGGTAGTAATCTCAGGATTGCTACCAGTGCCACGAGCTAGTCAGAGTAGGAATGTCAGGATAGATAGGATGAATGCGTGGCTCGAGAGATGGTGCAAGAGGGAGGGATTCAAATTCCTGGGGCATTGGGACCGGTTCTGGGGGAGGTGGGACCAGTACAAACCGGACGGTCTGCACTTGGGCAGGACTGGAACCGATGTCCTAGGGGGGGTGTTTGCTAGAGCTGTTGAGGAGGGTTTAAACTAATGTGGCAGGGGGATGGGAACCAATGCTGGAAGTTGGAAGGTAGTAAAACAGGGACAGAAACAAAAGGAAGTAAGGGGAAAAGTGCAAGGCAGAGAAGACATAGTCAGAAATCCATAAGGGCGACAGTACAAGGTACAGTGACTGAGGGGAGCACAGTGAATAGGCCCAGTAATAACAAAAGGAATAAAACTGGAGATGTTAAGAGTCAAAACAGAGGTAAAAAAACCAACATAAGTGTACTTTACCTGAATGCTCGTAGTATTCGGAATAAAGTAAATGAGTTGGTGGCACAAATCATCGTAAATGACTATGATTTAGTGGCCATTACTGAAACATGGTTAAAGGATGGTCACGACTGGGAGTTAAATATCCGAGGGTATCAAACTATTCGGAAGGACAGAGTGGATGGTAAGGGAGGTGGTGTTGCTCTGTTATTTAAGGATGACATCCGGGCAATAGTAAGGGATGACATCGGTGCTATGGAGGATAAGGTTGAATCCATTTGGGTGGAAATCAGGAATAGTAAGGCGAAAAAGTCACTGATAGGAGTAGTCTATCGGCCACCAAATAGTAACGATATGGTGGGGCAGGCAATAAACAAAGAAATAACTGATGCATGTAGAAATGGTACAGCAGTTATCATGGGGGATTTTAATCTACATGTCGATTGGTTTAACCAGGTCGGTCCAGGCAACCGTGAGGAGGAGTTTATAGAATGTATCCGCGATAGTTTCCTAGAACAGTATGTAATGGAACCTACGAGGGAACAAGCGGTCCTAGATCTTGTCCTGTGTAATGAGACAGGATTGATTCATGATCTCATAGTTAGGGATCCTCTCGGAAGGAGCGATCACAATATGGTGGAATTTAAAATACAGATGGAGGGTGAGAAAGTAAAATCAAATACTAGTGTTTTGTGTTTAAACAAAGGAGATTACAAGGGGATGAGAGAAGAACTAGCTAAGGTAGACTGGGAGCTAAAAATTCATGGTGGAACAGTTGAGGAACAGTGGAGAACCTTCCAAGCGATTTTTCACCGTGCTCAGCAAAGGTTTATACCAACAAAAAGGAAGGACGGAAGAAAGAGGGAAAATCGACCGTGGATATCTAAGGAAATAAGGGAGAGTATCAAATTGAAGGAAAAAGCATATAAAGTGGCAAAGAGTGCTGGGAGATTAGAGGACTGGGAAATCTTTAGGGGGCAACAGAAAGCTACTAAAAAAGCTATAAAGAAGAGTAAGATAGAGTATGAGAGTAAACTTGCTCAGAATATAAAAACAGACAGTAAAAGTTTTTACAAATATATAAGACAAAAAAGAGTGGCTAAGGTAAATATTGGTCCTTTAGAGGATGAGAAGGGAGTTTTAATAATGGGAAATGAGAAAATGGCTGAGGAACTGAACAGGTTTTTTGGGTCGGTCTTCACAGTGGAAGACACAAATAACATGCCAGCGACTGATAGAAATGAGGCTATGACAGGTGAGGACTTTGAGAGGATTGTTATCACTAAGGAGGAAGTGATGGGCAAGCTAATGGGGCTAAAGGTAGACAAGTCTCCTGGCCCTGATGGAATGCATCCCAGAGTGCTAAAAGAGATGGCTAGGGAAATTGCAGATGCACTAGTGATAATTTACCGAAATTCACTAGACTCTGGGGTGGTCCCGGTGGATTGGAAATTAGCAAACGTGACGCCACTGTTTAAAAAAGGAGGTAGGCAGAAAGCAGGAAATTATAGGCCAGTGAGTTTAACTTCGGTAATAGGGAAGATGCTGGAATCTATAATCAAGGAAGAAATTGCGAGGCATCTGGATAGAAATTGTCCCATTGGGCAGACGCAGCATGGGTTCGTTAAAGGCAGGTCATGCCTAACTAATTTAGTGGAATTTTTTGAGGACATTACCAGTGCAGTAGATAACGGGGAGCCGATGGATGTGGTATATCTGGATTTCCAGAAAGCCTTTGACAAGGTGCCACACAAAAGGTTGCTGCATAAGATAAAGATGCATGGCATTAAGGGTAAAGTAGTAGCATGGATAGAGGATTGGTTAATTAATAGAAAGCAAAGAGTTGGGATAAATGGGTGTTTCTCTGGTTGGCAATCAGTAGCTAGTGGTGTCCCTCAGGGATCCGTGTTGGGCCCACAATTGTTCACAATTTACATTGATGATTTGGAGTTGAGGACCAAGGGCAATGTGTCCAAGTTTGCAGATGACACTAAGATGAGTGGTAAAGCGAAAAGTGCAGAGGATACTGGAAGTCTGCAGAGGGATTTGGATAGGTTAAGTGAATGGGCTCGGGTCTGGCAGATGGAATACAATGTTGACAAATGTGAGGTTATCCATTTTGGTAGGAATAACAGCAAACGGGATTATTATTTAAACGATAAAATATTAAAGCATGCCGCTGTTCAGAGAGACTTGGGTGTGCTAGTGCATGAGTCACAGAAGGTTGGTTTACAAGTGCAACAGGTGATTAAGAAGGCAAATGGAATTTTGTCCTTCATTGCTAGAGGGATGGAGTTTAAGACTAGGGAGGTTATGTTGCAATTGTATAAGGTGTTAGTGCGGCCACACCTGGAGTATTGTGTTCAGTTTTGGTCTCCTTACTTGAGAAAGGACGTACTGGCACTGGAGGGTGTTCAGAGGAGATTCACTAGGTTAATCCCAGAGCTGAAGGGGTTGGATTATGAGGAGAGGTTGAGTAGACTGGGACTGTACTCGTTGGAATTTAGAAGGATGAGGGGGGATCTTATAGAAACATTTAAAATTATGAAGGGAATAGATAGGATAGATGCGGGCAGGTTGTTTCCACTGGCGGGTGACAGCAGAACTAGGGGGCATAGCCTCAAAATAAGGGGAAGTAGATTTAGGACTGAGTTTAGGAGGAACTTCTTCACCCAAAGGGTTGTGAATCTATGGAATTCCTTGCCCAGTGAAGCAGTTGAGGCTCCTTCATTACATGTTTTTAAGGTAAAGATAGATAGTTTTTTGAAGAATAAAGGGATTAAGGGTTATGGTGTTCGGGCCGGAAAGTGGAGCTGAGTCCACAAAAGATCAGCCATGATCTAATTGAATGGCGGAGCAGGCTTGAGGGGCCAGATGGCCTACTCCTGCTCCTAGTTCTTATGTTCTTATGTTCTTATGTAACGAGGCCGGAGAATCGCGCCCATTGTCTCCAGAATATAGTTTACATCACCCTCAACCCCACTGGAATTTCAAAGCACTGTGAAAAAAAATTTGCCTCGGCCACGAACACTAACAAAGGAGTCATAAACAATTAACCTTTCATCATTGAATCTTAATTTGGACAAAAAGCTAACCTCCTACTGTGTAACTTGTAATTTAGCATGCTTGTGAGTGTTTGTTGCGAAGGTCAAGAAATGTGTTTAGCGTTTTAATTATCTCTATTCTTTACCTTGGTAGTTTTTTAACACAAACAAAACTAACCCTTTTGTGGTTAAGTTCAAGAAAGTCTGAGTCATTTGCAATCAGTATGGAAATGCTTAATTACAGACAGTGAATTAATACCTTTATTGTTAAAAATTACCAAAAAAACCCTGTTATATTCAAGCGAGGAGTGGGAAAGAAAGGTAGAGTCTTGGAACATATCCTCACCGGCCATTAACAATATGGAGACGGACAGCTTCAGTATCTGAGGAGTCACACATGATGCTGAACATTGTGCAACCAACAGTAAGCATTCCCACTTCTGACCATATGATGTAAAGAAGGCCTTTGATGAAGCAGCTGAAGATGGTTGCGTCTAGCATACTACCCTGAGGAACTCCTGCAGCGAGGTCCTGGGGCTTAGATGATTGAACTCTGAAAACTGCAGCATGGTAGCACAAGTGATTAGCACTGTGGCTTCACAGCGCCAGGGTCCCAGGTCCGATTCCCTGCTCGGTCACTGTCTGTGCGGAGTCCGTTCTCCCCGTGTTTGCGTGTGTTCCCTCGGGTGCTCCGGTTTCCTCCCACAGTCCAAAGATGTGCAGGTTAGGTGGATTGGCCATGCTAAATTGCCCTTCGTGACCAAAAAAGGTGAGGAGGGGTTATTGGGTTATGGGGATAGGGTGGAAGTGAGGGCTTAAGTGGGTCGGTGCAGACTCGATGTGCCGAATGGCCTCCTTCTGCGCTGTATGTTCTATGTTCTATTAGGTACACGTGTTTCATTGGGTGGTAGGGTTTACTCATGTGTAAAGCATTGAAGATAGCACCATGTGATAATCAGGGATCCTTAATGCAAGCCTCATAATCACATGAGCAGAAATGATTTACACACACTTATTGTTTAGGATGAATCAGAGCACAGAAACATCATGGGCGGATTCTTCATCGACCGATGGTGATATCGGGAAAGGTGATTGGGCGGAGAATCGGTTTTGACCTGAAATCATGGTGGGGCCGGGTTCACGTCAAAACGCAATTCTCCGTTGCCTTGACAGTGGCATCAATGCGTTCTACTCCACACATACAGTAAACGACATTGGCAATATCATTAGCGGGCTTGACCCGGTATTCTCCGGGGCCTCCACGACGCTCCGTCTCCGCCGTGGTAAATTCCCGATGGCGAATTTTACTTGTGCTTTTAAAATTCTGGAAAAAGGCGCTGTGGCAATGAGGGAGATTGAGGAGGTCGGTCACGCAGAGACGCGGCCTTGGGCTGCTGTTCTGACACTCGCTGGCTGGGGTGGGGGGGGTTGGAGTTGAATGGGGGATGGGCTGTGGGCCTGGGTGTCCCCTCCATGGGACTGCGATGGTGTCCTGGCATGGACCGCCATTGCAAGGCAGCCATCTTACTGCGTACCACACTGACCACCCACCGTGCCCCTGGTTCTCCAGAGTGCCACCGGCTGTATGGGTGCCCCTAACCTACCATCCCCATCCCTAGCCCCCACACTCCACCCCATACTACGCCCTCCGCCATACCACTCCACCCAACCGGCCGCCATCCGCTGGCGGGGCATCATGCGACCTGCCCAAGGTCAACGGTCACAGTAGCCCCTACAGGGAAAGCCGGATGCGGGTCGAGAAGCATACCGCTGGCAAGGACAGCACCAGCCGGGACGAGCGCCAGGTCCAGAGTCCCCCATGGTGCCGGGCACTGACAGAACCAGGGTTGTTGGGATGGGGGAGGGTGGTGACATGCAGGGGCAGGGTAACCCGGTTAACCTGGGTGGGAACGAGGACACACGCCATGCTAACAGTGTTAGACAGTCCGATGCTAGCAGCCCAGGGCGTGGGTAGCTGGTGGCTTCAGTGGCTGAGGCACCCGGCCATGTCAACCGGTATGGGTGCCTCCATGTGGTGCAGGGTAGGGTTCGGCCGCCCTCTGAGTGGGGCTGGGGGTAGAGTTACATGTAGGATTACAGGGTGTGTGGGATGGGGGTTAGTGCCAGGGGTACAGTGCTGCCTATTTACCCTGGCCACCCTGAGGAGATTGTGCGTTTTTTTCCGGCACTGCTGGCCGGTCCTGACAGTGTTGCCTGTGGCACTGACCACCTCTGCCACCTGTGCACAGGCCTGGCGAGCGGCGGCAGCTGGCAGCCTCCTTCCCACCCCAGTGTACAAGGTCACTCGCCTCTCCTCCATGGTATCCAGCAGGGTCTCCAGTTCCGCGTCGGTGAATCTTGGGGCTGCGCATCTTGCTGCCGTCTTGTTGGCTGAGATGAGTGTATGTTGAGAGTGAAGTGTGTATATGCGCTTTAGCTTCTCAGCCTCTTCAGCCTCCTGAGTGCTAATCCCGGACATGGCGAATCCCACACCATTTCCCATTGGAATTGATTGTGTTCCACGTGGCGCCGGTGCTAGCTCCTCCACAATCACTGAATTGGTCCTGGTGTGGTGCCAGTTTTGCTGTTGTAGAACTCCACAACTCCTGTGCAGGTGTCAACACTTAGGGCGCGATTCTCCGCTGCCCACAACGGGTCGGAGAATAGCGGGAGGGCCTTCCCGACATTTTTCCCGACCTCCCGCTATTCTCCCCCCCCCCACGACCGCCCCACGACACGAATCGCTGCTCGCCGTTTTTTACGGCAAACAGCGATTCTCCCCTGGCCGATGGGCCGAGTTCCCAGGCCTTTACGGCCGTTTTCACGAATGCAAACACACCTGCTCTCACCGTTCGTGAAAACGGCCGCAAAGTGCCATTCCGGTCAACCATGACACCGATTGGCACGGCCGCACCACGGCCGTGCCAAGGGTGGCATGGGCTTGCGATCTGTGGGCACCGATCGCGGGCAGCGGGTCCAATACCCTCGCACTCTTTGTTCCTCCGCCGCCCCGCAGGATCAGTCCGCGGGGCAGCTGAGGGGCATGACGGCCCGGGTTTGACGCATATGCGTGATGGCGTCATCCGCGCATGCTGACGTCATCCGCGCATGCGCGGCTGACGTCATCGTGCGCGTCAGCCGCCTTGACGCTTGGCGTGCGGGTTTAGCAACGGTTGCCAAGCCCGCGATGCTGTGCTTCGCGGGGCCGCGCTGCTATCCCCGCCCGGGGGGGGGGAGAATCGGGTCCCGGGAGGGGGCGTGGAGGCTGCCGTGAAACACGGCCAGTTTCACGGCAGCCTTTACGCCTCTCCGCATTTGCGGAGAATCGCGCCCTTAGTCTCAGGAACTGTGAATTCCGCTGCATATATTTCATTGGTTACTGGGCTGCAAACAATGATTGTTGATTTATGTTGTTGCTAGTAACATAAGCTGCCACTTGATGTAGGCTCTGCTGAAAGATGCTCCAGACTCGGAGGTAAGTTTAACGTATTTATTGAACGATTAACAATGCTCTTAAATGAGTTTGACACTCTACTAATCTGCCTCTAGTAACTAAGTCGATTCTGCTAACTATACAAGCTTGCTCTCGACCATGTGCTAGGGTGTGATATTGCTGATAATCAACCCTGTCTTGCTCTCTTGCTTTCTGCCGGTGGAAGAGGCAGAGCCTGTGTGCCTTGTCCTTTTTATATGGGTCGTGTAGTGCCCCCTTGTGGTAATGCCACCTCTGAGTGTCCTGATTACTCATTGGTTGTGTCGTGTTCTAATGACCCATTGGTTGCGTGTTTGCATGTCATGACATCTCTGGTGCTCCTTCTAGTGGTTACCTAGTTGTAGTGTATTTACATTAACCTCTTGTGTAGTGATGCAGATCATTACATCCCCCCTTTTTTCGTGTTACATATTTTCTGTACTTTGTTAAAGAAAATAGTACAAAACAGCTAGATGAATGATGACATGTACAAGTTGTGATGATATTGATGATTATACAATACCAATTAATATCTATGAGTCCAATCTTATGAATTTGTTTGGTTGAGTTGCTTTCTTCTTCTGTTGTGAAGTGGTGATGTTGATGCTGTCATTTCTTTGTGAACGTCATCAGTGTTCTTGTGTTTAAGTAACCAAGTAGTCATCATGAGGTGTTCGAATGGTTGAATCACTTTGTTGTCTGATTTAGACTTTTTTTTAATGTTTGTGGTAGTGATTCTGAATGTCATCTTTCTTGAAAGCTGGTTTGCTTGTTTGTCATGGAGTAAACGTGAATTGGTAAGATTCGTTGTCATGTCATGGTATGTTTGTACTCTTGCCATTGTTTTGAGCTGTGCTGTTACATTGTCCTTCTTGTGCAGAGTTGTACCATGTCGTACAAGTTGTTGTTTTATTGTTGTTGTTTTTGTTGATTTTGGCGTGCTTGTCATGCTCATTGACTGTTCCATGTGGATAATTCAAGTCATTCTCAAAGTTATTTGTGTCAATATCCTTTGTGGTATCTGATGCTTCATTGAGTATTTCTTCTTGAGGATTGTGAGAATGACCAGATGTTGCATTGATCTTGGTGACATCACTCCTTTGTGGTTGATGTGACATCAACCATCGTCTTTGATTCCTTGGTGCTCCTCTTCTGGAGTCATTTCTGGTTCATTTGAATCATCTTTGGTTTCTTGATGCTCCTCGTCTGGAGTCAAAATCTTCAAGATTTCATTTTCTTGTGGCTCGAGTGGATAAGGTTTTAATTGACGTGGTCTCACTTGACTCAAGAGTAGTTTCACTTTGATTGTTGAGTGCTTCTGTACATACGAGCTGAGATCTGTCAGTCTCGCTGTGACCTTGCACATCTTGTATGGGAATTGTGATTTCTTCGTCACTTGTCTCACATACAGTGGGCAGACATTCAGTGTCTTCTTGTTGGTTAAATGAGCTGGGAAGACTTTCATAGTCTTCTGCTGGTTGCTCGGATAAGGTAGATAGACCTTCATGGTCTTGTTCATGCATGGACTTCGCTATGGAGTCTTGAGTTGCTTCCATTGTGGAGTCTGTCAGTGAGCTCTCTGTGGAGGCTCGTATCACTCTCTCTGTGGAGTCTTTCATCGCTGTCTGTGTGGAGTCGGGGACTCTTCGCGGTGCGTGGACCACTGGTTTGGCGTCAGGTCGCAGCAGAATCCTGTACTCGTACGGAGGTGTGCCCATCCTACTGAAGACATCTGGCTACTGGGTCAGGATGTCGTTGATGCTGGCCTGAGGATCCAGATGAGATGGCGTCATGGTGTAGACCCATCGGATGAGGTTCAGTTGCTTGCAGGCTTACACATCTAGCAGGGACGCCCTGTTTGGCTGAACAATCTCGAAGTATAGGCTTGTCTGGATGTGTCGGTTGGACACTGTCAGGTGGCAGGACCCCAGTGCTTTAATTGCATTGCCAGTGTAGTCCTGGTGTTTGCAGGCAGCTGGAAGGAGCTTGGGAGCCTTCTTGATTCTCGTGAAGTCCGACTGTGAGATCAGGTTGGTGGAGGTACCTGTGTCCAGTTTGAACTGGATGGGGCATTGGTTGACATCCATCACTGCATTCCATTCGTCCTCGAAACCCATGGCAAGGATTGACGGGACTTGCAATGTGCCTGGTGTGGCGTATTCGCACTTTGTGATGATGCCTACTCGGTGTGCGTTATCCAGATAGTCATCATCTGGATCTGTAGCACTGCCTTGATCAGAGTCATGCGTTCGGTGTCACACACTCCTGATGCCAACAGAGTCGTTCAGTAGACGCTCTGTGGCATCGTTTTCTTCTTGTTCAATGAACAAACTTTCTTCTTTGGTTTCGGATTTGTCATTGTGCTCTTCACTTTGGCTGGTGCAAACTGCTTGTCCAAGGGTGCTGTGGAGGTTATTTTCAACATCTGGTAGAAATTCAGGCATTGTTCTGTCTTTTGAGGTGAAAGAATTGTGTTTTGCGGCATTAAAACTCTTTTTAATTTTCGTACATTTCCCCTTTAAGTGGGCGTGTTCTGGGGCCTCTGATGTCATAACGCTCATGACGTCATGCGTAGGACTCAATTGCGCATGCGCACGCTGAGGTTCCTTTACTGAGCGCTCTTTTCGCAACTGCGCATGCTTCTCGTGCATGCGCAAAACGCCGGTTTGCATCTTTTAGGGTTGCGCATGTGCAGACTGGTCAGACTGCACCCGCGCAAGATGTCTGCCATTCAAAACTGCCATCTTCTTCTGTTTCAACCCTACCTCTGCTTCGTGGTGAGTATTCGCGCCATTTTTACCGATTTCGTTTGTGTCCACCTCACAGTGGCTGTCGAATCTGTCCAGGATTGTCTGGTATTTCGTTTTGTCCTGCCCTTCTGTGTATTGAAACGAGTTGAAGATCTCTATCACATGTTCACCCGCAGTGGTGAGTAGAAGAGCTATCTTCCGAGCATCGGTCGCGCCATTCAGGTCGGATGCTTCCATGTATAGTTGGAATTTTTGTTTGAACGGACGCCAGCTAGCACTAAGATTACCGGTGGTCCTGAGTTGATGAGAAGCCTGAATCTTGCTCATCGTGCCTGGATTCGGTTGCTGGTTGTCTCTAACCTTGCTGAGTTGAACTAGGGAGATTGAGCAGTCACTCCTGTACCATGTTGTGTTATGTTATTGCTAGTAACATAAGCTGCTACTTGATGTAGGCTCAGCTGAAAGATGCTCCAGACTTGGAGATAAGTTTAACGTATTTACCGAACGATTAACAATGCTCTTAAATAAATTCGACACTCTATTAATCTGCCTTTAGTAACTAAGTCTATTCTGCCACTATACAAGCTTGCTCTCGACCATGTGCTAGGGTTTGATGTTGCTGATAATCAACCCTGTCTTGCTCTCTTGGTTTCTGTCGATGGAAGAAGCAGAGCCTGTGTGCCTTGTCCTTTTTATATGGGTCGTGTAGTGCCCGCTTGTGGTAATGCCACCTCTGAGTGTCCTGATTACTCATTTGTTGTGTCGTGTTCTAATGACCCATTGGTTGCGTGTCTGCATATCATGACATCACCGGTGCTCCCTCCAGGGGTTACTAAGTTATAGTGTATTTACATTAACCCCTTGTGTATATACAGTGATGGATATCACTACAGTGATCATGCCTTCATTATGCTGCTGTCTGTACATTATTTGGAGGAAATACACTGGGGAAAATTGGCAAACCTCAACATCCTGAATGCTGACAGCACATAGAAAGTACTGAACAGTAAAGGAGAATCTTAGGTTTGAAGCTTCAGTGGTTTCTCTGCTGTTCCCCAGCTGCCACTTGCATGAATAGTACGCAAAAGGGCAATAGTTGTCTACAATGTTATAAATGATACCTCCCAGAGAGTGTGGTAGTTCCTAGTTTTGACTTGCATTGTGTTGATGGGCCTTCCCAAATTGTAAACTTTGCATTTGTAACTTGTTCGGTACACGAAGACCTCCAACTGAAGCAATGACTGAAAAGGATCTGGTAGCATGAAAGCATTATGCTTTTTTCTAACCTCCAATTCTGCAGGAACAGCTGTCTCCGCTCCAGATGTTATCTGCAGGTCATTGCGCAGCAGATGGTACAATTTAGTAGCAGCCTGCCTTGCAAAGCCAGGATGCACAAATGAGTATCACACCGACTTTTGCCTTCCTCCTGATAGCAGTACAGTATATTTCTACCTAATTTGGAGCCAGGTAAAAAGGAGGCAGGCGACAGTATTAATTCAAGCAGTGCCGGCGTTCTGTGAAGTGCTCATTTACGCTTTTAATAGAGGGCACCCTTCAGTCCCAAATTGGGACAACTTCCTCCATCGTCTTTAGAATTTAGAATTTAGAACAGTACAGCACAGAACAGGCCCTTCGGCCCTCGATGTTGTGCCGAGCAATGATCACCCTACTCAAACTCACGTATCCACCCTATACCCGTAACCCAACAACTCCCCCTTAACCTTACTTTTTAGGACACTATGGGCAATTCAGCATGGCCAATCCACCTAACCCGCACATCTTTGGACTGTGGGAGGAAACCGGAGCACCCGGAGGAAACCCACGCACACACGGGGAGGACGTGCAGACTCCGCACAGACAGTGACTCAGCCGGGAACCGAACCTGGGACCCTGGAGCTGTGAAGCATTGATGCTAACCACTATGCTACTGTGCTGCCGCAGTAACCTGTCTGCAGCAGTAACTTAGCAGCATCAAAAGAAATAGTTTAACTGACATGTTTTACTGTAATATTGTGAAGCACTTGTCCACCTTTCTCCCACCAGTGTTAAGAGCTGCTACCTGTCCGACCTTTGTGCTCCACAGCCAGCTGGATAACAGGTCAATCTATCTCTCACATGCCTTTAATCTATATCTGTCTTTCTGGGGTTGGGAGAAGATCAGCCGACGATGGCTGTCGGGGTGGAGTGGGGGGGATCTGCTGGTGATGACTGTTGGGTGGGACAACTCCAAGACCCCTGACATGTGTCCTGCGGGTGTTCGGCTGCAACGCTGTGGCACCCCAATCCGTTTGAAGCCGGTTCGAGGCTTGAAGAGTTCCTGCCTCACTCGAGTGATGGTGTTAACCACGCCCACTCACTTTCTTTTTTCCAAGAGGCTCAAACATCCATGAGATATCCCGCCGATGATCACTCCATTTTTCTCGCCAGAACTGACAGTTTGCCATTTTATTCAATGGGAACTCATCGACATTGATTTTTCATTGAAAATAGGGACAAAATGATGGCAGGATGACAGCCAAAGTTCAGCTGACCTGGCCTGCGTATTCAAGAGCCAACTCATTTCTCTGGCAAGCCATTAAAATGTAAATGCCCCTGGGTGGACCCCCACCCCTTTTGATATGAGTCACTTGTGAAGTTACAACTCACTCTGCATGCAAAACGTAACAAAGGGAACTTCGGAGAAACCTGTTTATCACATGCAGGTGTGGATGGCCATAATTCATTCCCCCCTTGTCTATATTTGCTTCTAATTTTCAATAATTTTTCTGGATAATAGATGTGTTGATCACATGCTCACATGATCAAAACTGACTTCAGAAACACAGCTTACTATTCCAAGGTTCAGCCGGAGGAGGTTCAGTCTAGAGACCAACAGGGCACAATAGGGGCCATTCTCTATCAAGAAGACAAAACCCTGCCTAACAACCAGTCAACTGAGGTGGTGAGTGAGAAACTAATTTGTTCCCACCTATAACAAAAGTATATCCCTTTTTTCTACAGAAGCTCGGCAGCAACTTCATCTGAAAACCCAAAGGATTCCAACATCCATTCACCTTCAAAGAATGACAAGATAGGGCCCCATCCAATCCTGCAATGCTTTCATCTTAAAGGACTAATTTAAACACTTTTTTTTGTTTTCTTGTCATTCGATTCATATCCAAAGTGCAAGCCATCTGTAAAACTAATCTTTTCACGTGTGTATGTGCCTATGTGTTTGAAGGAGTGAGAGTTTTGTTGTGTGAAAAAATGTTTATCTTTTCTTATAATTTAAACTTACCAGAGAGCCTATTTTGTGTCTATCCTGCGATGCCACAACAGTGAAAGTGTTTAAAACACTCCCTTTAAAATATCCATCTGGATGTGATTAACCGAGAAATGAGAGAAAAGGGGAAAAGTTATCCC
This sequence comes from Scyliorhinus canicula, assembly GCF_902713615.1. Taxonomy (NCBI): domain Eukaryota; kingdom Metazoa; phylum Chordata; class Chondrichthyes; order Carcharhiniformes; family Scyliorhinidae; genus Scyliorhinus; species Scyliorhinus canicula. Next base: position 105,426,359 of record NC_052155.1, on the reverse strand, counting down.
GCCACCTCTCTCCGCCCGTGACAGGATCTATACAAATGAACACTATGGTGTAGTCATGGTAACACTGCAGCTTGATGGCAAGAGGAATTTTCAAGTCTATGAAATTAATTGGCAAAATGATTCTGGCAGAGTGTTCACTCTCGTGAATGGTTCAAGAAGCAGGACATGCAAAGTAAAAGGTAGTAAGTTAAGAGTAAGAATTGAAGACAATTAACAGGAATGGTCAATTAAGCAAATAGACTGATGTGTTTCTAAAGTTGAGGTGAGGAGGTGGGAGGATCCAGTCGAAGAAATAAAAAAGGGCCAGACTTGGACCAATGGGTCTTTTCAGTTCAGTGATTGGTGGCTGAGAACATTTGCCTAATTATGCAAGATTATAAAAAACACAAATATAATAATTTTTTATGTCCCTATGTGCTGGTTTTGGCAAACCCTTTGATAAAATTTATTTTCAACTTTCAGTTGACCTTGTAGCAATCACATATGCACACTGGTTAAATAAATGTGGGATATCTGTAGATAAGTAATGTGATTCAATGTATTTCGTATACAAGCTCCAGTGTTACTGTCACTCGCCTATCTGTCCTGGTTGTAATTACGTTCTCACAAAATTTATTCTTTTGAGTAAATTTTCTTTTCATGAGCATATTTTCCATAATATTTACTGTGAGGTTGGGCGACAGCAAAGCAGTCCTTTCTTTTATACAAAGCATATTTAATGATTATTATCTATAAACACTGAGATTTCAATTTCCTTTGTGCAATCACCCAGAAGCAGCAGCCACACTACGTTATCTTTATTGCTAATGTAGTTATTCACATGAATCTTTTTATGATACTACACATTTCTTGTCCCTATACTCTGTTAGAATAACCAATCTAATACTCAAGACACAATGTTTTGTTAAACAAAATATTTCTAAGCCCTTGCAAAGGATGCAAAATGGTTGCAAAATATTTAAACAGGTAAGCTAAATGGACAGGAATGTGGCAAATAGAATATAATGTGAAATTATCCACATTGGTCGGGAAAATAGAAAAGCAAAATATGAGTTATTTGGTGAGACTGGGAAATGCTAGTATTTAGAGAGGCTTGGCCTTGTGCATGAATCACATAAAGTTAACATGCAGGTAGAGGAATCAATTAGGAAGGCAATTAGTGTGTTAACCTTTATTGCAAGGGAATTTGAGTGTAAGAGTAAAGAAGTTTTACTGCAATTTTATGGGGCCTTATTGAGAACACTCTGGAGTACTGTGCACAGCTTTAGTTTCCTTATCTAAGGAAGAATGTACTTGCCTTAGAGAGAATGAAACAAAGATTCACTGGACTGATTCCTTTGTGTAGTGATGGGAAATAGAGTAGAGTAAGCCTTTATTCCCTGAGATGAATGAGAGATGATCTCATTGAATGTATAGAATTCCTGAGGGGCTTGACAGTGGAGACACTGGGAGAATGTTTCATCTGGTTGGGATATCTAGAATTAGGGCTCATAGAATCAAAATAAGTAGTCACCATTTAGGAGAGAGATAAGGGGTGTGATCGTACGGAATAGTCACGCTCGAGTCGATGATGCGATAAGGCCGGTAAATTTCGTGAGAGGCCTCTTGCGAGATTTATGGCGCTCGGGACGTCTCGCAAAATCTAAGGAGATCTCATGAGACGTCGTGATCTGGATTTCGCTCTCACTGGGCAGATCTAGATTTGCATATTTAAGTGAGGGGTTTAGCTTCACTTCAATATGTTTATACTCGGAGTCTCCCAAAGTCCGTGATCGAACGGCCACGCCTGGGAGATCTCGCCATATCATTGTTTAGCACTGGTTTCCACAAATATGAACCCGATGTAATGGTACTTTGGGGGGGGTGGGGGGGATGGAGACTCCTGTGCGCTCTGACAACCCCGGGTGGTTGGCTCTGAGCAGGGTGGTACCCTGGCACCCCAGGCTGACAGGGTCACCGCTAAAGGCGCCCGAAACAGAACTCTTTTTTTCCCTGCTAAATTGCGGTGAGGAAAAATATCTTTGTTCACAGTGTTAGGAACTTTTGGAATTTTCCCTTTCAGAAATGCTCAGTTAGTGAGTTTATTCAAGACAGAGGTTGATAGGCTTTTGGATACTAAGGGTATAACAACCTCCTTAGAAACCAATCACTGGTCTGGCCCAAAAGTTACATTTCTAAATTGGGGTAAGATCAATTTTGATGGTATTAGTCAGGGGGCTGGATTCTCCGGTCGCCGATGCCGAAATCGCATTTGGCAATCGGCCGGAGAATCACAATTCCCGACCAAATCGGGGGCGGCCGCTTTTGCAATGCTCCACCCCCTCCAAAGCGGCGTACTCGCGCCATGTATCGACGGCCTCAGGACATTGCTCCGCCATCGACTGGCCGAGTTCCCGATGGTTGGGTCTCTCATGGTCCTATCCTGTCGCAAACTCGGTGTGGCTGCTGCGGACTCAGTCCAGCGCCGCCACAGAGGAAGGCTGATCCCACGGGCAGGGGGGGACTTTATTAGGGTCTGGGGCACTGTGGGGAGGTGGCCCGGGGCACGCAAACCGACCATGGGGGGGGCACTATTTCGAGCGCCAGGTCCATGAGCAGCCTCCACCATGTAGCACGGTGCAGCCGCTGCAGGCCGCCACCGTGCGCACACCCACAGATATGGCAATACTCCGGGCCGTATCTGCAGCTGGAGCCTGGTGCTCCACCCTGCTGTCCTGCCAGCTCCCACAAAACGGGGAATCGGTGGCCGTTTTACACCATTTTGTCTGGCATAAAACATCACCGTTCCCACGCTGCCATGGACACATAGCTCCAGAATTGGAGTATCCAGGCCAGGAACTTTCAAAAGTTGATTTGGGGAGTCTGTTGGCAGGCAAAGGAGGTGCTAGAAGTCTTAAAGCGCCTCAAGCTGGTAAGTGGGAGGCTTTCAAAAATGTGTTAACCGAGGTTCAGGGTAAGCACATTCCATTTAGAGTGAAGGGTAACGCTGGTAGAAGGAGGGAACCCTGGATGACTACTGCCCTGGTCAAAAAGAAGAAGGAGGCATTTGACATGCTGGGATCAAGTGGATCCCTTGAAGTGTATAGAGGTTGTCGGAGTCGAGTTAAGAGAGAAATCAGGAGGGCTAAAAAGGGGCGTGAGATTGCTTTGCCAGATAAGGCAAAGGGGAATCCAAAGAGCAGCACAAATAGGGCAGCACAGTAGCACAGTGGGTAGCTACTTGCTTCACAGCTCCTGGGTCCCAGGTTCGATTCCCAGCTTGGGTCATTGTCTGTGTGGAGTTTGCATGTTCTCCCTGTGTCTGCTCCGGTTTCCTCCCACAATCCAAAGATATGCAGGTTAGGTAGATTGGCCATGCTAAATTGCCCTTAGTGTCCAAAAAGGTTAGTTGAGGTTACTGGGTTACGGGGATAGGATGGAGATGTAGGCTTGGGTATGGTCCTCTTTCCAAGGACGGGTACCAACTCGATGGGCTGAATGGCCTCCTCCTGCACTGTAAATTATATGATTCTATGAAATAAATAAAGGGCAAAAGAGTAACTAGGGAGAGAGTAGGGCCTCTTAAGGATCTGCAAGGTAATCTATGTGTGGATCAACAAGAGATGGGTGAGATCCTAAATGAATATTTCTCATTGGTATTTACTGTTGAGAAAGATATGGATGTTAGGGATCTTGGGGAAATAAATAGTGATGTCTTGAGTAGCGTAAATATTACAGAGAAGGAGGTGTTAGAAGTCTTAAAGCGCCTCAAGGACGATAAATCCCTGGGATCTGATTACGTGTATCCCAGGACGTTGTGGGAGGCTCGGGAGGAAATTGCGGGTCCCCGAGTAGAGATATTTGAATTGTCGACAGCCACAGGTGAGATGCCTGAACATTTTAGGGGAGCAAATGTTGTGCCTTTGTTCAAAAAGGGCTGCAGGGAAAATCCTGGGAAATACAGACGGTGAACCTAATGGCTGTGGTGGGTAAGTTGTCAGAAGGTATTCTGAGAGACAGGTTCTACAGGTGTTTAGACAGGCAAGGGCTAATAATAATAATATTAATCTTTTATTGTAATGAGGGAAAGTCAGCATGGCTTTGTAAGGGGAAAGTCATGTCTCACGAATTTGATTGAGTTTTTTGAAGGGGTAACCAAGAAGGTAGATGAGGACAGCGCAGTCAATGTTTTTTACATGGACTTTACCCAGGCCTTTGACAAGGTACCGCATGGTAGGTTGTTGCATAAGGTTAAATCTCACGGGATGAAGGGTGAGGTAGCCAATTGGATACAAAATTGGCTTGGTGACAGAAGACAAAGGGTGGTTGTAGAGGGTTGTTTTTCAAACTGGAGGCCTGTGACCAGCGGTGTGCCTCAGGGATCGGTGCTGGGTCCACTGTTATTTGTTATATATATTAATGATTTGGATGAGAATGTAGAAGGCATGGTTAGTACGTTTACAGATGACACCAAGATTGGGGGCATAGTGGACAGTGAAGAAGGTTATATAAGATTGCAACAGGATCTTGATCAATTGGGCCAGTTGGCCGATGAATGGCAGAAGGAGTTTAATTTAGATAAATGTGAGGTGATGCATTATCGTAGATCGAATTAGGGCAGGACCTACGCAGTTAATGGTAGTGAGTTGGGGAGAGTTATAGAACAAAGAGATTTATGAGTACAGGTTCATAGCTCCTTGAAAGTGGAATCACAGGTGGACAGGATGATGAAGAAGGCATTCGGCATACTTGGTTTCATTAGTCAGAACATTGAATACAGGAGCTGGGACGTCTTGCTGAAGTTGTACAAGGCATTCGTACGGCCACACTTGGAATACTGTGTACAGTTCTGGTCACCCTGTTATAGAAAGGATGTAATTAATTTAGAAAAGCGTTCAGAAAAGATTTACTAGGATGCTACCGGGGCTTGCTGGTTTGAGTTATAAAGAGTGGCAGGATAGACTGGGACTTTTTTCCCTGGAGCGTAGGAGGTTTAGGGGTGATCTTATAGAGGTCTATAAAATAATGAGGGGCATAGATAAGGTAGATAGTCATCATCTTTTCCCAAAGGTAGAGGGGTCTAGAATTAGAGGGCACAGGTTTAAGGTGAGAGGGGAGAGATACAAAAGGGTCCAGAGGGGCAATTTTTTCACAGAGTGTCTGGAACAAGCTGCCAGAGGCAATAGTAGAGGCAGGTACTATTTTGTCTTTTAAAAAGCATTTAGACAGTTATATGGATAAGTTGGGTATAGAGGTATATGGGCCAAATGCGGACAATTGGGACTAGTTTAGTGGTAAAAACTGGGCAGCATGGACAAGTTGGGCCGAAGGGCCTGTTTTCATGCTGTAAACTTCTATGACTCTAACGTTAAAAAAGGAAGTATAACTTCCAGTTCATAGCTAAAACGATGACACGTCACATTTAAGACCTTTGCTGTAATAAAAGACTAACTGCACGTTTGGCTATCTTTGTGGACAACTTATACTTTTAACTTTTTCTTTCAATATAATTGAAAACATACTTAACAAATAAACCTGACTCTATCCTATAAGTAGACGTTTAATTCTCCTGGAAAATCTAAAATGGTTCCTAGCTCTCGAGGGTATATGCTCTTCTTTTCCTTTTTCCGCCTGGGCACCTTTTAATCTCATAACTGTCTTTTACAGTGAGGCCTCCGCCCCCCCCCACACTTCCCCACCCCTCCCCCCGCCCAGGGATTATTCCTCTAACTCAAACTAGGTGAATTTTCTACCCTCATTTTAACTCCTCGTGAATTCAGTCTTTCGATTCAAGCACAATCTCCCGCCCAAGAAGGTCGGGAACCTCATTTTAATAAGTTATAAAATCTTTAGAGAGCTGTCCCACCTTCACTTCCACTGGCTTACAACAGTTCTATAAAAATGTGACCTCGGCAACCTCCTCCATGAAGGGGATATCAAAGATGAGTGCACGGGTTGTCACTATCCACCAGGGAGACTAAGGGAGAGGGGACTCCGGAGAGGATGTAAGGGAACCAGCTAAGTCATTCTCGGGGATGGGGGATTGAGTCCCAGGAGTGTGAGTGGGGGAGGTTGCTGCATGCGGGCCTTTGTTGCTTCCATTATTGTGGTGCTCTTGGTCTCCAATGGGTCCGTAACTTGGTGCTGGGGCGTGGCCTTAATGTGGACTTTGTGCATCTCGGGTTTCCCTTGCTGGGGTTTAAGCTATGGCTTCCAGGAGAGATGACCTTTCTGGGGTGGCAGCTGGAAGTGTTTGGGAGCAGGAACATTCACCAGGTCAGCACAGTGGGTGATAGTGAAGTCCCAAGGTGGGGTTACACTCAAGGTCAGATGGGCAATGTGGGGGACAATGACATAGGTGGTGATAAGCTCCATGAGGCCTATAGGACCCTGATACAGAGGGGATGCAGGGGCCACTCACCCTCAGGCTGCAAGGGACAGCTGAAGGGCATGAACAGTGTGGATGGACACCATCTCTGGTCCAGGAGACCAGGCCACCAGCAATGTTATCATGGGTGGCTGGGTGTACAAGATGGAAGGCTCGTATGATCCACTACCCATGAGAGCTGGGGGAATGCAGGTTAAAGTAATCGTTCAAGCTCAATGTAATCGAGACTTGTAAATGAATCAGTTGAGTCTTGCCTGCCACAGGAGGAAGCCACTTCCCTAATAACATCCCTGACCCTCCTTTGACTAAGTCAATTTGCCCACTATGTCAGTATATAATGGATGAATCTGCCACTGATTAACGCCCACTTGTTAACCCGTTGGGAGCTCAGCCCCCAAGCATTGAACGCCATGGCTTACCCTCAGCTCTCAATAAGTGAGAGGGTGACACTGGTTTAGTCCCCAATACAAGGGGCAAAGGTTACAGAGCTCAGCAAGTATCCCTGAAAAGACAAGTCTTGTGGCAGCGTTCTCCCCGGTCCAGGATGTTAGCAGATAGAGCAAATCAATGGATACATGTGCCCTCAGCCTTCATCCTTGGTTGGGTTCTGCAGTCCACTAAGGTTACCAAACGTAGATGCCCGTCTGGTACCCGGAGTTGGGAGAGGCTCATGTGGGGATGGGCCATTTTGTGAGAGACTAATGGAGTGAAGCTCATTAGAAAGCGCTCACATAAAGGAATGTGCCATGGCCTGATGGGACGATGGATCAGGGCATTGACAGGACTTCTCATTGCGCTTAGATCTGTTTCCTCCCTTTCAGTTCTTGGAGTGTGGGAATGATGAGGCCAGTGGAGTTGGCTGTGTTGTTGATTACAGTGGAACAGGACAGAGGATGTTAACTTGTGGCTGCACGTAGACAGGACGGCTCAGATGAGACATTACTCAGCACAGATATACTGGAGGAGAACAACAACAAGGAGTATCAGTGCCGGCGATGACTGCTTCTGTCCTGAGGGATGGTGGACCACCTGTGCCAGCTGATGCAGCAGTTGGTGCCACATGGACTGGGTGGTCACCCTGAAGGTTAGAACCAGGCTGAACCTTTATGTGAGTGGCTCATTTCAGTGCTGCATGGGGGACCTCTATGGTATTTCCCAGTCCGCCGCCACAAGTAAGTGCAAAAGGGAGATGACCGATGTATTATTTGCGAGGGCTCACCAGTACATCAACTTTGACCACAACCTAGCCAGGCCTCAAGGGCCATGGATTTCACCTGCACAGCTGGCTTTTCCCAAGTGCTGGCTCTCATTGACTGCACACACATATCTCTGCGTTCCTCATGGGGTCCTTCATGTACCATTAGTGTGCAGATCGTCTGCGACAAGCACATTATGCAGGTGTGTGCCCGTTTCCCGGGCAGCGTCCACGATAGCTACATTCTAGGTTTCTCACAGATCCTAGGCATCTCCGAGGGATACCAGTGGCCAGAGGGATGACTCCTCGGGGGAAAGACTCCTCAGGAGGTGGCTGATGATGTCAGAGGCTACAAACAGCTGCTGAGACTCGTTACAATCAGGCTCATGCTGCTACACATGCACTGGTCAAGCAGATAATTGGCCTTCTGAAAATGTGGGTCTGGTGCCTCTACCAGTCATGGGGAGCCCTCCAGTACATCCCCTAGAGGGTTTAGTGCATTATCGGAATGTGCCTCCATAACCTGGAGCTACAACTGGGCGAGGAGCTGGGTGATGAGGTGATGCAGGAGCGCCACATCTCCTCAGATGAGGAGGACATTCAGAAGGACGGCGAGGGGCAACCTCAAGGAAGGACCATAGGCAATGTCCAGGGTCCGAATGGGATGCATGGATATGGCCACCTTGATAGTCTCTCGCTTGGGGGAGGACTAGGACTAGGGTGCTCCCATGGGTAGGTGGCCTTATTACAAGTGTGCTGTCAGCGGAAGGTTTCCTCGCTCTTTTCATGGCAGGATGTGGAGTTCTATAATCAGACAACGCTGGAGAATGATGATGACTTGCAGTGAGGACAGAGTAATGCTCCTCATACCTCCTGCAAATGTTTGACTCCTGCTTGGCAAAAACCTGAGCGCAACCTGCCACTAAACAGGGTGATCTGTGGGCGATGAGCCACTGAATGACACATGAGACTGCCTCCTATGAGGTTAGGGGTACCGGTGTGGGTCTGCACATAATAGTGCAGGTGGACAGGCTCTCACAAGGGCGGGATTCTCCGGGAATCGGCGGGGTGGGCAGAAACGGCGCTGTGGAGTGGCGGGAACCACTCTGGCATCGGGCTGTGCAGGCGGGCTCCAGGGTCCTCAGCAGGGGGGGGGCACAAAATGATCTGGCCCTGGGATGTGCCCCCACGGTGGCTTGGCCCACAATCGGGGCCCACTGATCCGCGGGCGGGCCTGTGCCGTGGGGGCACTCTATTCCTACGCACCGGCCGTGTAAACCTCCGTGATGGCCGGCGCGAAGGTGAACCCCCTGCATCCTCCGCACCTTCAGGGGCTAGGCCGGCGCCGGAGTGGTTTATGCCCCGCCGGCCAGTGTGGAAGGCCTTTGGCGCCACGCCATCCGAGGGCAAGGGACTCCGCCAGCGCGGGTCCGCGCATATGCGGGAGCATATGCGGTTGCTGACGTCATCCCCACGCATGCGCAGGTGGGGTTCACCTTCGCACCGGCCATCACAGAGGTTTACACGACTGGTGCGTAGGAATAGAGTGCCCCCATGGCACAGGCCCGCCCGCGGATCAGTGGGCCCCGATCGTGGGCCAAGCCACCGTGGGGGCACACCTCGGGGCCAGATCGCCCCGTGCCTGCCCCCCCCCCCCCCCCCGCTCCCCCCCGAGGACCCCGGAGCCCGCCTGCGCAGCCAGATCCTGCCGGTAAGGGGCCAACTCCAATTTACGCCGGTGGGACCTGCATAGAACGGGTAGGACTTCGCCCATCGTGGGCTGGAGAATCGCCGGGGGTGGTCCGCCAACCGGCGGGGTGTGATTCCTGCCCCTGCCAAATCTCCGATGCCGGAGAATTCGACAGCCGGCGGGAGCGGGATTCACACTGCCCCCCCCCCCGCTCCCCCCCGAGGACCCCGGAGCCCACCTGCGCAGCCAGATCCTGCCGGTAAGGGGCCAACTCCAATTTACGCCGGTGGGACCTGCATAGAACGGGTGGGACTTCGCCCATCGCGGGCCGGAGAATCGCTGGGGGTGGTCCGCCAACCGGCGGGGTGTGATTCCTGCCCCTGCCAAATCTCCGATGCCGGAGAATTCGACAGCCGGCAGGAGCGGGATTCACACTGCCCCCCCCCCCCCCCGGCGATTCTCCGACCGGCCCGGGGGGGGGGGGGGGGGGGGGGGTCGGAGAATCCCGCCCAAGGTTTCAGCTGATGGCTTCCTCTTACTGAAAGAATGCTTCCATAGATGGAATGCCTGAGCTTTGGCCTGGGTTGGGGGTTTGGGGAGTGGGAGAGGGGCTTGACAAGGATTCTGTCACTATCACTGTGTTGTCACAGTGGGAGGCATGGAGACAACCATTGAATTGCCGTCCTCTCACAGGAGATTGAGGATGTGTTGGTTTTGTGTATCCAGCCTAAACGTGGGGGTTGGTTGTGCATGCTGCAATGAAATGGGACAGAGAGGCACTTTAAGGGTGAATAATGTGAGTTTTAATATATTAAATGGTGCTGTTCATGCCAAAACTCACCCGTGCCCACACTGTGACTATCCTTTCCTCACCTTCCTCATCCTACAGCTATGTCTAAGTGTCTCCCCAGGATCCACAGCTGAGGAGGAGGTGGCTGACTGACTGCCTTGCCCTGATGCCCGAGATGACCTTGGCGGGTGTCCCCTGGAGGGCTGGGACCTTAAAGGTCCGGGCCTGTTTTCAGGCAGCACATGTATTGTAATGCTACCCTTCTTGGTGTGTGGGGCTGGAGGTGCGTTGGCCACAGGAAGGGGGCTGTCAGATGACCTGGACAGCCCCCAGGTCCTACTGGGTGTCAGGCAACAGATGATCCTCTTCCCTGTGGGTGCACATGGCCCCCTGGGATCCCCCATAGGATAGAGGGGCAGCTGGAGTGAGATCCAGAAACCCTGCCATCCTCTAGCGCTGACACGTGTGGATTCCCACTGGTGCCTGCACCATTCAGTGGATGCTCTCAGCCTTGGAGCACATGACCTGAACCACGGTGTGGGAATCCTCCCCCATGGCGTGCAGGTCCTGCGTCAAGGTCTCCACTGTGCACGCTACCCTTGCTGTGTTGGCCTTGTTGTGTTGTAGAGATGGCATCATCTCCTCAGACAGAATGCAATGGGATTCCTCCAGTTGGCCTTGCAGTCTGAGGAGGGATGCTGTCAACCCTTGCTGATATTCATGACTCTGACTTTGTAGTTCCAGCAGCTTTAGGATGACCGAACCCAGGGGTATGACACTGAACGGGGCTCAGCAAGGTCCTGAGGTACAGCATCCCTCCAAATGCTGGATCTCTGGGACGTCCCTGCCTCCACCTGCTTTGGATCATAAGTTGTGAAGTGACACAGAAGTCTGCCTACTAGTTAATCCCACCGAGGTGCGAGTATCTGCAGTGGTAGAGGATGTGAGTGACAGGTGTGATGCCTCTTCAATGCTATTCTACGAGATATTTCCCTTGGAGCTGCACGAGGCTGAGAGGATGGGCCTGGCTGGTTGCATGACTGAACGGCAAGGGAAGCATATGGCATTAGTACATGACAGGGGCATACGGTTAGCAGAAACTGAACTCACACGAGGCTACAGCTTGGCTGGATGTGTTGAGTGTTCTCACTTTCGTCTCTTGCCCCCACCACGCCCCCAACACAGGTACAGTCTTGTTCCTCCCTGGTCAGGTCAAGGGCTCTTTCCTCAAATGGGGTGAGCATCTTTAGCTTGGTCATCACACTAGATGGCTGTGCCAGCTCGCACTGATTGTGCTGGTGTTTGCCCTGCAATGAGATAGATGGGGAGAATGCGAGCAGGTCTCATGCCAGGTCAGATGGCTAAGATGCCTGGCCTATATGGTAGGTGAGTGAGAGTGGGAATGTGAGGGGGAAAGAATCCTCTGGGGTGATGGGTGGGGGGGGGGGGGGGGGGGGGCGGGGGCGGATGCTGAGAGAGTCCTGGGACCCGGTGAGGTGGCTGTGAGTGAGCTCCCAGTGGAAGTGTGATGGGTGCATGTGGACAAATGAGAACGCTGACGTACCGTAGCTGCATGAAGGCGGTCACTCATCTCTTCCTGCACTGGATCCCTCTCCTACTATGTGGTGTGCTGGTGCTCACTAGCGTTGCCACTGCCTCCCATGCGGGCTTGGTAACCTTGCTGGCAGGCCGCCTGGCTGTGCAAGTTTCGAGACTGTTGCACCTCTGCTCCACCTCATGCAGCATCTTTGTCAGGGCTCCCTCTGAGAAACGTGGGGCTGTCTTCCTGGCTGCCATTCTCCTGACTGTACTTGGAGCAAGTGCTGGGGAGGCTGAGGAGGCGTTTAGAAGGTGCACCTCCCTGTTTGATGAGCTCAAGTAATGTCGGGACTAGCGAATCAGAGGCAGACTGCCATGAGTGTGGCCTGAAACTGGTGAACACTTTTTTTAAAAAGTGGCTGATACAGCAATTTTTCATGCCTATCGCCGTGACAGTGTTCTCTCCGGTGTTCTGGCTGAAACTAACACTTTGAAAAAATACCTGAAGATTCCGCCCTATGTCATAATTAATTCTTATGGTAGCTTAAAATGTCACAAAAATGTCCTGAGATTCTTTGCATGCATGAATGTCTTTGTAGTTACTTTTTTATTAAGTGAACAGCACATTTTACTTTGCCACAGCAATGAGATTCAGTACCAATCAATCAATGTTTTTTGATAATGTTGGTTTACACATTAGTACTGTTTGCTTTTGGAGCAAAATTAAACACATGTAAGGATAAACTTGTGACTTTCACCTCAGGGTAACTGAAGGTCATGTAGCGTCATCAGAAATTAAATTCTTGGTGAGTGGACACAACCCTGGAAATATTATCCTGGTTCACAGGCCGCAGGTGCAGAATAAAACCCATCCTGCTTTTTACTTCATGAAATCATGTCTCCAAATTGTAAGCTGTGGAGAAATATCAGTACTCATGGGGGTTAACAGTCTGCTATCAGCTGTCATCTGTACCCTTGAGACTCTTTGACTAATCACTGTTTTCAGCGGTGGGTATATTCACTATCATTAGAATGTGATGTGCACACACATCCTTTTCTTTAAAGAGCTCAGTGTCTGAGGAAAGTTCATGGTTCAAAACATATCCCATTACCTCGTCTGGCAATATATCACTGTTCAATGGTGGGTTCCCTCTGTGGCTGCCGACTTATGGGTCAAGCAAATCCATCATGATTGTTGTTAAGTCATTATTAGCTGATTGTGTATTCCTGGTAGATATTTGTCAGGTCATAACCAGCTGATTGTGTGTACCCCACCGTGACAGGCAAAATTGGGATGGTCAGTGCTGACAGTATGGAAAAGCGAATGGTAGTAAGTGCCCCCATATAGAAGCAGTTTCAGTTGAGTTCTGACAGCTCCAACAAGATATTTATCTCCCACCGTAACAACAAGGACTGATTCAGAATGATATCACTGTAGCCACCATTGCCAAATGTGGCAGGCAGTTTGCACACTCCAAGACCCTATAAACAGCAAATTTAATGGTTGATCAGTCTCTGGATACATTGCTTCAGGGAAGGATGTTGGACATGAACTAGCAGAACTTGTTACTTTTCTTCGAATAATGCCTTGAAGAAATCCATTGGAATCGCTGGCGCATACAGACAAAGCCTTGTTTGATGCCTGATGTTAAAGATGGCACCTTTTGTGATGCCTCTTTTTCTCCATGGCCTCTCTTGTACAGTGCTCACAATTTATGTTACAGACAGCTGAGAATTTCCTCAGCACTCCACTTGAGTGTAAGTCTAAATAATGCACTCAAATCCTGGCGAGAAGCTTCAACCCATAAAGGTGATGGATATGAGGATAAAGATATCATTGACATGGATGCACTGTTGTGCATCGTTTGGTTGCCTATTCACCGTCAGTTAGTGGATTTAGATACTCATGGTTTGCAGTATGGCCCTCAGCCTAAATTTACACTAAATTGGGATGACTTGGGAACCCGTTAAATATGGCTGGCTGGGGCCTACTTCCAGGATTAAGAATCGAATTACCAGAATTTTCCAAAAAAAATTTTAAAGGCTGGTTTGGGTCGTGAGCCCGCACTTTGCACTCCCAGCCTGGTTGGCTCCATTACATGGATAAGCATGTCCTAGTCCTCTGCAATTTTTCAGGGAGGCAGGCCAGGTTTCCAATGAACTATAATTCATGGCACCTCAGAGGATTTGCATACCATCGTCTGCATGAGGGAACCTTTTAAAAGGTAAGTTCAAAAGGTCTTCTTCATGACCCCATGTCAAGGTATTCCCCCACCCATGGTCCCTCATGCTCTCTCTTCCAAGGCATTGTCCCCATGTCCCCCATGCCAAGCTATGCCCTCCACCCACCCCCAATGGTCTCTCATGCACCCCTGCCAAAGTAATGCCTCCCAAACAACCCTATGGCCCCTCATATCCACCCTGCCAAGTTGTGGCACTTCCATGCCCTTTCATCCACTATAGAGAAACAAATGAATTCTATAGTGACATTAGGATGTGTTAAAAAAAAAGCTTAAAAAGACAGAGATTCATTGACAATTTTCCCTTTCCGGGAAAAAAAAGATCTTTTACTACAGGCCAATAAAAATGGCAATTTCGATCCCTTCTAAAGTTTCAATAATTGAAACTACAAGCGCTTGAAAACTCTTAACCTTGCGTCATGGTGGGCAGGAGCTGCAGAAATCATGAGAGGTTTTACGTTATCATAAAACCAGCTCACGACTGGGCGCTTCAGCCATCAATGGTGGGCTGTGTTTCCCGCTGCAGAACGTCAGGAATGTCATATCAATACATTTGCATCTCATTATAAGGATTCCTCGTCAGAATCATTCTCCCCATGCTGGACCATCCAGACAAGTCGATGTGCAATGGGAATTATGTGGTTTACAACCATACATAAGCAGCGTGCACCTGGCGGCCTGTTCTTCGCTAATGACTTTAAGGTTAGTCCGCTTACCTTGCATCGCACAGCGCTTGTGGGAATCAGCATCAAGTTCCGCACCACATCACTTTCAGGGGCGTTGTCACAGGCAACTCTCTACCTACCAGGCCACCGGTGAGGCAGGGGTGGCTTTTAATGGCATGGCAAGGGCTGCACTGGGGAAGGGGGCAACTAGTCTGAACAAAGCCTGGAGCAAAATCAGAGTGTCTGCCCCCTCTCATGTAACCACTGATAGATGCCACCAATGATTACTGTGGTGAAGTGCTGCTCCTGCAGCAGTGCAAGACCCGAATGTCCTGGACTAATGACTCCATGGCGGCTAATAACCTATCAGTGTTGACACCAGTGCATTGGCATGCCGGCGCTATCACCTCAGACTGAAGGTGGGTGAAATTGTCGATCATCCGTTGAAACCTGAGGAATGCTTATGGCATGCCTTCCTGTTGTTCCCGTGATTGCCGCTGCAGATCTACCAAATGACTTTGGACCGAGTCTGGAGGCTCACCATCTGACTCTGACTCCAGAGATTCTTGGACTCCAGCATTCCTCCGAGTGCAGGTGACCTCAGACGGCACTGCCTCCACCTGCTGTGGACCAGACTGTGCGTTGTGCTTAACAAATTGTGACCTAGAACTCGTTCACTCTGAGGCGTGTGTCTCTGTGCTTGTGAGGGTGCGGGTAAGCTGATGGCTTTTCAAAGATGTTGCTCTCAGGTTCCTTATCCAAGGTGTCCTCAGGGTGGGAGCTAAGGGCTTGGCTGGTTGAGGGCCTCAGGTGCATGGCAGAGGTGCCTAAGAAAGAGGGTAGAGATAATTAGTGCCTGGCAGCCAAATAAAAAACATGACAATGCACACAAAATCTTGTTGTCTAAGGGATGAGCTGGTGCAGAATCGTCCACACACTCTCTGGCCAGCTCAATGGTATGATTTTCAAAGGGAGTGAGAGCCTTGAGTTCCAGCACTCCACTCCAAGCCTGGGACTTTTCTAATTTATTGTCTACATGCTTGGCCTGACAGATGGAGATAGTGTGAGCAAGATATATGTCAAGGCAGTTGATAAGTATGCCTGGCATGTGTGGGTGGTGAATGTAAGCATGGACAGGATGAGGATGCGATGTCCAGAGTATATGCTGAGACGGAGGTGTGAAGGTGTGTGTGAGAGTGAGTGGTGATGTCCCTTGATCTGCAATGAGTAAGATCCCTGTGAATGTTTGATGGGCTTGTGTGTGTATGAGTTGAGAGTAATGAGGTGGTTGACTTATCCTGGCAATGCAGATGATATAATTCATCCTCTTTCTGTACTCGCTAGCTGACCGCTTATGGGTATTGTTTTTGCACTGACCACCACGTTCACGACCTCCCAAGTGATGTACCATCAATTGTACGCGAGGCGAGTGATTTACCAAAGTCAGGCTTTAATTGACTAGAACACAGCTCTGCGATCGTCTACAATGGAAAGGGTCGATCGTCAGGCGTCTGACCATTTATACCTCGTTAATAGAGGCGTGGTTAACTCAGCCTCTCGGCCAATCGGTCGAGAGGCACATGACCGACCAGGGCCAATGGTAAGCCAACGTTCTGGCCCAATGGCAGACGAGTATGCAGATCATATCACCACACCAAGCCTGAGTGGTGAGGTTGGTGGACCTCCTACGAGGTCATCGTGGGGATAGAGGGCATTGCAGTGAGCCTCCACGGCATCCAGCAGACTGGATGCTTCTGTCTTCTTCTGCTGGAGCCATCTGCATCAGTTGATACTGTGCTGGGTTGCAGAGATTGACAAGGCTGGACATGGGTGCTGCTAAATATGGCACTTGGAATGAGGAAGTGGTGAATTCAGGGTGGCGCGGATGAATCGGAAACAACGTGCCAGCGATCCGGTGTGTTTTCCATGCGTGCATAATTAATGAGGCGGGAAGCAGATGACATGGTGCCATTGTAGCTGTTTTTCATGTTCTCTGTTACACTTCGTTCAATTAAGAGGAACTCCTACCCAATGCCTATTTAAACTAGGTTAAGAGCTTTCAATTGCCTTCAGCTTCAGCAATTGAAATTTTAAAGGATCTTGATGATTGGCATCTTTATTGCTCTGTATTAAAAATGCATTTTTTTCAAGAAAGTATAAAGTGATCAATGAATATTCTATTTAACACATCCTGCCTTGATTATAGGATTAATTGATTCTATATAATGTAATGGGTGAATTACACGAGGGGGGTGTCCAGGGGAGCACCATGTGGCAGGTTGGCTCCGCGTGTGGCTGGCGCCATGTTGTACGGCCACGGAGCCGGTAATTCTCCAGACGTTTATAGTGGCAAGGCCTTGCGTTTTACGTGGCACAGCTGCTAGCCCCTCATTGATCGGAGTATCGGAGCGGGAGGCGGCACCAACCTTTTCGTAATGAAACCAGACACTTCCTCCGGACCTAGCCTCAAAATCGGAGAATCCAGACCCCCATTTTTATTGAGTTAACACCCACCCCGATGCAGAAACTGCCATCTATCCTGGAGGAGTGAAAATTCGCCTGTTCAGGATCTCAGTGGCATTCGCCTCCTCTCCTGGCTCTAGTGTTTGGGAAATTAACCTGGCAGCCATTTTGATATTTGAATTTCTTTTTCAGCTATATATATGCAAAATGCAATCATGAAAATACAACAGAATTCAAACAGAATGTTCTCGTTCATGTATTTTAACAGTAAAATGAACTTTCCAGACTGCCCAGCTGCCCCAGGAGCATTTTGTCTGTAATCCATGCAGTGTAACGCGGCACAATTGGTGCTATCATACTTCAATAAACAGTATGGAATCAGCACTGTTACCTGTGCATTTTAATTCTACAAAATTGTTGTAGCCTCAGAAACGGCACAGTAATCCACGTAAAGAAACTTTGCTGGATCAGGTCTTTGATCCAGAATTCGCC
This sequence comes from Scyliorhinus canicula, assembly GCF_902713615.1. Taxonomy (NCBI): domain Eukaryota; kingdom Metazoa; phylum Chordata; class Chondrichthyes; order Carcharhiniformes; family Scyliorhinidae; genus Scyliorhinus; species Scyliorhinus canicula. Next base: position 105,408,918 of record NC_052155.1, on the reverse strand, counting down.
TTGCAAGCTCTGTGGATCTAGTCCTTCAGATTTCCTGCTTTTATCTGGCAGGGACATGATGGATCGAATGGCCTCCTTCAGTGTTTTATCATTCTATGATTCCATTTATATGTGATTTAACTCAGTGGAATCAGAGCTGTCACCTGTGTGGTTTACTTCTAAGAAATCAGTCTGAGTAATCTGCATGGCGAGACTCTGGAATGAAATGTGAAATCAATATTTTAAGCTATGTTGTTTTACACCAAAAATAATCAGTGCTGCAAATGGTGTGGTGTAACTGCAGAATTAGTGCTAACATTTGTGACATATAATACTGTAAAATCAGCACTAGTAATTTTCATTCTGGAATTTGTATGATCTAAATATATGGAATCACTGGTGTAACCAATGTTTTAATTCTTTAGACGCAATGATGTAATCCACGCAGTCTAATTCTGCACAAATAATTCTCTTAATTCTTTTGAGATCCAACTTTTCGGAATCAGCACTAAAATTTCTGCAATTGAACAGTGTGCAATCAAATAGGTGATGTGGTTTAACTGCCTGGAATTAGTGTTGTGTTTGTGGTCATTTTTTTAACATTCATTCAAGTGATGTGGGTGTCACTGGCTCGGCCAGCATTTATTGCCCAATTCTAATTGTCCTTGAGAAGGTGGTGGTGAGCTGCCTCATTGAACTGCTACAGTCCCTGTGCTATAGGTACACCCACAGGGCTGTTAGGGAAGGAGTTCCAGAATGGTGACACAGCGACAATGAAGAACGGTGATAAGTCACGATGGTGAGTGGCTTGTAGGGAACCATATTAAACATCACTCCATTGAATACTGACGCACAGTGGCAGCAGTGTGTACCATATACAGAACTCACTGAAGCAGCTCGCCAAAGCTCCTTCGACAGCACCTTCCAAACCCATGACCTCTACCAACTAGAAGGACAAAAGCATCAGATACATGGAAGCGCCACCATCTGAAAATAACTACACCACATGTACTTCAGCAGTTCAAGGAGGCAGATCATCACCACCTTCTCAAGGGAAATAATGGATGGGCAATAAACACGGGCCTCGTCAGCAGCACCCACGTCATTAGAGAATATTTTAAAAAACACTATTTTGTGCAGGACAAGGGCTTTTTAAACTTTAGGCTTGCGTATCCACACTTTCTCCCCTTTAATTCTATAGTCATAGTCAGGATTAAGAACCCTGGGCTGGATTCTCCGTTCCTGAGACTAAGTGTTGATGCCAGGACAGGGTTTGTGAACTTTCATGACAGCAAAACCAATCCCGAACCTGGATTGATTCAGTGACTGTGGAGGGGCTAGCACCGGTGCCACATGGAACACCATTCCTATGAAAAACTGTGCCAGATTCGCCAGGCCCATGATTGACACTCGGGAGGCTGACAAGCGACAGCCGCACGTACACGTTACAATCGCCACACACACTCATCCCAGCTAACAAGGTGGCACCGGTTGCGCTGGTGCGCACCCATCCCGTTGATGGGTCGACTGGGGGGACACCCATATGACCCGTGGCTCTATGATCACAGTGGGCTGTTAGCGGCGTGTGCAGCTGCAGGGCTGCCTTTCCAGCTGCAGCAATAGTGTTCCGTGATTGTCCACCGCAACCCCACAGCCAGCCTAGTGGCTACCCCCCACTACTCTGCCTGGCCTTGGAAGAAGCCTCCCCCAGCCAGTGGCACAACTGTCAGCAAACTATGGCGATGTTGGGCACTTTCTGTATCCCCTCTCTCTCCCTCAATAGCCAAGATGCTGGTTTCACGATTTGTAAAAGCACAAGTGAACCACGCTGTTGGGAACTCAGCCAATCGGAGCCGGAGAATCGCAGATGCCCCAGAGAATACTGGGTCAGGCCCGCTAATGTTATGCAAGCGGTGTTTACTGTATGAGCGTTCTGGGCCGCATTGACGCCGCCGCCGATGTGACGGAGAATTTTGATTTGGTGTCAAATTGGCGCCCGCCCTGATTTTAGCATCGGAACCCATTCTCCACCCAATCGTGTTTCCCAATTTCGGCGGCAGCCATCGGAGAATCCCACCCCCTGTTTGTATTTATCAAAATAAGTCTCTGAAGATTTGAAGAAAAAACTAGATCAGACTCTCCATTTCTCAAATAAAAATAAGTTTAGCTTAATAAGTATCTTTGTAAAGCTTCACCTCACTTAAATATGCTTGTAGTTCTTTATTGCATTATAGTGCATCAAAGCCAATTTAAAGATTGGATTCCAAAACGTCAAAGAGCATTCCATATGTGGCCTCATGATCTGTGGGTGATTAATGAATTTTCTGACAAGAATGTCAGGTTGAAGAGAAGTCAAGCAAGGTCTCTTACACTTTATTTCAGTTGAATAAAGAACTGCATTGGCAGATTCCTAGTAAATGTCATTTGTTCTGTTGATTGGGGAGTGCTGGAGAGAACTTTAAGGACATGGGTGGAAAGAATATGGGCGCGATTCAGCAGACTTAAAACTAAGTCCTGTTTCGGGCACATTTGGCAGAGGGCTGGATTCTCTGGGCGGGATTCTCCCAGCCCACGCCGGTTCGGAGAATCGCCGGGCCGGGCACGATTCGCGCAATGCCACCCCCATGCCGGTCCGCCGATTCTCCGGTGGCCAGAGAATTGGCGCCGGCTCTACGCCCCCCCCCCGTCGTTAAATTCTCCAGTTTTTATGACGGCGTCAACACTCTGCCGTCAGAAGGGAGAATCCCGCCCACTGTTTCTGGGACTAAGTCCCCCATGCCGTCGTAAAAACTGTCCTTTCACGCCAGAAAAACTAGTGTGAAAGGGCCACTTATTCATTGCCCTGCAGGGGGCTAGCAGTGATCTATCGTGAAACTAGCAGCTTTTGCTGCAGATATGGGCCCCCGCACTCCCGGATCAGAGGCTGCGCATGCGCACGGCGCCAGCTTCCAGCAGCCGCGCCGTGCTCCATGGCGGACTCAGACCGCGGAGCTGGACCCTCAAAACAGTCCCCCCGATCTGCCGCGCACCGGACCGCCTGCCCTAAATTAGCACGGTGCCGTATATGCCCCCCCCCCCCGCCCTCTGATCGGCCTGCCCCCGGCCATGGCGGCTGCGGTTGCACCACGCCAGTATCCGGACCGGCAGGACTATATTAGATCCACGTCGTCGGGACTTTGGCCAGTCGGGGGCGGAGAATGGCGGGGCGGGCCTCAAGCAATGGCTGCAGTTAGGCGATACGCGGCGCTGCGTATTCTCCGAGTATGCCGCTTTTCGTGGCGTGGAGAATTGGGGAACTGGCGCCGGTCCCAATTCCATGCAGGAATCTGGATTCTCTGCCCTGGTGCCGGCCACGATTTTGGCGTTGCGTGCGGAGAATCCAGCTCTGGGTGTTTCTTTGTGGCTGCAGTGCCAAGATTCACCCTGCTATTCACCAGAAATTTGCTGTTTTTGGGGCCTGGGGGACTTTCTCCTCACCGGGGCCATGCTTCAGTTCATTTCAGCAGGAATGGCTCTTCACGGATTGGGGTGCCATTATGATTGGTTGCCCCGAGATCTGGACCCCCTCCCCTTTTGGGGCTCTCACCGCTTGCTGGCCTGCACCTTCACCCCTTTACCTTCTTTTGGCCCCTGAAACCCACCCCCCTCACTCGCCTTCTAATGTAAGAAGTCTTACAACACCAGGTTAAACTCCAGCATGTTTGTTTCAAACACTAGCTTTCGGAGCACTGCTCCACTGAACGAAGAGATATGTTCCAGAAACATACATACAGACAAATTCAAAGATGCCAGATAATGCTTAGAATGCGAGCATTTGCAGGTAATTACATCTTTACAAATCCAAAGATAGGGGTAACCCCAGGTTAAAGAGGTGTGAATTGTCTCTAGCCAGGACAGTTGGTAGGATTTCACAAGCCCAGGCAAGATGGTGGGAGGTGAATGTAATGCTACATGAATCCCAGGTCCCGGTTGAGGCCGCACTCATGTGTGCGGAACTTAGCTATAAGTTTCTGCTCGGCGATTCTGCGTTGTCGCGTGTCCTGAAGGTCGCCTTGGAGAACGCTTACCCGGAGATCAGAGGCTGAATGCCCTTGACTGCTGAAGTGTTCCCCGGCTGGAAGGGAACATTCCTGCCTGGTGATTGTCGTGCGATGTCCATTCATTCATTGTCGCAGCGTCTGCATGGTCTCGCCAATGTACCACGCTTTGGACATCCTTTCCTGCAGCGTATGAGGTCGACAACGTTGGCCGAGTCGCACGAGTATGTACCATGGGCGCGATTCTCCGCACTCCCGACGGTGCGGAGAATAGCGTGGCTCGTAAAATTTTACGGCCCGCTGTTCCGACGCCCTCCCGCTATTCTCCCCCCCCCCCCCCCCCACGCCCGACTCCCGATACGAATCGCTGCCGCCGTTTTTTTACGGCCGGCAGCGATTCTCAGCTGATGGATGGGCCGAGTTCCCAGCCCTTTACGGCTGTTTTTACGAACGGCAAACACACCTGGTCTGGCCGTTCGTAACAACGGCCGTAAACTGTCGATTTTTAAAACCATGGCACCGATTGGCACGGCAGTACCACGGCCGTGCCAAGGGTGCCATGGGCCCCCGATCGTGGGCCCGATGCCCGCGCACTCTTTGTCCTTCCGCCGCCCCGCAGTATCCATTCGCGGGGCGGCTGAGGGGCATCCTGGCCCGCGCATGCGCGGGTTTCGCGCAAATGCGCAATGACGTCATCCGCGCATGCGCGGGTTGGAGTCTTCCAATCCGCGCATGCGTGGCTGACGTCATATGACGCGTCAGCCGGCGCTAACTCTGGCAAGCGGGCTTAACGAATTTCGTTAAGCCCGCGATGCCGGAGTTTAGGGCGTCGGGCTGCTAGCCCCGACCGGGGACCAGAATCGGTTCCCGGTCGGGAAGGGGCGCGCTGGCGTCAAACCCGCCCGGATTTGACGCCAGCCTTACGATTTCTCCCCATATGGGAGAATCGCGCCCCATGTATCTGGTGGGTGGTGTTCTCACGTGTAATGGTGGTATCCATGTCGATGATCTGGCACGTCTTGCAGAGATTGCCATGGCAGGGTTGTGTGGTGTCGCGGTCACTGTTCTGAAGGCTGGGTAGTTTGCTGCAAACAATGGTTTGTTTGAGGTTGCGCGGTTGTTTGAAGGCAAGTAGTGGGGGTGTGGGATGACCTTGGCAAGATGTTCATCTTCATCGATGACGTGTTGAAGGCTGCGAAGAAGATGTCGTAATTTCTCCGCTCCGGGAAAGTACTGGACGACAAAGGGTACTCTGTCAGTTGTGTCCCATGTTTGTCTTCTGAGGAGGTTGGTGCGGTTTTTGCTGTGGCGCATTCGAACTATCGATTGATGAGTCGAGCGCCATATACCATTCGTACACGGGCATCCCTCAGCGCCTGTAGGTGTCTGTTACGCTCCTCCTCGTCTGAGCAGATCCTCTTTATACGGAGGGCTTGTCCATAGTGGATGGCTTCTTTAATGTGTTTACGGTGGAAGCTGGAGAAGTGGAGCATCGTGAGGTTATCTGTGGGCTTGCGGTAAAGCGAAGTGCTGAGGTGACCGTCCTTGGTGGAGACGAGTGTGTCCAAGAATGCAACTGATTTTGGAGAGTAGTCCACGGTGAGTCTGATGGTGGGATGGAATTTATTGATGTCATTGTGTAGTCGTTTCAGTGATTCTTTGCCATGGGTCCAAAGGAAAAAAATGTTATTGATGCATCTGATGTATAACGTCGGTTGAAGATCCTGTGCAGTGAGGAGGTCTTGTTCAAACTTTTGCATAAAGATGTTGGCGTATTGAGGTGCGAATTTGATCCCCATGGCTGTTCTGTGCGTCTGGATGAAGAACTTGCTGTTGAAGGTGAAGACCTTGTGATCCAGAATGAAGTGGATGGGTTGCAGAATTGTGTCGGGAGATTGGCAGTTGTCGGTGTTGAGTACTGAGGCTATTGCAGTAGAGTGCCGAGACGTCTATTGTGACGAGGAATGTTCCTGGTTCAACTGGTCCATGGGTGCTGAGTTTCTGTAGGAAGTCCGTCGTGTTGCGACAGAAGCTGGGCGTACCTTGTACGATGGGTTTCAAGATGCCCTCGATGTAGCCAGAGAGGTTCTCACACAGGGTCCCATTGCCTGAAACGATAGGATGGCCTGGTGTGTTGGCCTTGTGTATTTTCGGGAAGCAGTAGAGATCTCCAATGCGGGGAGTATGTGGGGTGAGAGCACGTAGGGGCTCTGAAGGTCTGGATTTAAGGTCTTGATCAGTCTGTTGAGTTGGCGGATGTGTTCCTTGGTCGGATCTGTGGGTCTGTAGTGTTCCTGGTTGTTGAGTTGTCGGTATATTTCTTTGCAGTAGTCTGTTCTGTTCAGTATGACGGTGGCCCCTCCACATCATCACTCCTTCTAATGGGCAAGGCTCCCTCCCTGGCCCCAACCCCTGGCACCTGGGCACCTTGGCACTGTCTGTCTGGCACCCAGACAGAGCCTCTGGCACCCTGGTACTGCAACCCAGGCACCCTGACAATGTCAGGATGGCACTGCCAGGGTGCTCAGTGGCATTGCCAGGGTGTCAGACTGGCACAGCCTAGGTGCCCAGGTTCCAGGGAGAGTGCCAGGGTACTAACCCCACCCTGTCCTGACAACCCGGGGTGCCATATGGCCTGCGAGACCCCCTGTGATGCCATCACATCTGGACCACGGTTGTGGAACCAGTGCTAAACAACACCCTATTGAGGTCTCGCAGGTGGGTCAAAGTGGCAGCAGGTATTTAAATAAACCTAATGGCTCCTTTAAATATACTGATCTATGCCCAGTGAGGGCATGATCCAGATCGCTCTGGGCAGAGAGAATCAGGTGACCCGCGTGAGGTTTCTTGCCCGGCGTGGATCCCAATTTGGGGCTCTCGCAGGATTCACCCTTTGCTGGGCGCAAGGCGGTGGCTGAATCATACCCTACATTAACTCATGGTGGGATGGTAAGAAATAAATCATGGTGGGGATGATAAGAAAGAGCGCCTGGGACAGCTATAGTTGTGATTGTAGAGATAAAAATCCGCACCTTAAAACTAGCCACCCAAGTAGCCAAGCTATTATTGTACAACGACAATATTGGCACCTACCCAACAATGTGGAAAATTGCCCAGAAATATTCAATCAATGAAATGCAGGAGAAATCTAACTAGGCCAGTTAATGCCGTGTCATCCTCCTCCCAATCTTAACAAAGCAATTGAAGGAGTCATTCATGGTGACATGCCATTGCCAATAACCTGCTAGCTGACTCTGAGCTTGGACTCCACGAGGTCTTGGTACAGGCAAGAGTGTTAGCTGAATATCAGAGTAGAGTTGGAGTAGTTCTTCTCAACACGTAGACACCATTTGAGTATCATATGTGTAAGGCTTGTGAAAACTAAGTTCTTTGGGGCGGGGGGATGGGGGGTGGGGTGGGGTGGAGGTCACAGTGGTTGAAGTTATTTCTGATGCACAGAAAAATGCTTGTGGTAGTTGGAGGTCAATCATGACCCTGATGGTACTGTTGCAGAAATACCTGTCAGCTGATTCGTATTGACCTGTGCAGATTCATCAGGATAGTACCGGGGCTTCAAGGGTTAAATTATGAAGACAGGTTGCAGAAACAAAGAACAAAGAACAAGAACAGTACAGCACAGGAACAGGCCCTTTGGCTCCCCAAGTCTGTGCCGATCATGATGCCTGTCTAAATTAAAACCTTCTGCACTTCCAGGTTCCGTATCCCTCTATTCCTAGCCTATTCATAGTAAGAGGTCTTACAACACCAGGTTAAAGTCCAACCGGTTTGTTTCAAACACAAGCTTTTGGAGCTCCCCTGAATCACCTGAGGAAGGAGCAGAGCTCTGAAAGCTTGTGTTTGAAACAAACCTGTTGGACTTTAACCTGGTGTAAGACTTCTTACTGTGCTCACCCCAGTCCAATGCCGGCATCGCCACATCATAGCCTATTCATTTATTTGTCAATATGCCTCTTAAACATCGCTATCATGTCTGCTTCCACCACCTTTCCTATCAGCGCGTTCCCGGCGCTCCCCATCATCTATGTAAAAACCTTGACTCGCACATCTCCTCTAAACTTTCCCCCTCGCACCTTAAACCTATGTCCACTAGTAATTGACTTTTCCATCCTGGGAAAAAGCTAACTGTCCACTCCGTCCACACCACTCACCATTTTGGAAACCTCTATCAGGTCACCCCTCACCCTTCGTCATTCCAGTGAAAACAATCCGAATTTATCCAACCTTTCCTCATAGCTAATACCCTCCAGACCAGGCAATATCCTGGTAAACCTCTTCTGTACCCTCTCCAAAGCCTCCACATCCTTCTGGTAGTGTGACAAACAGAATTGTGCACAATATTCCAAATGTGGCCTAACTAAGGTTCAGTACAGCTGCAGCATGACTTGTCAATTTTTATACTCAATGCCCGACCGATGAAGGCAAGCATGCCTTATGCCTTCTTGACTACCTTATCCACTTGCGTTGCCACTTTCAGTGATTTGTGGACCTGTACGTCCAGATCCCTCTGCCTGTCAATACTGCTCAAGTTTCTTTGAGGAGTAATGGACCTTCCAAAATGCATTACCTCACATTTGGTATGGATTAAACACCATCTGCCATTTCTCCACCCAAGTCTTCAACCTATCTATATCCTGCTGTATCCCCTGACATTCCTCTTTATTATCCATAACTCCACCAATCTTTGTGTCGTCTGCAAACTTATTAATCAGACCAGCTACATTTTCCTCCAAATAGTTTATATAAACTACGAACAACAAAGGTCTACGTATCCACCTTGAAAGCTCACCTCTGATCCCGTGTGACTTCACCTTTTATACCAGTCAGCCATGGGGGACCTTGTCAAAGGCTTTATTGAAGTCCATGTAGACAACATCTACTGCCCTTCCTTCATCAGTCATCTTAGTCACTTCTTTAAAAAACTCGATCAAATTAGTGAGACACAACCTCCTCTTCACGAAACTAAGCTGCCTATCACTCATGAGTCCATTTGTTTCCAAATGTGAGTAAATCCTATCCGCAAGAATCTTGTCCAATAATTTCCCCACCATTTACGTAAGGCTAACTGGCCTAAAATTCCCTGGATTATGTTGGCTACCTATCTTAAACAAAGGAACAACAGTGGCTATTCCCCAGCCCTCTGGAACCTCATGAGGATACAAAGATTTTTGTCATGGCCCCAGAATTTCGTCCCTTGCCTCCCTCAGTATTCTGAGGTAGATGCCATCAGGCCCTGGGGACTTGTCTACCTTAATGTTTTTTAAGATGCCCAGCACCTCCTCCTTTTTGACATTGATAGGACCCAGATTATCTACTCATCCTTCCCTAGACTCATCATCCACCAAGTCCTTCTCTTTGATGAATACTGATGCAAAGTACTCATTCAGTATCTTATCAATTTCCTCTGGCTCCATGCAGATTCCCTCCTCTGTCCTTGAGTGGGCCAACCCTTTCCCTGGCTACTCTCTTGATCTTTATATACGTATAAATTGCCGTGGATTTTCCTTCCTCCTGTTTCCCATGGACTTTTCATGATCCCTTTTAGCCATCCTGACTCCTTTCTTAAGCTCCTTCCTACTTTCTTTATATTCTTCAAGGGTTTTGTCTGTTCTCAGCCTCCCAGACCTTATGAATGCCTCCTTTTTCTTTTTGATTAGGCTCACAATATCCCTCGTTACCCAAGGTTCCCGAAATTTGCTATACTTACTCTTCATCTTCTCAGAAACATGCCGGTCCTGAATTCTAATCAACTGAAAGACATCCAACATGTCAGATGTTGATTTACCTTCAAACAGCCACCCCAATCTAAATTCTTCAGTTCCTGTTTAATATTGTTGTAGGTAGCCTTCTCCAATTTAGCACCTTCACCCGAGGACTAGTTTTATACTTATCCACGAGTACCTTAAAACTTACGGAATTATGGCCCCAAAAAGGTCTCCTATTGAAACTTTGACAACCTGGTCAAGCTCATTCCCCAATACCGGATCCAGTACGGCCCCTTCTCTATGGATTATTAGATTATTTACATATTGTTTCAAGGAACCCTCCTGGATGCTCCTTACAAATTGTGTCCCATCCAAGCCTCCAGCACTAAGTGAGTTCCAGTAAATACAGGGGAAGTTACATTCACCCACCACAAACCCTGTTGTTTTTATATCTTTCCAAAATCTGTCTACATATCTGCTCCTCTATCTCTCGCTGGCTGTGTCATGATATGCACTCATGCACATAATGAGATACAGACTGGCAGTGACAGACATCGAGTACAGCCAATCAACACACAGGACAGAACACAACCAATCACCAGACAGAATACTAGAGGGGGGTTTCCCACTATAAAACACACGAGGCATCAGCACTCTGCCTCTTTCCACTGGTGACAACTGTAGCGACAGTCAGGGTGTATATATCAGGTAGCACCTTCTGCATGTGGCTCAGAGCTAGTCTGGTCTAGTTAGTTATAGTTAGCACACTTAGAGTAGTAGAGTGTCAACCTGCAGCAAGCTGAGTGCACTGTTACAGAAGTTCAATAAAACGTATTGAACTAACGTCTGAGTTTGGTGTCTACTTTCCAGTACAACTGCATCCAGTTGCAGTCCGTGTTACCCCAGAGTGAATAACACGACAGGCTGCAAACTCCCAACATTGTGACTATACCCTTCCTATTCCTGAACTCTACCCATATTGCCTTGCTCCATGAGCCTCCGAGGTGTCCTCCCACAGTACAGCTGTAATATACTCCTTAACCAGTAATGCACCACCCCTTTTACATCCCCCTCTATCCCGCTTGAAGCATCTAAATCCTGGAACATTTAGCTGTCAATCCTGTCCCTCTCTAAACCAAGTCTCTGTAATAGCAACAACATCATGGTTCCAAGTAATAAAGTTCATCTGCCTTACCTGTTACACTTCGTGCATGGAAATAAATGCACTTCAGACCACCAAGACCCACTGTGTTCAGCAACTTCTTCCTGCCTGCTCTTCCTCTTAATCTTACTGATCTTATTCTCTAGTTCCCCCTCAGTTACTTCACCTGCTGGCCTACTGCTCTGGTTTCCACCCCTCTGCCACAGTAGTTTAACCCTCCCGAGTGACGCTAGCAAACCTCCCAGCTAGGATATGTTTGCAACACGGATTGATTTCCCTTGCATTCAGAAGGTTGGGAGATGTTGTAATCAAGGTCAGAAAAATGACAAAAGAACCGAGAGAGTAGAAAATGAAACCTGGATTGATTTTGTCTTCAAGACTGGAATAGGCAGGCCAGGGAGTGGCCCAAGTTTCTCTCTGGGGGCCATGAGGGGAGGCTCAGAGAGTGGATGCAGGATGATGTCAGGCCCATCACCACTGGAAGCAGATCAGAGGTGGCCACAAAGATGGCTGAGTGCCAATTCGGGCTGTTTAAAAAGCCCGCCTCTGTGACCTCATTGCAGGTGTTTGCCTGTACTTTAGGCCCTCTAGCCCTCATCCACACACCCATACACACCCATCTGTTCATATTGCTACCCACTCCCCATGCGCCTGCATGCCAATGCATGCCCCTACACACTCCAAATGGCCCCTCATACCCGCCATGCTAACTCACGGCACTTACATACCCATTCATTCAGTATAGACTCTGTACCCTATTGTAGCAATGCCATGTGTGGAACTCCTTAAAAGCACCCATTGATAATTCTCTTAAAAAATACTGCTATTGCTATAATCTTATAAAAATAGCAATCAACCAGAAGTATTAATACCAAAAACTACAAACACATGACACCTTTTTATCTTGTGCAAATAAGCCTTGAGTCGTTGACAAAACAGATAATAAATATAGCTTATTATAACACCATAAAGCTGTCAGTCAGATGAGGTTTTCCCTTCTCTCCAGCTGTGTCAATGAAGTGTCAACAAAATAAAACCTTTTATGGGAGTCTGGACTCTCAGCCAAGCCTCAGTATGTATGCTTAGCTCAGAGCCTAGGTACCCACAAAAATTAAATCCAAAATCAAAAACAAAATGTCAGAGGCAGGGCTCTCAGCATTTTATTAAAACCTGCGGGAAGACTTATCAGGACTGACCAGTTTGATGGTGGCAGTATCCTACCAGGCAGGTTAGGTTAAACTGATACTGAACAGAGCTATTCTGAGCTGTAGCAAAGGTCAGGACTGTACAGTCTTTCTTACAGGCCATGTGTTAGGAAGGGGGAAATTAGCCAGGTATTTCACTTGGAAATGATATCCAGAGATTCCTGCTGGGAGGATGTGTGGAGATATCAGGTGAGGTTACAATTGGCTTGACTACAATGTTGCAGGAGCCAACATTGACTGCTCAGGTAAATAGAGAATTATTAATTTGCAAAGGCCACTATTGGGGGAAGTGTTCTCCTATACAAGTCGCTGCCTTCAGGACAAAAGGAATAACAGGTCTAAGGGGACAAAATTGAGCAAACAAATTGGTGAAGGGGGAAACATGCTGCACCTTGAAATGGGACATACAGAACTGGTCAATATATCAGGACATTAGCAAGTGGCTGTTGTAGCAAACTTTTTCTTGCAGCTATAAGAACTCTGGTGTTACAATGAAAGACGTGCTATGTTCACTGCCATGTCAAGAATGCTGAAGTCAAAAACAGACACGATTTCATGGTTTAATGCTTCCCTCAGTAATATCAATGTGGCTGCAGTAGGATAACCGAGTTGAGCTGCCTTGGCTCAAATGATTCAATTAGGCTAGCTGTCCCTATTTGTCACGGCTCAACTCATTTTAAAATTACCTTGTAGAAGCAATACGTGCTTCAGCATAAAACGTAAGAGTGTAAATGCATTACAAAAGGCACCTTAAAAGAGAAACTAAAATGCGTCTACTGTAATATTTTTACAGTCTCTGATTTTACCTCGAAATGTGAAATTGAACTGATTCAATGATGAGAGAATTTGTACACGCATGAAAGTCACGAAGAAAGAGATGGTCACATAAATCTATTTCACCGACCGAAAGAAGTGGCACCTTTCAAATTTATTTCAGTGTCATCCCGAAACTCAAAACAATTTAGAGAAATGCAATCTGTCAAATCTGACTTAGAGAATTGGATTATCTCCTTTTACAATACTGCAAAGCTTCTATAAGAGTTGACATAATAATTTACAATAGTAAACATTGGCACAAATACTGACCACAAATCATGACAACAGGAAGTAAGGTTTTATGGACAGGGTATATACATCATATATATAATGTATAGATACATGTTTTTTGAGGCAGGTGAGTTAAAATGAGACCGAGAAAGGTTGTTTCTCAGCATTTGAATATAAAACCATCAACAAGTTCTTAAGAACTCAACATTGAGTTCAACAACTTTAGGCTATGGCCTTTTTCCTCCATTCTAACCCCTTTTTAATAATAATCTTATAATAATCTTTATTAGTGTCACAAGTAGGCTTACATTAACACTGCAATGAAGTTACTGTGAAAATCCCCCAGTTGCCACACTCTGGCACCTGTTCGGGTACATTGAGGGAGAATTCAGAATGTCCAATTTACCTAACAAGCACTCCTTTCGGGACTTGTGGGAGGAAACCGGAGAACCCGGAGGAAACCCATGCAGACACGGGGAGAACGTGCAGAATCCACGCAAACCTGGAATCGAACCTGGGACCCTGGCATTGTGAAGCAACAGTGCTAACCACTGTGCCACCCACCCATACATTCTTGTTTCAATGCAAAAATGTTCCTTCCCCCTCCCCCGCACTTGGTCACCCTGGTTGCATTTTGGTTTCAATCTCTTTCAGCCACAGTACCATGTTTTGACAGATTTTCCCTCTCTCTCAGGTCTGATGAAGAGCAAAACGGACTACAGATTTTAACTCTGTTTCTCTCTTTCTACAGATGCTGCCCAATCGTCTGAGTTTTTTCAGCATTCTCTGCTTGTAACAAGTTCTTAAAGTGTTGAAGTATGTCAAGGTATCGATGAGATGTTCTATTCTTATTATTTTTCAATTATACTGTATTTTCCTTTCCAAGACAGGGATCTGATAGATGTAATACGGAGGGTGTTGATACACATATGCACACAGCATACAGGTTTATGCATTTTAAAAGTTGATGAACTTGTGTGTTTGTCTGCTTGTGTGTATAATTATTCTCTGGTTTTATGTCACAGCCCAAAGGACTGAAAAAGGAGATTACAGTTTGTTTAAAAGGCCAATATGTGAAATTCGAAGTACTGGAATGTAAAAACCCGCCTGTGCATGTGTAACCAAATGCCTGAGGCAAACATCAGTTATTCCACATGGAAACTCAGCTGTCAAGGTGCATGAGTGAATGTGTGGTCATCACATTGATTGGTTACACTTGAATGTTTGCAATGAATGAAAGGGAATAGAAAGTAGAACTTATTAAAATGAAGCTGTGTATTTTAGGTTACATCATGTATTAACTCAATTTTCATCTTAGTGTCATTTTTTAAAGACATAATACAACTGGAAAATACTCTGATTAGCCATAAAACATCAGACATCGCTGAGCCTCTCACAATTTTTAGGCCTTTCCACTACAACTCTGACATAATTCATGATTTCTGGGTGTTGAATTTCAATTTAGCAGTCATGTAAAATCTGAAAAAGTGAACAGGTTGTAAAACAGGCTGCCAAATTGCTATTGGCCAATTTGTTCTCCCACCAAAGTCAAGTTTTACCGCCTGGACGATATCTGCGTACTCACTGGGAGCAAGCCTGGAGGTGGAAAGGGTGTGTATTCAAGCAGGTTGGTGCGTTACCCGAACCCTGTTGTTTTTCGGCCTCCAGCAGAAATTAAGTTCTGGGCTGGAAACCTTCCTGCCCCACTGTCAATTGAGGCTTTTGAGTGGCCAATTAATGACCACTTAAGGGCCTCATCCCACTGCCTTTGGGATTAACCCAGTTTAAAGCAGGCTTGTTGACATGTGACATGCGCAACAGGTTGAACTGTGAGAGCTGCTTATCACCTTTGCTGGTGGGATAGCCCTTGATTAAAGGTATGCACTTAGTACCTGATCAAGGGACTGGACATCGGGTTATGGGGGCAGGGGCGGATGGGAGCTGCTGAGAATCACCCCGGCCCTCGTTTCTGACTCCCTGCCTCTCTCCACCCATGACTTCCACCCTGAAAACATCACCGTCTCTTGAAAAGAGCACCCTACCCAAACCCACACCCCCACCCTATCCCCATAACCCAGTAACCCCACCCAACACTAAGCACAATTTTGGACACTAAGGGCAATTTATCATGACCAATCCACCTAACCTGCACATCTTTGGACTGTGGGAGGAAACCAGAGCACCTGGAGGAAACCCACGCAGACATGGGGTGAATGTGCAGACTCCACACAGACAGTGACCCAGCGGGGAATCGAACCTGGAACCCTGGAGCTGTGAAGCAATTGTGCTAACCACTATGCTACCGTGCTGCCCACAAAATTACTTACCTGTAGCCTGGTTGTCCATAATCCTGGGGCTCTAGTGCCTGCCCTTCTGGCAGCAGCAACCGCCTCCTAAGCGGTGCAGCTGAGCGCAAGAGCTGTTGGCCTCGAATTGGCCAGTGAGTACTCGCTGGGTAAGACCAGCATCACGCTTCACCAAGTCGTAGCTCAATTGAATGTGGATGTGGGAGAGGAGAGGTGGGTCTTCCTTTTCCCCGGGAATGGGGGGAACAGGAGGCTCAAGCCCAGCGTTCTAAACCATGGGAGGAGGTGACAGAGGTGATGCTGCCAGCCTCACTAGCAGGATCGGCACGCATTGCCGGAAGAAGATGAACAACCTCTTCAGGGCAGCTCAGGTGAGTCACCACCTCAGTGCCCCTGGCATCGCTCCTGTCCCTCACTCTTCACATCATCTCCCAACTCTGCTAGAGGACAACCAAAAGACTGTATCTCCCTTCTATCCCACCCACCATCAAACACCAACACCTGTATTGTCCTCTTTGGCCAGGTGCTTTGCACACACATACCACCAGCCAAAGGCCCTCCCCCTCCCCCGATAGAACTTGCCTCCATGCGTCTCACAAGATGAGATGGCTGCCTCCGAAGCAGAGGTTGGCATTGCGAAACCAAGTGAGATCCCAATGAAAATGTTCTTATCGCAAGTGAGTCACTCATTCCCCAGGCTACTCCTCCCCAGGCCACTCCTCCACCAGGCATTCTTCCGCCAGGCCACTCCTCCCCCAGGCCACTCCACCCCCAGGCCACTCCACCCCCAGGCCACTCCTCCCCCAGGCCACTCCTCCCCCAGGCCACTCCTCCCCCAGGCCACTCTTACCC
Source organism: Scyliorhinus canicula (assembly GCF_902713615.1). Lineage (NCBI taxonomy): Eukaryota > Metazoa > Chordata > Chondrichthyes > Carcharhiniformes > Scyliorhinidae > Scyliorhinus > Scyliorhinus canicula. The sequence goes on along the minus strand of NC_052155.1, from coordinate 105,392,607 downwards.
TAGGCCACTCCTCCCTTAGGCCACTTCTTCCCAGGCCTCCTCCCCCAGGCCACTCCTCCCCCAGGCCACTCTTACCCTAGGCCACTCCTCCCTTAGGCCACTCCTTCCCAGGCCACTCCTCCCCCAGGCCACTCCTCCACCAGGCCACTCTTCCCCTAGGCCACTCCTCCCTTAGGCCACTCCTCCCCAGGCCACTCCTCCCCTAGGCCACACCTCCCGTAGGCCACTCCTCCCCTAGGCCACCCCTCCCCAGGCAACTCTTTCCCAGGGCCACTGGTCCCCCAGACCACTCCTCCCCCAGGCCACTCTGCCCACAGGCCACTCTGCCCACAGGCCACCCCTCCCCCAGGCCACTCTGCCCACAGGCCACCCCTCCCCCAGACCACTCTGCCCACATGCCACCCCTCCCCCAGACCACTCTGCCAACATGCCACTCCTCCCCCAGGCCACTCCTCCCCAGGCCACTCCACTCCCAGGCCACTCCTCCCCCAGGCCACTCCACCCCCAGGCCACTCTGCCCACATGCCACCCCTCCCCCAGACCACTCTGCCAACATGTCACTCCTCCGCCAGGCCACTCCTCCCCAGGCCACTCCTCCCCAGGCCACCCCTCCCCCAGACCGCTCTGCCCACGTGTCACTCCTCCCCCAGGCCACTCCACCCCCAGGCCACACCACCCCCAGCCCACTCCTCCCCCAGGACACTCCTCCCCAGGCCACTCTGCCCACAGGCCACTCTACCCACATGCCACTCCTCCCCCAGGCTACTCCTCCCCAGGCCACTCCTCCCCTAGGCAACCCCTCCCCAGGCCACTCCTCCCCAGGCCACCCCTCCCCCAGGCCACCGCTCCCCCAGGCCACTTCTCCCCCAGGCCACTCCATCCCCAGGCCACTCCTCCCCCAGGCCACCCCTCCCCCAGGCCACTCTGCCCACAGGCCACTCCTCCCCCAGGCAACTCCTCCCCAGGCCACTCTGCCCGCAGGCCACTCCTCCCCCAAGCCACTCCTCCCCCAGACCACTCTGCCCACATGCCACTGCTGCCCCAGGCCACTCCTCCCCCAGGCCACTCCTCCCCCAGGACACTCCACCCCCAGGCCACTCTGCCCACAGGCCACTCTGCCCACAGGCCACTCTACCCACATGCCACTCCTCCCCCAGGCCACTCCTCCCCAGGCCACTGCTCCCCTAGGCCACTCCTCCCCCAGACCACTCCTCCCCAGGCCACCCCTCCCCCAGGCCACCCCTCCCCCAGGCCACCCCTCCCCAAGGCCACTCCTCCCCCAGGCCACTCCTCCCCCAGGCCACTCATCCCCAGGCCACACCTACCCCAGGGCACCCCTCCCCCAGGCCACTCCTCCCCCAGACCACTACGCCCCCAGGCCACTCCACCCCCAGGCCACTTCTCCCCCAGACCACTACGCCCCCAGGACATTCCTCCCCCAGGCCACTCCACCCCCAGGCCACTCCTCCCCCAGGCCACTCCTCCCCAGGCCACTCCTCCCCAGGCCACTCCATCCCCAGGCCACTCCTCCCCCAGGCCACTCCTCCTCGAGGCCGCTCCTTCCCCAGGCTGCTCCTCTCCCAGGCCACTCCTCCCCCAGGCCACTCCTCCCCAGACCACTCCTCCCCCAGGCCACTCCTGCCCAGGCCACTCCCCCCCCAAGACCACTCCTCCCCCAGACCACTGCTCCCCCAGACCACTCCTCCCCCAGTCCACTCCTCCCCAGGCCACTCCTCCCCCCGGCCACTCCTCCCCCAGACCACTCCTTCCCCAGGCTACTCCGCCCCCCAGGCTACTCCGCCCCCAGGCCATTCCACCCCCAGTCCACTCCTCCCCCCGACCACTCCTTCCCCAGGCTACTCCGCCCCACCAGGCTACTCCGCCCCCAGGCCACTCCGCCCCCAGGCCACTCCTCCCCTAGGCCACTCCTCCTCGAGGCCGCTCCGTCCCCAGGCTGCTCCTCCCCCAGGCCACTCCTCCTCCAGGCCACTCCTACCCCAGACCACTTCTCCCCCAGACCACTCCTTCCGCTGACCACTTCTCCCCCAGGCCACCTCCCCGAGGCCACTCTTCCCCCAGGCCACTCCTCCCCAGGCCACTCCTCCCCAGGCAACTCCACCCCCAGTCCTCTCCTCCCCCAGACCACACCTTCCCCAGGCTACTCCGCCCCCCAGGCTACTCCGCCCCCCAGGCCACTCCACCCCCAGGCCGCTCCTCCCCTAGGCTACTCCACCCCCAGGCCACTACTCCCCTAGGCCACGTCTCCTCGAGGCTGCTCCTCCCCCAGCCACTCCTCCTCCAGGCCACTCCTCCCTAGATCACTCCTCCCCCAGACCACTCCTCCCCCAGGCCACTCCTCCCCAGGTCACTCCTCCCCAGGCCACTCCTCCCCCAGGCCACTCCTCCCTTAGGCCACTTCTTCCCAGGCCTCCTCCCCCAGGCCACTCCTCCCCCAGGCCACTCTTACCCTAGGCCACTCCTCCCTTAGGCCACTCCTTCCCAGGCCACTCCTCCCCCAGGCCACTCCTCCACCAGGCCACTCTTCCCCTAGGCCACTCCTCCCTTAGGCCACTCCTCCCCAGGCCACTCCTCCCCTAGGCCACACCTCCCGTAGGCCACTCCTCCCCTAGGCCACCCCTCCCCAGGCAACTCTTTCCCAGGGCCACTGGTCCCCCAGACCACTCCTCCCCCAGGCCACTCTGCCCACAGGCCACTCTGCCCACAGGCCACCCCTCCCCCAGGCCACTCTGCCCACAGGCCACCCCTCCCCCAGACCACTCTGCCCACATGCCACCCCTCCCCCAGACCACTCTGCCAACATGCCACTCCTCCCCCAGGCCACTCCTCCCCAGGCCACTCCACTCCCAGGCCACTCCTCCCCCAGGCCACTCCACCCCCAGGCCACTCTGCCCACATGCCACCCCTCCCCCAGACCACTCTGCCAACATGTCACTCCTCCGCCAGGCCACTCCTCCCCAGGCCACTCCTCCCCAGGCCACCCCTCCCCCAGACCGCTCTGCCCACGTGTCACTCCTCCCCCAGGCCACTCCACCCCCAGGCCACACCACCCCCAGCCCACTCCTCCCCCAGGACACTCCCCCCCAGGCCACTCTGCCCACAGGCCACTCTACCCACATGCCACTCCTCCCCCAGGCTACTCCTCCCCAGGCCACTCCTCCCCTAGGCAACCCCTCCCCAGGCCACTGCTCCCCAGGCCACCCCTCCCCCAGGCCACCGCTCCCCCAGGCCACTTCTCCCCCAGGCCACTCCATCCCCAGGCCACTCCTCCCCCAGGCCACCCCTCCCCCAGGCCACTCTGCCTACAGGCCACTCCTCCCCCAGGCAACTCCTCCCCAGGCCACTCTGCCCGCAGGCCACTCCTCCCCCAAGCCACTCCTCCCCCAGACCACTCTGCCCACATGCCACTGCTGCCCCAGGCCACTCCTCCCCCAGGCCACTCCTCCCCCAGGACACTCCACCCCCAGGCCACTCTGCCCACAGGCCACTCTGCCCACAGGCCACTCTACCCACATGCCACTCCTCCCCCAGGCCACTCCTCCCCAGGCCACTGCTCCCCTAGGCCACTCCTCCCCCAGACCACTCCTCCCCAGGCCACCCCTCCCCCAGGCCACCCCTCCCCCAGGCCACCCCTCCCCAAGGCCACTCCTCCCCCAGGCCACTCCTCCCCCAGGCCACTCATCCCCAGGCCACACCTACCCCAGGGCACCCCTCCCCCAGGCCACTCCTCCCCCAGACCACTACGCCCCCAGGCCACTCCACCCCCAGGCCACTTCTCCCCCAGACCACTACGCCCCCAGGACATTCCTCCCCCAGGCCACTCCACCCCCAGGCCACTCCTCCCCAGGCCACTCCTCCCCAGGCCGCTCCTCCCCAGGCCACTCCATCCCCAGGCCACTCCTCCCCCAGGCCACTCCTCCTCGAGGCCGCTCCTTCCCCAGGCTGCTCCTCTCCCAGGCCACTCCTCCCCCAGGCCACTCCTCCCCAGACCACTCCTCCCCCAGGCCACTCCTGCCCAGGCCACTCCCCCCCCAAGACCACTCCTCCCCCAGACCACTGCTCCCCCAGACCACTCCTCCCCCAGTCCACTCCTCCCCAGGCCACTCCTCCCCCAGGCCACTCCTCCCCCAGACCACTCCTTCCCCAGGCTACTCCGCCCCCCAGGCTACTCCGCCCCCAGGCCATTCCACCCCCAGTCCACTCCTCCCCCCGACCACTCCTTCCCCAGGCTACTCCACCCCACCAGGCTACTCCGCCCCCAGGCCACTCCGCCCCCAGGCCACTCCTCCCCTAGGCCACTCCTCCTCGAGGCCGCTCCGTCCCCAGGCTGCTCCTCCCCCAGGCCACTCCTCCTCCAGGCCACTCCTACCCCAGACCACTTCTCCCCCAGACCACTCCTTCCGCTGACCACTTCTCCCCCAGGCCACCTCCCCGAGGCCACTCTTCCCCCAGGCCACTCCTCCCCAGGCCACTCCTCCCCAGGCAACTCCACCCCCAGTCCTCTCCTCCCCCAGGACCACACCTTCCCCAGGCTACTCCGCCCCCCAGGCTACTCCGCCCCCCAGGCCACTCCACCCCCAGGCCGCTCCTCCCCTAGGCTACTCCACCCCCAGGCCACTACTCCCCTAGGCCACGTCTCCTCGAGGCTGCTCCTCCCCCAGCCACTCCTCCTCCAGGCCACTCCTCCCTAGATCACTCCTCCCCCAGACCACTCCTCCCCCAGGCCACTCCTCCCCAGGTCACTCCTCCCCAGGCCACTCCTCCCCCAGGCCACTCCTCCCCCAGGCCACTCCTCCCCCAGGCCACGCCTCCCCCAGGCCACGCCTCCCCCAGGCCACTCTTCCCCCAGGCCACCCCTCCCCAGGCCACTCCTCCCCCAGGCCACTCCTTCCCCAGGCCACTCCTCCCCCAGGCCACGCCTCCCCCAGGCCACTCCTCCCCCAGGCCACTACTCCCCAGGCCACTCCTCCCCCAGGCCACTCCTCCCCCAGGCCACTCATCCCCAGGCCACACCTCCCCAGGCCACACCTCCCCCAGGCCACTCTGCCCACAGGCCACTCCTCCCCCAGGCAACTCCTCCCCAGGCCACTCTGCCCGCAGGCCAATCCTCCCCCAAGCCACTCCTCCCCCAGACCACTCTACCCACATGCCACTCCTCCCCCAGGCCACTACTTCCCAGGCCACTACTTCCCAGGCCACTCCTCCCCTAGGCCACTCCTCCCCAGGCCACTCCTCCCCAGGCCACCCCTTCCCCAGGCCACCCCTCCCCCAGGCCACCCCTCCCCCAGGCCACTCCTCCCCCAGGCCACTCCACCCCCAGGCCACTCCTCCCCCAGGCAACTCATCCCCAGGCCACTCTGCCCAAAGGCCACCCCTCCCCCAGACCACTCCTCCCCAGGCCACCCTACCCGCATGCCACTCCTCCCCCAAGCCACTCCTCCCCAGACCACTGTGCCCACATGCCACTGCTCCCCCAGGCCACTCCTCCCCCAGACCACTCCTCACCCAGGCCACTCTGCCCACAGGCCACACCTCCCCAGGCCACACCTCCCCCAGTCCACTCCTCCCCCAGACCACTCCATCCCCAGGCTACTCCGCCCCCCAGGCTACTCCGCCCCCCCAGGCCACTCCACCCCCAGGCCACTCCTCCCCTAGGCTACTCCACCCCCAGGCCACTACTCCCCTAGGCTACTCCTCCTCGAGGCTGCTCCTCCCTCGGCCACTCCTCCTCCAGGCCACTCCTCCCCAGTCCACTCCTCCCCCAGACCACTCCTCTCCCAGGCCACTCCTCCCCAGGTCACTCCTCCCCAGGCCACTCCTCCCCCAGGCCACTCCTCCCCAGGCCATGCCTCCCACAGGCCACTCCTCCCCAGGCCACTCCTCCCCCAGGCCACCCTCCCCCAGGCCACTCCTCCCCCAGGCCACTCCACCCCCAGGCCACTCCTCCCCCAGGCCACTCATCCCCAGGCCACACCTCCCCCAGGCCACTCTGCCCACAGGCCACTGCTCCCCCAAGCCACTACTCCCCCAGACCACTCTGCCCACAGGCCACTCCTCCCCCAGACCACTACACCCCCAGGCAACTCCTCCCCCAGGCCACTCCTTCCCCAGGCCACACCTCCCCCAGTACTCTCTGCCCCCAGGCCACTCCTCCCCAGGCCACTCCTCCCCTAGGCTACTCCGCCCCCAGGCCACTCCTCCCCTAGGCCACACCTCCTCGAGGTCGCTCCTTCCCCAGACTGCTCCTCCCCCAGGCCACTCCTCCTCCAGGCCACTCCTCCCCCAGACCACTCCTCCAACAGACCACTCTTCCCCCAGGCCACTCTTCCCCAGACCACTCCTCCCCCAGGCCACTCCTTCCCAGGTCCACTCTTCCCCCAGGCCACACCTTCCCCAGTCCACTCCTCCCCCAGGCCACTCCTCCCCCAGACCACTCTGCCCACAGGCCACTCCTCCCCCAGGCAACTCCTCCCAGGCAACTCTGCCCGCAGGCCACTCCTCCCCCAGGCCACTCATCCCCCAGGCCACTCCTTCCCCAGGCCACTTCTCCCCCAGGCCACTCCTCCCCCAGACCACTCTTCCCCCAGGCCACCTCCCCAGGCCACTCCTCCCCAGTCCACTCCTCCCCCAGACCACTCCTTCCCCAGGCCACTCCTCCCCCAGGCCACTCCTCCCCCAGACCACTCTGCCCCCAGGCCACTCCTCCCCCAGGTAACTTCTCCCCAGGCCACTCTGCCCGCAGGCCACTCCTCCCCAGGCCATTCCTCCCCCAGGCCACTCCACCCCCAGTCCTCTCTGCCCCCAGGCCACTCCTCCCCAGGCCACTCCTCCCCTAGGCTACTCTGTCCCCAGGTCACTCCTCCCCTAGGCCACACCTCCTCGAGGCCGCTCCTTCCCCAGGCTGCTGCTCCCCCAGGACACTCCTCCTCCAGGCCACTCCTCCCCCAGACCACTCCTCCACCAGACCACTCTTCCCCCAGGCCACTCTTCCCCAGACCACTCCTCCCCCAGGCCACTCCTTCCCCAGTCCACTCCTCCCTCAGGCCACTCCTTCCCCAGTCCACTCCTCCCCCAGGCCACTCCTCCCCCAGACCACTCTGCCCACAGGCCACTCCTCCCCCAGGCAACTCCTCCCCAGGCCACCCTGCCCGCAGGCCACTCCTCCCCCAGGCCACTCATCCCCCAGGCCACTCCTTCCCCAGGCCACTCCTCCCCCAGGCCACTCCTCCCACAGACCACTCTTCTCCCACGCCACCTCCCCAGGCCACTCCTCCCCAGTCCACTCCTCCCCCAGTCCACTCCTCCCCCAGACCACTCCTTCCCCAGGCCACTCCTCCCCCAGGCCACTCCTCCCCCAGACCACTCTGCCCCCAGGCCACTCCTCCCCCAGGCTACTCCTCCCCAGGCCACTCTGCCCGCAGGCCACTCCTCCCCCAGGCCACTCCTCCCCCAGGCCACTCCACCCCCAGACCACTCTGCCCACAGGCCACTCCTGCCCCAGGCCACTCCTTCCCCAGGCCACTCCTCCTCCTGACCACTCCTCCCCCAGGCCACCTCCCCCAGGCCACTCATCCCCCAGGCCACTCCTCCCAGGCCACTGCTCCCCCAGTCAACTCCTCCCCCAGACCACTGCTTCCCCTGACCACTCCTCCCCCAGGCCACTCCTTCCCCAGTCCACTCCTCCCCCAGACCACTCCTTCCCCAGGCTACTACGCACCCCCAGGCTACTCCGCCCCCAGGCCACTCCACCCCCAGGCCACTCCTCCCCATGGCTACTCCGCCCCCAGGCCACTCCTCCCCTAGGCCACTGCTCCTCAAGGCCGCTCCTTCCCCAGGCTGCTCCTCCCCCAGGCCTCTCTTCCTCCAGGCCACTCCTCCCCCAGACCTCTCCTCCCCCAGACCTCTCCTCCCCCAGACCTCTCCTCCCCCAGACCACTCCTCCCCCAGGCCACACCTCCCTCAGGCCTCTCCTCTCCCAGGCCACTCCTTCCCCAGGCCACTTCTCCCCCAGGCCACTCCTTCCCCAGGCCACTCCACCCCCAGACCACTCCTCCCCTAGGCTACTCCGCCCCCAAGCCACTCCTCCCCTAGGCCACTCCTCCTCAAGGCCGCTCCTTCCCCAGGCTGCTCCTCCCCCAGGCCACTCCTCCCCCAGGCCACTCCTCCCCCAGACCACTCCTCCCCCAGACCACTCCTCACCCAGGCCACTCCTCCCCAGGCCACTCCTCCCCCAGGCCACTCCTCCCCGAGGCCACTCCTTCCCCAGGCCACTCCTCCCCCAGGCCACTCCTCCCGCAGGCCACTCCTTCCCCAGGCCACCCTCCAAAGGCCACTCCTCCCCCAGGCCACTCCTCCCCCAGGCCACTCCTCCCCCAGGCCACTCATCCCCAGGCCACACCTCCCCCAGGCCACTCCTCCCCCAGGCCACTCCTCCCCCAGGCCACTCATCCCCAGGCCACACCTCCCCCAGGCCAATCTGCCCACAGGCCACTGCTCCCCCAAGCCACTACTCCCCCAGACCACTCTGCCCACAGGCCACTCCTCCCCCAGACCACTACACCCCCAGGCAACTCCACCCCAGGCCACTACTTCCCCAGGCCACACCTCCCCCAGTCCTCTCTACCCCCAGGCCACTCCTCCCCAGGCCACTCCTCCCCTAGGCTACTCCGCCCCCAGGCCACTCCTCCCCTAGGCCACAACTCCTCGAGGCCGCTCCTTCCCCAGGCTGCTCCTCCCCCAGGCCACTCCTCCTCCAGGCCACTCCTCCCCCAGACCACTCCTCCACCAGACCACTCTACCCCCAGGCCACTCTTCCCCAGACCACTCCTCCCCCAGGCCACTCCTTCCCCAGTCCACTCCTCCCCCAGGCCACTCCTTCCCCAGTCCACTCCTCCCCCAGGCCACTCCTCCCCCAGACCACTCTGCCCACAGGCCACTCCTCCCCCAGGCAACTCCTCCCCAGGCCACTCTGCCCGCAGGCCACTCCTCCCCCAGGCCACTCCTCCCCCAGGCCACTCATCCCCCAGGCCACTCCTTCCCCAGGCCACTCCTCCCCCAGGCCACTCCTCCCCCAGACCACTCTTCCCCCAGGCCACCTGCCCAGGCCACTCCTTCCCAGTCCACTCCTCCCCAGACCACTCCTCCCCCAGGCCACTCCTCCCCCAGACCACTCTGCCCCCAGGCCACTCCTCCCCCAGGCAACTCCTCCCCAGGCCACTCTGCCCGCAGGCCACTCCTCCCCCAGGCCACTCCTCCCCCCAGGCCACTCCACCCCCAGACCACTCTGCCCACAGGCCACTCCTCCCCCAGGCCACTCCTTCCCCAGGCCACTCCTCCCCCTGACCACTCCTCCCCCAGGCCACCTCCCCCAGGCCACTCATCCCCCAGGCCACTCCTCCCCAGGCCACTGCTCCCCCAGTCCACTCCTCCCCCAGACCACTGCTTCCCCTGACCACTCCTCCCCCAGGCCACTCTCTCCCCAGGCCACTCCTCCCCCAGTCCACTCCTCCCCCACACCACTCCTTCCCCAGGCTAATCCGCCCCCCCAGGCTACTCCGCCCCCAGGCCACTCCACCCCAGGCCACTCCTACCCCAGGCTACTCCGCCCCCAGGCCACTCCTCCCCTAGGCCACTGCTCCTTGAGGCCGCTCCTTCCCCAGGCTGCTCCTCCCCCAGGCCTCTCCTCCTCCAGGCCACTCCTTCCCCAGACCTCTCCTCCCCCAGACCTCTCCTCCCCCAGACCACTCCTCCCCCAGGCCACACCTCCCTCAGGCCTCTCCTCCCCCAGGCCACTCCTTCCCTAGGCCACTTCTCCCCCAGGCCACTCCTTCCCCAGGCCACTCCACCCCCAGGCCACTCCTCCCCAGGCTACTCCGCCCCCAGGCCACTCCTCCCCTAGGCCACTCCTCCTCAAGGCCGCTCCTTCCCCAGGCTGCTCCTCCCCCAGGCCACTCCTCCCCCAGGCCGCTCCTCCCCCAGACCACTCCTCCCCCAGACCACTCCTCACCCAGGCCACTCCTCCCCAGGCCACTCCTCCCCCAGGCCACTCCTTCCCAGGCCACTCCTTCCCCAGGCCACTCCTTCCCCAGGCCACTCCTTCCCCAGGCCACTCCTCACCCAGGCCACTCCTCCCCAGGCCACTACTCCCCCAGGCCACTCCTTCCCCAGGCCACTCCTTCCCCAGGCCACTCCTCCCGCAGGCCACTCCTCCCCAGGTCATTCCTCCCCCAGGCCACCCCTCCCCCAGGCCACTCCTCCCCCAGTCTACTCCACCCCCAGGCCACTCCTCCCCCAGGCCTCTCCTCCCCTAGGCTACTCTGCCCCCAGGCCACTCCTCCCCCAGGCCACTCCTCCCCTAGGCTACTCTGCCCCCAGGCCACTCCTCCCCTAGGCCACTCCTCCTCGAGGCCGCTCCTTCCCCAGGCTGCTCCTCCCCCAGGCCACTCCTCCCCAGACCACTCCTCCCCCAGACCACTCCTCCTCCAGGCCACTCCTCCCCAGACCACTCCTCCCCAGGCCACTCCTCCCCCCAGGCCACTCCACCCCCAGGCCACTCCTCCCCAGGCCTCTGCTCCCCCAGGCCACTCCACCCCCAGGCCACTCCTCCCCAGGCCACTGCTCCCCCAGGCCACTCCTTCCCCAGGCCACTCCTCCCCCAGGCCACTCCTCCCCCTGGCCACTCCTCCCTAGGCCACTCCTCCCCCAGGCCACTCCTCCCCCAGGCCACTCCTCCCCCAGACCGCTCCGCCCCCAGGCCACTCCACCCCCAGGCCACTCCTCCCCCAGGCCACACCGCCCCCAGGCCACTCCTCCCCTTGGCCACTCCGCCCCCAGGCCACTCCTCCCCTAGGCCACTCCGCCCCAGGCCACTCCTCCCCCAGACCACTCTGCCCACAGGCCACTCCTCACCCAGACCACTCCTCCCCCAGGCCACTCCTCCCCCAGACCGCTCCGCCCCCAGACCACTCCTCCCCCAGGCCACTCCTCCCCCAGGCCACACCGCCCCCAGGCCACTCCTCCCCTTTGCCACTCCGCCCCCAGGCCACTCCTCCCCTAGGCCACTCCGCCCCAGGCCACTCCTCCCCCAGACCACTCTGCCCACAGGCCACTCCTCACCCAGACCACTCCTCCCCCAGGCCACTCCTTCCCCAGGCCACTCCTCCCTAGGCCACTCCTCCCCCAGGCCACTCCTTCCCCAGGCCACTCCTCCCCCAGGCCACTCCTTAACAAGATCCCACCATGTGTCATGTGTTTTGTCTTGCAGGACCACCATCCGACCATGCCGGCCCATCGGGGGCACAAGTTGTCCAGCATCAACTGTGAAAGGAACTGCGGGTTTGGCTTTTAAAGCAACAAAATATTTAAATGCAACTGGCAAATAAATTAAAATGAAGTAAATAGCAATGCTTCTTCCACATCATTGTTACCATCAGATCATAAGAATGGCGAGATTGGACAGAAGGCGGTGGCCTGCTCAATGACACTCCTGGTTGGTGCATCAGTGTCTTTGTAATGGTTCTCCACGTTGATCTATGGCCTCCGGACAGGCATCATTAGCCAAGATCTCAGCCGATAACCCTTGTCAGCCAGGAGCTAAACCCTCACCTGAGGGAGCCCCACAAAGGTGCCGGGAACCGATGGGTGAGCCAGGACATATGCAGCATGTGTGCTGCCTGGGTGTCAAATGAGCATGATTTGCAGCTGGTGGTCACAAAGGAGCTGCACATTCAGGGAATGGAAGCCCTTTTGATTGGTGAAGGGCACTCCCGGATGTGCTGGTGCTTGTAGGCGGCATGCTTGCCATCGATCACTACCTGGACCTGGGCAAAGTCAGCAATGGTGGCAAATCCTGCTGCCAGGGCATCCTGGTGTGCCTGGTCCTGATTGAAGTTTATGTAGACCCTGTCTAGGCTCATAGGGCATCCGTCACAGTGCAGATGCACCTGTCTGCCCATGTTTGAGAGATCCTGGTTAGGTCCCTGGTCACCCCTCAAAAGACCCAGAGGCATAAACGGTGAGGGTGACCGTCACCTTGACAGCCACTGGGAGTGGGTGTCCTTCCCCAAACACCCGTGGTGCCAGGTGTGCCACCATCTGGCACATGTGGTGCATTGTCTCCCTGGTTAGCCGGAGTATTTGGCGGCACACGCGGTGCAGCAGGTCCTCGAAGGACAAGCGGCGACAGTACACACATGTCCTCATGTGGCGCCTCCTTCGCACCTTCCCCTCGGCCTGTTGAATGGCCAGCACTCGAGCCTCACCGGCTGGACCCTGTTCTTCCGGGGCAGGCTCCTCTTGTGAAGGGTCCCCCCTGGGCAGGCCCTATTCCTCCAGCATCTGTGTAGCTGCAGCCACAGCAGCTGCGGCCAGGTAGAAAGCGAGCATTACTAGCTGTACTCCAAAATTCATTCTCTGCAGCGGGAGAAAAGAGAAGACATATTGCCTATCCAGATCCAACAGGCTACAGGCTAGCTTTGACAAAGGGTCATCTGGACTCGAAACGTTAGCTCTTTTCTCTCTCTACAGATGCTGCCAGACCTGCTGAGATTTTCCAGCATTTTCTCTTTGGCTACATGGTGACTCTGAGTTATATTTCAGCTCCTCCTTCCACATGTCCTCCCCCAAACTCACCCTCAAGCCTCTGCCACTCTCCCCAGTATGTTGTTGTCTGCATTGCTCTCCTGTCCCCATCAGTGATGGCATCGGGCCTGTGATGTGGGGATTCTCTACCCTCAGCACCTGTCCCTGTCAACATGGATACTTGTGGCTGCCCCCACCCGTGTCTGCAATAGGCTCTGTGGCCCCTGTCTTGTTTCCCCAATGGGGTCTACTGTGGGTGTCCTCATTGGTGGGTCGTGTAGTATCCCGCCAGCAGGTGTCACCTGGTTGTGCAATGGAGAGGGTCACAGTGTGCCAACAATGCTTAGAGGCTTGTGTGTGGGCAGGTCGTACAGATGGGGGTGAGACAGAGAAGTGTGCATCTGCTGGGGGCAGTGTGATGAGGGTCCTGGGTTTGACATACAGATTGTGATATTCTCCTGACCAGGGCAGTATGAATGGGAGTAGGGGTACAGTGCACAGGCAGGGTTTGGAGACAGCTGGTGGCCCTGTGAGTGGGCTAGCTGATCATGTCACTGTTGAGGCCTCTGCCCTGAGAGGGGCAGTGTGCCAGGGAGGCTGCCAAAGGCCACGGTGCTTGTGTCCTTTGGTTGGGGTGAGCTCTGCTATTCCCCTGCTTCCCCTGCAGTGGGGCTGTGTTTCTGATGACGGCCTGAGGAGTGGCAGCACCTGGTGAGCCACTGATTGAGCTTGGCCACGCCCATCCCGCTGATGGGTCAGCTGGGGTCTGAGGGTTTCCAGAGGGGAGGCCTGGGTGGGCACCCAAATGACCAGAGGCTTTCTGAACATTTACAGTGAGCAGTCAGCAGAGTGAGCAGCCAGGAGCCTGTAAGTAGCACCAAAGGGGTGGTTTAAACCACAGACTGCAGCAATGGTGGTCTGAGCCAGGCCACCCTGATCCCGAGGGGGACACCCTGGGCGGGATTCTGCCGTAATCGGCGGACAGGAAACTCCATGGGAAGGAGTGGCGTGAACCACTCCGGCGTCGGGCCGCCCCAAAGGTGCGCGGTCCTCCACACCTTCAGGGGCTATGCCACCGGAGCAGTTTACGCTGTGCCAGTTGGCCGGGAAGGGGCTTGGTGCCACGCCAACCGGCGCTGAAGGGCCTCTGCCGGCCGGCGCGAGTTGGCGTATGCACAGGAGTGCCAGCGTCTGCTGGCTCATCCCAGCACATGCACAGACGGCTTTGTCTCCGCACTGGCCATGGCAGACCACTACAGCCACCGGTGCGGAAGAATAGAGTGCCCCCACGGCACTGGCCCGCCCTTGGATCAGTGGGCCCGATCGTGGGCCAGGCCACTGTGGGGGCACCTCCCGGGGCCAGATTCCCCCGCGCCCCCTCCCCCCGAGAACCACGGAGGCCGCCCGCGCCGCCAGGTCCCGACTCTAATTTACGGCAAAAAAATGGGCGGCCACACGGCCCATCGCGAGCCGGAGAATCGCCAGGGGGGCCGCTGCCAGTGGCTGCCGACCGGCGCGGCTTGATTCCCGCCAGAGAATTCGGCAGCCAGCGGGGGCGGGATTCACGCCCCCCCCCCCCCCCCCCCCCCCCCCCAGCGATTCTCCGACCCGGCGGGGGGGTCGGAGAATCCCGCTCCCTGAGTCCACAGACCTGTCACCAAGTCGTTGTGGAAGGAGGAGCAATCAAGGGGCTGCTTTGTTCTGGATGGTGTTGAGCTTCTTGAGTGTTGTTGGAGCTGCACTCATCCAGACAAGTGGGGCGTATTCCATTACACTCCTGACTTGTGCCTTGTAGATGGTGGACAGGCTTTGGGGGGCAGGGGGTGAGTTACTCGCCGTAGGATTCCGAGTCTTTGACCTGCCCTGATTCCTTGTTCTTGTACTCTATGCCCTTATTAAAGCCTAGAATACTGTATGCTTTTCTAATCACTCACTCAACCACTTTCTACCACTTTCAATGACTCGTGCACGTATATACCCAGGTCCCCTGCTTCTGCATCCACTTTAGAATTATAAGTTCTGTTTTATATTGCCTTGCTGCATTCTTCCTATCAAAATGTATCACTTCACATTTCCCTGCATTGAATTTCATTTGCTACTTTTCCGTCCATTCCACCAACTTGTTACTGCCCTTTTGACATTCCATACTATTCTTATCGCTGTCCACAATGCTTCCAAGTTTTTTATCATCTGCAAATTTTGAAATTGTGCCTTGTGCATCAAAGTCTAGGTAATTAATATTTAACAGGAGAAATAAGGTTCCCAACACGACCCCTGCGGAACTCCACTAGAAACCTTCCTCAATTAACCACTACTCACTGTTTCCTGTCACTCAGCCAATTTTGTATATATGTTGCTATTGCCCCTTATATTCTCTGAGCTGTAACTTTGCTCACAAAGTCTGGTGTGCGGCATTGTATCAAACACCTTTAGGAAGTCCATGTACACCACATCTTCATCAACCCTCTCTGTTACCTCTTCAAAAAAATATTGTTTATCTTTCCTTTAAAAAAGGCACCCCAATCTCTGAGTAAAGTGACAGGGCACACTGCCCCGCTCCCCCCCCCCCCCCCCCCCCCCCAGCCCACCAAGGATACAGTGATCCCGATAGTCAGGGGAGCACCCCCAACCCTTTCCCACAGAGGGGCAAATTCCCACCCCAACACTAAATGAGTGGGTAACCCCACATCACGCAAGCATGAGGGTGGCTCGACTCTTCCCAGTCACAGGCATCATTGACTCGCCCCTCCCCTGCAGTCAGAGGCATCATTCCCCCTTCATAAGAGAGAGACACCCTGCTATGGGGTCACCAAAGGCCCCTCCCTCTTCACCCCCCTTTCAGGCGCCATCCATTGGCAGTGCCGCCCTGTGAACACCCTGACAATTACAACCTGGCAGTTTTAATCTGGTTGGTTTTATTTTATTCGTTCACGGGATGTGGGGGTTGCTGGCTGGGCCAACGTTTATTGCACATTCCTGAGGGCATTCAAGAGTCAACCACATTGTTGTGGATCTGGAATTACATATTGGCTAGACCAGGTAAGGACAGATTTCCTTCCCTCAAGTACATTAGTGAATCAGTTAGATTGTTATGACAATCAACAACCCACAATGGTTTCATGGTAATCATTTGACTTTTAATTCCAGATTTTTATTGAATTCATATTTTACCATATGCCGTGGTGGGATTTGAACTCTGGTCCCCAGAGCATCATTACGCTGGGTCTCTGGATTACTAATCAGCGATAATACTAGTACGCCACTGGCTCCCTGCCAGGATGCTAGGTATCAGTGCCAAGGCAGTATCCAACCATGCCTCTGACCACCTGCGGGGCTCCAAAGGCTTCCGAGCCCATTGCCGTGGTCATAATGTCTATACAGAGAATTAAAGGGTTGCTGTGATAAGGTCCTCATTGAGGAACTCTTGGACTTTAATTTCAGAGTTGCGCTAACTGCTTCAATGGCTGCAAATAACCACCATGATAGGCATGCTGTTCTGGCATAAGAGGTTGAAAAAGGCATACTATGAAAATAAAAGCACTCAGACAGAGCACCTGGTCTTTCCACGAAGGACTTCAGAACAGTGGAAACTGAGCTGAGAAAAACTGCAGTTAGAAACAACACCTGCTCAAAAGAGGAGGCACTTCTGAGTTAATGGACCGTGAAGAGCTATAAAACAAACAAAACCAACCCTCCTTTGAAATAGCCTGGACTTGTCAATCTAGAGGCTTGTCAAAGGTGACGGACTGTGAAATTGATTGTAAACACTGTAGTTCAGAGCTTTTAGGCTTGCCTGTCAACCCAAAGGCTTGAAAAGGTTAAAAGGAAATACAATTGAATGTGAAAAAAGCACTACAAAGTTTTCCAACACCTCAGAGGGAAGACTTTTACCTTTATCTGACAGATCCTTGAAATTGACATGGTGGGAGACACATCAAAGTTTTCCAACACATCAGGGGGAAGACTTTTAATTACGACTGACAGCTCTTTCAAATTGCTATGTGAAAGAGAGTTTATAAACATTCAAAGCTCGAGGGAAGACGTGCCACGTGACTCCCACCCCAGGAAAGACCCCCAACCTGAGCCCCTCCAGCCCAGCCCGAGTTCTCCAGACCCCCACCTCCCCTGAAGGACCCCTCTCGGCACCCTGGAGATAAATGTACAGAGGGTACTCACCCCCTTGCTCCTTTTCGGTATTCCTGGTGCCTGGTCCATACTTTTAGGGACCAGTAGTCATTCACGTCTGGGTGACATCCGACTGGGGAGAAGGGGGGGGGGGAATACTGGGAGGCCACTGATTTCAACTTTAATCTCGCTAATAGTATTAAAATTAATACCAATGAGCTGTGATCAGGTTCTTGCCCTTTCTGGGTGAAATCTGACAATGCCAGCTGGACAGTACAAGGAGAATCAGAAACTGATTAGCCCCCGGTGCAAATCCTGGGTGGGATTCTCCGAGCCTCCCCGCCGAAATCGCGCTCAGCGCGGCACAGATAATCGGGAATCAGACCCGCAATCGGATCAGACGCTTTCCCGCGATTCTCCGCAGTCTGGAGAATCTCTGCCAGTCGCGCGCGCACTGTCGACGCGGCACCGGTCGGGGGCCATTGAAAGAGGCCCTTGCGACGACTCTCCACCGGCACTTGGCCGAGTTCCCGCCAGCGTGGTTCTATCATGGTTCCAACCAGCGGGAGCTTGGAGTGGCGGCTGCGGACTTGGTGGGGGGCGGAGGGAACGGTCGCTAGGGCGACGTCCAGGGCTCCGATCGGGGGCCACCGATCGGTGGTCACGCGCAATCTGGGGGAGGGGGCCTATATTGTGGGGGCCGGCTTGCTGTGTGGGTCCGCCAAGTTGCGCGCGGCCGCTGCCGCAGGCGGCCGCCGTACACTTGCGTGGACCCGCGGCCGGAAGTCGAGGGCCCCTTTTGGCAGCTGGAGCTGGATGGAGCACTCTGGGGCCCTGCTAGTCCCCTTCAAAACAGAGAATCACTTTGGACTTTCTCCAAGAAAGTCCAGAGTGATTTGCTCCCGTTTTCCCGTGGGTGTCTGGACGAAGCCCCATTTTCAGAGAACTCCGCCCCCTGTTTCGGGACTCTCCCATAATTCTCCAAACATAGTGGGATTTGCGGCGGGCGCAACGCAGCTGGAGAATCATCCCTGTGTTTTTGGATTATGACACTGATGGCCAGCATATAGATGAGAAATGGGATGGGGTGAAGGAGAGATCTTTGGACACCAGAAGCTACTGTGAGTCGGTGGAAGAAGACTTTCAGGAGATTCTGTGCGCGATTCTCTGGAAAGACTTCTAAGTGTGGTAGTGAGTGGGAACTGCCCCGAGCTTCCCTGTGCTCGGGCCAATGAAGCCAGCAATGTAATTCAACATTAATTGGTCCATTTAATAAGGCCCCACGGACTTCTTGCTGCAAATGAAGGCTCGACAGCTGCTTCACCGGCACCGCGCTCGCCAGCTCCCCGCTAACAAGGTCGAGCAGCGCTTAAGCTGCACTTGCTCAGCCAACCCCAGCCAGCTTGTAACAATAGTGCCCAGGAGGTCAATTCCCAGTTTCAGGGACGCAGATCTGGGGAGGCTCCTAGACGTAGTGGAGGCCAGGAGAGATGTCCTGTTTCCCCGAGGGTCCAGGAATGTCAGCCACAGAGCAGCTAGTGCTTTCTGGGTTGAGGTGGCGGTAGGTGTGAGTGCCGGGAATGTGACCAGGAGCACTGGCCTCCAGTGCCAAAAAATATCAACGACCTACACCGGGCAGCTCAAGTGAGTAGACTCCAGCCCCCACCCCGAGAACATGCCGCCCCCATGTGTGCATTCACCCCCCAACTCTCCATGTGACCCCAACCCTTCCTTCACCCCTAACTTCAGCCCCCACCCCTTCCTTCACAACCCCCTCCCACCACTGTGAACCATGTGTGTGTCTCCTCAGGAAAATCTGTCGCTCAATCGCCCAGACTGGTGGTGGGGTGCTGGACTTACGATTCCTCACCACCTTCGAGGAGTGGGCCCTGGAGGTGACTGGGTGGCCAAGGACAGGGTGGTTACCAACGTGGAAGCTGGCTGATGCCGCAAAGATGAGGAACCACCGGGCTTCATCCGAGGACTAACCACTGACAACAAGACTGACCCATTCTCCCATAGGTCCTCCAGCCGACAGCACGGCCCGTCCTGGGCGGCCCCTCTCCAGCCTCCCATGAGACCACCTCAAAGGGGAGCTCAGAGGAAGATAAGATCGAGGCGTCACAGCTGTCATCCCCACCCTCCACCAGCGCAGATACACCTCGTGGGAAATATTAATGGTCAGGCTTCTGGGGCACAATCTGGTGAGCACCACACAGCTGCTGATGTACATCAGGTGGAGGCAGGAATGCCCCCAGGCGAGACAGCAGTCAGAGGTCTGCTGGATCCCAGGACCCAGCCGGGTCCCAGCCTGATGCTGAGCCTATGGAAGAGGTCACCCCGGAGCTGATGGAGACGATAGGGAGCAGCCGGGATATTCAGAGGGAGATGTCAGCGACACTCCAGCCGATTGGAGGAGTCCCAGAGGCTACAGGCACAGGAAATGTCGCCGGCAATGCATGGCACTGAGGCCAACACTGCTCAGGTGGCGACCACAATGGAGAGCTTGGTGCAGGGTGTCCAAGGCGTCACACAGTTGGTGACGGCCATGGCTGAGGGTCTTGATAGAATATCTGCCTTGCTGGGCGATGTGAATTAGTACCAGGCTTACCTTGATGAGGTTCTGGGGACCTGTCCCTCTCTCATTTGGAAATGCCGAGGCACTGCAGAGCATGTTCCAGTCACAGAGGAGCATCACCGAGGATGTCGACATGATGGTGCAGACCTTGGGGAACTGCTAGGACTGGCAGAGCCAGATGGGGCAGGGGCAGCCAGGGCTCGAACCAGGTATTGACCCCCACAGCCCTATGAGCACCGACCGGGAAGTGGGGCGCTGAGTGCCAAGCTGCACCCGTCCCATGGAGTGGCAACGGTGGCCACCTGCTTCCTCGAGTTCCACCCCTCTGATGAGGCCGCGTCTCGCAGCCAGCACCCTGAACAGGGCGTCATGGCTGTGCATGTGCCGCCGACACGTGAGCCGGGCCCTCTATTTCCTCCCTATTCATGTATCCAACCAGATGCCTCTTAAATATTGCTAATGTGCCTGCTTCCACCACATCCTCCGGCAGCGCATTCCAGGCACCAACCATTCTCTGCATGCATCAACCACCACTGCCCTTAGCCTCCACAGTCAGTGCACCTATGAGTGTTTCATGTGAACCATCCCTCGCATTCCCAAGACCGGGCCCGATTGCAGCGTCAAAGTGGAGTCTCCGCCCCGGCGCAGGCCACGATTACGGCGTGGGGCTGCGGAGAATCCAGCCCCAATAGTTTCACAATCCTTATCACCACTACCTTTACGAACATCTTCCTTCCATTCAGCCTCATGGGTCTTGCCCTCCTTTTCCCTGAAGTGTTAACATCAACACCAGGGCAAAAAACCCCACAATTCTACTTGTGTGAAAATTTAACAAGGGCAGTCTGGCTCAGCTGGGTGTGTGGCACGAACAAGATCACTAGCTGAGTGGGTTGTGTTGGGTGGGGGCTGTTAGGCAACAGGTATGCTATCTTCCCGAGAGAGCACAACAGGTGCATTGCCCAGGAATTCAAGCCCATTCTCCCTGGACTGGACCCCAGCAATTTCCTGGCTCCGCACATGAATAAAATGCAGGAATTATGTGATTCCTTTGAAGTCCCAGTCTACACTGAGGCCCAGAGTCAATATGGCCAACATCTGAGTTGCCATGGAAGCTTGCAGAGTTTCTATCAGAGGCCATATCAAAATGGCGAGCAATGTTGTGACCATAGAACTGATCAATTGCTCCATGTTGGGCAGTATGGCAATTCGCAAAGCTCGAACACATATTGGAGCTGGACTCCTCCATGTGCAGAGCCATTGGGTGGGATTCTCTATTGGCCAATGCCGGCATCAGGAAAGGCGATTGGGTGTGTCATAATATGCACCCATGCACACCATGAGGTAAAAGCAGGCAGTGACAGACACCCAGATGAGCCAATCAACATACAGGACAGAACACAACCAATCACCAGACAGAACACTAGAGGGGGGCTTCCAACTATAAAACACACGAGGCATCAGCACTCTGCTTCTTTCCACTGGTGACAACTATAGTCACAGTCAGGGTGTATATATCAGTCAGCACCTTCTACACGTGGCTCAGAGCTAGTCTGGTCTAGTTAGTTAGAGTTAGAACACTTAGAGTAGTAGAGTGTCAACCCACAGCCAGCTGTGTGCATTTTTATAGAAGTTCAATAAATCGTATTGAACCAATGCCTGCGTTTGGTGTCTGCTTTACAGTTTATCTGCATCGTGTTGCAGTCCGTGTTACCACAGGGTGAATAACACAACATGATACCAGGAGTGGCTACTTCATCTAAGTAATTTACCTTCAAGAATTCAGTGACGACCAGCAAATGCCTTCCAGTAGCATGGAGAAGATCCAGGCCCCTCCACAGCTCCGGCTCTCTGGAAACCTTGGCGCCAACTGGCGGGTCTTCAAGCAGAAATTCAGTCTCTACATTGCGGCCTCAGGCCTCGAGAAGGCGTCCGATGCCAGAAAAATTGCGCTGCTCCTATCGACTGCGGGGGACCAGGCCATCCAAATCTTCAACTCACTCACTTTTGCCGATGGTGAGGACAAGACCAAGTTCCAGACCGTGTTAGCCAAATTCGACAGTCACCGTGAAGTCGAAACGAATGAGAGCTTTGAGCGCTATGTCTTCCAGCAACGCCTTCAGGGTAAGGATGAGCCTTTCCAATCCTTTCTCACTCATCTCCAGGACTCGCAGCGCAATCCTGCAACTAGGTGACACCGCTGATTCCCTCATCAGAGATCGTGTTTGGGGTCCACTCCAATGCCCTGCGGGAGCAGCTCCTAAAAATAAAAAATATGACCCTGCCAGTAGCCATCGAGACGTGTAAAGTGCATGAACAGGCGCAAAGTCACTACTCCCGTCTTAAATCGGCAGAACAGGACCAACTTGCCTCCCACAAGGCAGAGAGTCTACAGGCCATCACCCAAATGCGGCGCCTTAGCATCGATGAATGCGGCCATTTCGCGTGCTTTTCCCGGGGTCCCACGTATGCGCACCACAGACGGGAGAACAAAATGGCCGAAGACCACACTGCGCAGGTGCGAGTGGCGGCTGACCGCACTGCACATGTGCAACGACACACAGAGCGTTACAACGTCAACGTCATGACGTGCCCGAACTGCGGCACCGCCCACTTGAAGCAGCAATGCCCTGCAAAAGGCAGGCGATGTTTAACTTGTGGGAAGCCTGGCCAATATGCAGCCTTGTTCAGGTCTGCCCCTCTGATCGTAGACCAGCAATCCCAGTTCCAACGCAAATGTGTTCGAAGTGTGCAGCAAGGGCTGCTGGATTTGGAACCTGATACCATCACGGATCCAGAGGACGACTGCCTGAAGTCCCTATATCGTGTGGGCATCATTACCACGTATGACAAGGCCTCCTCACATTCAGCAACACGCCTACCCATCCTCAACGTGGATTCTGCGGACGAATGACGTGCAGTCGTACACGCTAACCAATGCATCATCCGGTTCAAGCTGGAGACTGGTGCTTCAGCCAATCTCATATTTCAAGCAGAACTTGCGCGCATCCAAAAATTCTTCCGCCAGCCTGCCAGCTGCTTGATTATAATGGCAATGCCATCACTGCGTTAGGGTCCTGTCACCTGCATGTCTCCAACAAGGCCATCAAAGCCACATTGCAGTTTGAAATCGTCAAGCCCGACAAGATTTCAGAGGCTGAAACAATACCAAACGACATGCGGTTATAACAGTACCTTCCGAAAGGTGTATTAAACGTGCAGAGCTTCTTGGTGCCCATGCATGCAAGCTACTCAATCTCGTGCAGCGAGTCCATGCCATGTCCTCTGCCAATCTGAATCTTCAGGCTGACATTGACAAAATCCTGTCACAATACCTGGATGTGTTCAGTGGGATGGCTACACTGCCATACCGCTACAAAATCACACTCAGGCCTGATGCCAGGCCTGTGATCCATGCACCACGCCGGGTGCCGGCTCCTCTGAAGGAACGTTTAAAGGCGCAGCTGCAGGAACTCCAAGGCCAGGGTATAATCTCTAAAGTGACGGACTGACTGACTGGGTCAGCTCGATGGTCTGTGTGAAGAAGCCCTCAGGAGAGTTGCGCATATGTATAGATCCCAAGGATCTTAACTGAAACATAATGCGGAACACTACCCGATCTCGAAGTGGGAGGAGCTAGCCAGTGAGATGGCACATGCCAAATTCTTCATGAAGCTCGAGGCATCACGTGGTTTCTGGCAGATACAACTGGACGAGTCCAGCAGGAAGCTCTGCATGTTTAATACACCTTACAGAAGGTACTGTTACAACCGCATGCCATTTGGTATTGTTTCGACGCATCCATGCAAACGGCCTCAAGTTGAACAAGGCCATGTGCTCCTTTGGTATGTCATCAATCAAGTTTCTGGGTGATCAAATATCCCAGCAGGGTGTGCAGCCAGAGTCGGACAAAGCCAAGGCCATCAACACTCCGGAGGACAAGAAGGCGGTACTCCGCTTCCTCGGTATGGTTAACTTCTTGGGAAAGTTCATTCCGAACCTCGCATCACACACCACGGCTCTCAGGCAGCTGGTGAAGAAGTCAACTGCCTTCCAGTGGCTACCCACACATCAAGCAGAGTGGCTCGAGTTAAAGGCAAAGCTCGCCACTGCTCCGGAACTAGCGTCCTTTGACCCGGAGTGGGAGACAAAAATCTCCACGGACGCCAGCCAGGACGGCATCGGTGCGATGCTCTTCCAGAAGGGTGACTCCTCGTCCTGGGCTCCAGTGGCCTATGTGTCAAAGGCCATGGCTCCCACTGAGCAGAGGTATGCTCAGGTATGCTCAGATAGAGAAAGAGTGCCTGGGCCTCCTAACCAGCATTGTAAAGTTCCATGATTACATCTACGGTCTACCAACCTTCACAGTGGAGACTGACCACAGACGCCTAGTCCATATCATTCATAAGGACTTGCATCACATGATGCCCAGGCTTCAGCACATTCTCCTTTGACTCCGCATGTATGATTTCGAACAGGTTTACACAGCTGGAGAGGAGCTAATCATTGCAGACGCCCTGTCACGCGCCATCACCTCGCCCTGTGAACAGGTCGACTTCATCCGCCAAATTGAGGGACAGGTGCAACTGTGTGCCAGCAACCTCCCGGCCTCAGACAAACGACTCGTGAACATTCAAGAAGAGACCGCCAAGGACCCTCTTCTGTAGCGGGTCATACATCACCTTACAAATGGTTGGCAGAAAGGGCAATGCTCCCAGTTCTTTAATGTTAAGGATGACCTAACAGTTGTCGAGGGGATCCTCCTCAAATTGGATCGCAGCGTTATTCCTCACAGCCTCCAGAGCTTAGTGCTCAAACAGATCCACGAGGGACACCTCGGTGTCGAGAAATGCAGGCGCAGGGCCCAGCAGGCTGTCTATTGGCCTAGAATGAACCAGGACATATCCAACATGGTCCTCAATTGTGCAACCTGTCAGCGTTTCCAGCCTGCTCAGCCCATAGAAACACTCCAGCAACGCGAGATCATGACCTCTCCGTGGTGTAAGGTGGGAATCAACCTTTTTCACGCCAATGGGCGTGACTACGTGCTTATAATTGATTACTTCTCGAGTTATCCCGAAGTCGTGAAACTGTCCGCCCTCACATCAAGGACCGTCATCAAGGCCTGCATGGAGCCATTTGCCAGGCATGGTATTCCGCTCACTGTCATTAGCAACAACGGTCCCTGCTTCCACAGCCAAGAGTGGTCCAACTTCGCGAAGCTACACCAGTTCAAGCACATCACCTCGAGCCCGCATTACCCGCAATCTAACGGGAAGGTCGAAAAAGGGGTCCATATCGTGAAGCAATTGCTTTGCAAGGCTGCGGACTCAGCTTCTGACTTTAACCTTGCGCTCTTGGCGGACAGGGCAACCCCTCTGTCCATCGGTATGTCTCCAGCACAACTCCTTATGAATCGAGACCTGTGGACCACTGTTCCGGCCATCCATTTACCAGATCTGGATCACCTCCCAGTACTGCAAAAGGTGCAGCAACTCAGAAACCGGCAAAAGCTGACATACGATGCTCATGCTCCTGATTTGACTGTGCTCTCTCTGGAAGATGCTGTTTGCATCAAGTTGCCTGGTGGAGGCTGGTCAGCTCCATCTGTTGTTGTTCGACAGGCTGCTCCCAGGTCGTTCGTGGTTCGCATGGCTGATGGATCCATTGTCAGGTGCAACAGAAGGGCACTACGCAAAGTTGCTTGCCCACCACCTGATCTCACGTTCCCAGAAGTCATTATGCCTTATCCGGACACCTCGCTCCACGAGGCCACCGATCTGGTTGCAATCCCGCCTGTCAAGGCACCATCTTCCCCACCTCCACCTCTCAGACGATCGACAAGGATCCGACTCCAGCCCTAGAGATTGGACTTATATATATTTCCTTTGTATATATTGTTGTGTATCCGCACGCTAGATACCTTACATGTACATATGCATTCACTCACCATTTGCTGTAAATAGTTATCTCTGTAAATATGTCGTATATGCTGTAAGCATCCGACAAATTTTTTTTTAAAGGGGGGAATGTCATAATATGCACCCATGCACATCATGAGGTTAAAAACAGGCAGTGACAGACACCCAGGTGAGCCAATCAACATACAGGACAGAACACAACCAATCACCAGACAGAACACTAGAGGGGGGCTTCCAACTATAAAACACACGAGACATCAGCACTGCGCCTCTTTCCACTGGTGACAACTGTTGTGACAGTCAGGGTGTATATATCAGTTAGCACCTTCTACACGTGGCTCAGAGCTAGTCTGGTCTAGTTAGTTAGAGTTAGAACACTTAGAGTAGTAGAGTGTCAACCCACAGCCAGCTGTGTGCATTGTTATAGAAGTTCAATAAATCGTATTGAACCAATGCCTACGTTTGGTGTCTGCTTTACAGTTTATCTGCATAGTGTTGCAGTCCGTGTTACCCCAGGGTGAATAACACGACAGGGTGGAGAATCGGTTGTGAAGCCAAACTCATGGCTGGTGCCCGACGCCCACCAGAATGCCATGCTCCGGTGCCTCAACAGCGGCGTCAATGTGTTCTACTCTGCATGTACAGTAAATGATGTTTACATATCATTAGCGGGCCTGACTCGGTATTTTCCGGTGCCTTCCTGTGCTCCACTTCCGATGGGAGGAATTACCAATGGCATTTTTAACTTATGGTTTCAAATATCGGGAAACAGACCCTGTAGCTTATGAGGGAGAGAGAGGAGGTAGGACACACAGAGGCATGACCATGGGCTACTGGCCCT
Source organism: Scyliorhinus canicula (assembly GCF_902713615.1). Classification (NCBI taxonomy): domain Eukaryota; kingdom Metazoa; phylum Chordata; class Chondrichthyes; order Carcharhiniformes; family Scyliorhinidae; genus Scyliorhinus; species Scyliorhinus canicula. The sequence continues at coordinate 105,366,548 of NC_052155.1, read as the reverse complement.
GCCACTGGCAGGGCTGGCTGAGAGGGCGTCTGCCAGGCCCAGGAGGGCAGCAGCAGGGGGTGACCAGGGGATGGGCCGTGGGGGTGTGTGTGATCCCCGGGACGGGAGCACCCAGATATTGACCACCATTGCTGCGACCTGCAAGGCACTCATAGAACATAGAACATAGAACGATACAGCGCAGTACAGGCCCTTCGGCCCACGATGTTCCACCGACATGGGAAGTCAAAAACTAAAGGCCATCTAACCTACACTATGCCATTATCATCCATATGCTTATCCAATAAACTTTTAAATGCCCTCAATGTTGGCGGGTTCACTACTGTTGCAGGTAGGGCATTCCACGGCCTCACCACTCTTTGCGTAAAAAACCTACCTCTGACGTCTGTCCTATATCTATTACCCCTCAATTTAAGACTATGTCCCCTCGTGCTAGCCACATCCATCCGCGGGAGAAGGCTCTCACTGTCCACCCTATCTAACCCTCTGATCATTTTGTATGCCTCTATTAAGTCACCTCTTAACCTTCTTCTCTCTAACGAAAACAACCTCAAGTCCATCAGCCTTTCCTCATAAGATTTTCCCTCCATACCAGGCAACATCCTGGTAAATCTCCTCTGCACCTGTTCCAAAGCTTCCACGTCCTTCCTATAATGAGGCGACCAGAACTGTACGCAATACTCCAAATGCGGCCGTACCAGAGTTTTGTACAGCTGCAACATGACCTCATGGCTCCGGAACTCAATCCCTCTACCAATAAAGGCCAACACACCATAGGCCTTCTTCACAACCCTATCAACCTGGGTGGCAACTTTCAGGGATCTATGTACATGGACACCGAGATCCCTCTGCTCATCCACACGGCTAAGAATTTTACCATTAGCCAAATGTTCCGCATTCCTGTTATTCTTTCCAAAGTGAATCACCTCACACTTCTCTACATTAAACTCCATTTGCCACCTCTCAGCCCAGCTCTGCAGCTTATCTATGTCCCTCTGTAACCTGCAACATCCTTCCACACTGTTTACAACTCCACCGACTTTAGTGTCGTCTGCAAATTTACTCACCCAACCTTCTGTGCCCTCCTCTAGGTCATTTATAAAAATGACAAACAGCAACGGCCCCAGAACAGATCCTTGTGGTACGCCACTCGTAACTGAACTCCATTCTGAACATTTGCCATCAACCACCACCCTCTGTCTTCTTTCAACTAGCCAATTTCTGATCCACATCTCTAAATCACCCTCAATCCCCAGCCTCCGTATTTTCTGCAATAGACGACCGTGGGGAACGTTATCAAACGCTTTACTGAAATCCATATACACCACATCAACTGTTCTACCCTCGTCTACCTGTTCAGTCACCTTCTCAAAGAACTCGATAAGGTTTGTGAGGCATGACCTACCCTTCACAAAACCATGCTGACTATCCCTAATCATATTGTTCCTATCTAGATGATTATAAATCGTATCTCTTATAATCCTCTCCAAGACTTTACCCACAACAGACGTGAGGCTCACCGGCCTATAGTTACCGGGGTTATCTCTACTCCCCTTCTTGAACAAAGGGACCACATTTGCTATCCTCCAGTCCTCTGGCACTATTCCTGCAGCCAATGATGACATAAAAATCAAAGCCAAAGGCTCAGCAATCTCTTCCCTGGCTTCCCAGAGAATCCTAGGATAAATCCCATCAGGCCCCGGGGACTTATCTATTTTCACCTTGTCCAGAATTGCCAACACTTCTTCCCTACGCACCTCAATGCCATCTATTCTAATAGCCTGGGTCTCAGCATTCTCCTCCACAACATTATCTTTTTCCTGAGTGAATACTGACGAAAAGTATTCATTTAGTATCTCGCTTATCTCCTCAGCCTCCACACACAACTTCCCACCACTGTCCTTGACTGGCCCTACTCTTACCCTAGTCATTCTTTTATTCCTGACATACCTATAGAAAGCTTTTGGGTTTTCCTTGACCCTACCTGCCAAAGACTTCTCATGTCCCCTCCTTGCTCGTCTTAGCTCTCTCTTTAGATCCTTCCTCGCTTCCTTGTAACTATCAAGCGCCCCAACTGAAACTTCACGCCTCATCTTCACATAGGCCTCCTTCTTCCTCTTAACAAGAGATTCCACTTCTTTGGTAAACCACGGTTCCCTCGCTTGACCCCTTCCTCCCTGCCTGACTGGTACGTACTTATCAAGAACATGCAATAGCTGTTCCTTGAACAAGCTCCACATATCCGGTGTGCCCAACCCTTGCAGCCTACTTCTCCAACCTACACATCCTAAGTCATGTCTAATGGCATCATAATTGCCCTTCCCCCAGCTATAACTCTTGCCCTGCGGGGTATACTTATCCCTTTCCATCACTAACGTAAAGGTCACCGAATTGTGGTCACTGTTTCCAAAGTGCTCACCTACCTCCAGATCTAACACCTGGCCTGGTTCATTACCCAAAACCAAATCCAATGTGGCCTCGCCTCTTGTTGGCCTGTCAACATATTGTGTCAGGAAACCCTCCTGCACACATTGTACAAAGAACGACCCATCTAATGTACTCAAACTATATCTTTTCCAGTCAATATTTGGAAAGTTAAAGTCTCCCATAACAACTACCCTGTTACTTTCGCTCTTTTCCAGAATAATCTTCGCCATCCTTTCCTCTGCATCCCTAGAACTATTTGGTGGCCTATAGAAAACTCCCAACAGGGTGACCTCTCCTTTCCTGTTTCTAACCTCAGCCCATACTACCTCGGAAGAAGAGTCCCCATCTAGCATCCTTTCCGCCACCGTAATACTGTCCTTGACTAGCAGCGCCACACCTCCCCCTCTTTTGCCCCCTTCTCTGAGCTTACTAAAACACCTAAACCCCGGAACCTGCAACAACCATTCCTGTCCCTGCTCTATCCATGTCTCTGAAATGGCCACAACATCGAAGTCCCAGGTACCAACCCATGCTGCCAGTTCCCCTACCTTATTTCGTATACTCCTGGCATTGAAGTAGACATACTTCAAACCATCTACCTGAACACTGGCACCCTCCTGCGAATTCAAATCTGTGCTCCTGACCTCTATACTCTCAATCTCCCGTACCCCAAAACTACAATCCAGGTTCCCATGCCCCTGCTGAATTAATTTAAACCCCCCCAAAGAGCACTAACAAATCTCCCCCCCCAGGATATTGGTGCCCCTCAGGTTCAGATGTAGACCATCCTGTCTATAGAGGTCCCACCTTCCCCAGAAAGAGCCCCAGTTATCCAGAAATCTGAATCCCTCCCGCCTGCACCATCCCTGTAGCCACGTGTTTAATTGCTCTCTCTCCCTATTCCTCATCTCACTATCACGTGGCACGGGCAACAACCCAGAGATAACAACTCTGTTTGTTCTCGCTCTGAGCTTCCATCCTAGCTCCCTAAAGGCCTGCCTGACATCCTTGTCCCCTTTCCTACCTATGTCATTAGTGCCAATGTGGACTACGACCTGGGTCTGCTCCCCCTCCCCCTTAAGGACCCGGAAAACACGATCCGAGACATCACGTACCCTTGCACCTGGGAGGCAACATACCAAACGTGAGTCTCTCTCGCTCCCACAAAATCTCCTATCTGTGCCCCTGACTATTGAGTCCCCAATTACTAATGTTCTACTCCTTTCCCCCCTTCCCTTCTGAGCAACAGGGACAGACTCCGTGCCAGAGGCCCGTACCCCATGGCTTACCCCTGGTAAGTCGTGCTCATCTTGCTGAGCACCCCACTGACCACCCACCGTGGCCCGTGGTTGTGCAGAGTGACATCGGCCGTATGGGCATACCCACCCCTCCACCCGTGCATTCCAGCCCCCACCCTTCACCCCCCACCCCACCAACTGTTCAGCTGGTCACCCAACATGCCGAGGAGGAGGTGGGAAGGAGGCGCCACATCAGGTCTCAAGTGTACCGGCAGCACCTGTCATTCGAGGATCTGCTGAACTGGGCAGGCCATTGAAGACTCCGACTGAGCAGGGGGACAATGAGATATATCTGCCAGATCATGGTGCATCTGGAGCTGCAGGGGTATGGGGGGGATGACACCCACTCCCGGTGGCTGTACAGCTGACGGTCACCATGAACTTGTACACCATGGAATCCTTCCAGACGCTGAGTGGGATCTGTCCGGAATCTCGGTGCACAGATGCATCCGTGCCATCACTGAGGCCCGATATGCCCGGTCAGCACAATACATCCATTCCAATGTAGACTGAACCCAACAGAATGTCCAGGCAGCATCATCACTGAGATGCCCTGGGTCCTGGGGGCGATTGATGGAATGAAAATGAAATGAAAATCACTTATTGTCACGAGTAGGCTTCAATGAAGTTACTGTGAAAAGCCCCGAGTCGCCACATTTCGGCGCCTGTCCGGGGAGGCTGGTACGGGAATCGAACCGTGCTGCTGGCCTGTTTGGTCTGCTTTAAAAGCCAGCGATTTAGCCTGTTGAGCTAAACCAGCCCGTCGGAATGCGGGCAGTGTGTACAAAGGCTTCATCCTGGCACACTCACCAGTTCCTGACCACTTCGAGGCGCACCCCTGGCTGAGGGGTTGGCTCCTGGGCGACAGGGGCTATCCGCTGTGGCTGTGGCTGTTAACGCCTAGCCAGAGGCTACAGACCGATGGGGAGACCCACTACAACCACACCCATGCGGCAAACAGGGGTGTAATCGAACGGTGGTTCAGCCTCCTGAAGATGAGGTTAAGGTGCCTGGACTGCGCTGGAGGGGCCCTCCAGTATAGCACTCGGAGGGTCTCCCACATCGTGGCGGCCTGCTGCAACATTGCACAGCAGAGGGGCGACATGCTTGAGGGGGAGGATGAATGCCAGGCCTCGTCCGACGAGGAAGACATGGGGGGAAGGAGAGGATGGGCAGGACATGGTAAGCACGGGATGCCACACAGCATGTGGGCCAGGGCTGGCATGCACGGGATGCTTTCATCACCTCCCTCCAGGTTCACTGACTAGAGGGCCTGGACAGTGGCACCGGCATCCCATCTCACCGCCCCCGCTCCCTCCCAACCTGGGCAGCACGGTAGCATGGTGGTTAGCATAAATGCTTCACAGCTCCAGGGTCCCAGGTTCGATTCCCGGCTGGGTCACTGTCTGTGCGGAGTCTGCACGTCCTCCCCGTGTGTGCGTGGGTTTCCTCCGGGTGCTCCGGTTTCCTCCCACAGTCCAAAGATGTGCGGGTTAGGTGGATTGGCCATGCTAAATTTCCCGTAGTGTCCTAAAAAGTAAGGTTAAGGGGGGTTGTTGGGTTACGGGTATAGGGTGGATATGTGGGTTTGAGTAGGGTGATCATTGTTCGGCACAACATCGAGGGCCGAAGGGCCTGTTCTGTGCTGTACTGTTCTATGTTCTATAACTATCCCCTCCCATGAATACCCCACGGTGCCTCCCCCACCCGCCTTGCAACCCCATCCATGATTCCTGCCTGCCTCATGGCGGGATGCAGCCCCTGCATTGGCAGTATCAGCGGGTCTGCCCCATGGGTTGGAGGATGATGACCTGCTCTGCGATGGGCTCTGGTGCTCCGCACCATTTGACAATGTCTGTCTCCCACCCATGCTAGCACTTTCCACAGTCCACCTGGGTGATCCTAGTATCCGAGCTGGCTATTCCATCACAGGGTCCCATTGACCTTTGGGATGGCGGAGGTGGGGACGGTGGGGGTTGCGAGCAAGGCAGTGGGAGGATGGAATGGTAAAGGATGGGGGTGGGGCACCAGAGTGGTGAGCGCTGGCTGAACTCGGGTCCCTGGCCCATGCTCATCCCGAACGTCCACCCATCTCCCCCCCGGTCCCTCTGCAGCTCAGTCCATCCCTCACACCCTTCTGACAGAGCACCGAGGCAACTTAAAACATTGTGAACATGTGTTTATTGTGCAACTGTTTGTGCCCTAGTCCCTGTTGGTATTCTGTATTCTGCACCCGTGCCAACTTAACTGGTAGCCATGATGTGGAGATGCCGGCGTTGGACTGGGGTGAGCACAGTAAGAAGTCTTACACCAGGTTAAAGTCCAACAGGTTTGTTTCATACACGAGCTTTCGGAGCGCTGCTCCATCCTCAGGTGAACGCTACATCTAGGTGGATCCCCCGGTGGTACGTCAGGCGTGGAGGCTGCCTGCTGTGATTCCAGCCCTGTGACCTGGAGTCCAATCTGGCAGCTGTGTTCTGGGGTGACCGGGCCTGGATAAGCCTGGCTGATGCTTGGGTGTCCCAGGTGGCATGATGCCGCCCTGCTCTGCCCGCTGCCCATCGGATGCGCCAGAGACAGGAGGGGTGAGTCTGAAGCGCTGTGGTGTTCTGGCACCTCCCCTGTGGGAGTCACCGGCACGGGCCCCATCATCTGCTCCTCCCTCAGGGTGGCCGATGGCGCCCGGGCTACTTCATGGGATGGGAATACGAGCGGAGTTAACCCCTGAGGCACCCCCCCCGCCAGTCCTGGAAGCCTGCTCCCATCTCGACCAGAGACTCAATGTTTGTGACCATGGAGCACAGGGAGTGGACCACCTCCCTCTGGGGCTGCGCCGCATCACACTGTGACTCTGCCACAACCTTCTGGGTCAATGCCACATCTGTCAGTGATTGCACCACCTCCCTCTGGCTCTGTGCCATATCAGCCAGTGCCTGGGCAATGCCGCCGACGCCCTCAGCTATGGTCCACTCTGACTGGCCATGCTCTGGAGCGCTGCTGCAATGTCCAGGTGGCCCTGGTATATGACTGCCTGTAACAGGGTAGCCCTGCCATGGGCCTTGGCCACTGCCCGCGGAATGCCCCAAGCCTTGGACATCTTGACCCATGACTGATACCTTAGCCTCCAAAGCCTCCACCGTGGACGCCACCCTGGGTGACACGCATGATCGCCACCACTCCTCCAACTGCATCTGCAGGTTCTGGATGGTTGCTGACAGCTCCTCATGTGGTCCCTGGCTCTGTGAAGTCATCTCCATTATCGACAGGACTGCTCTTTCCAAGAGCCTGAGACCCATCTGGACAGCTAGTCCCTGGGGTTGGGGCACCCTCCAACCGTCCGGTCCTAGGGAGTTCCTACCTCCACCTGATCTACTGCAGCACATGTGCGGTATGCACCAGATAGTGACCCAGGAGCCCCTTCACTAACACGCCTCACCAAGGTGAGAGTCTGTGGGATGGTGGACGGTGTTGGAGTCAGGAAGTCAGTGTCATCCCCAGACTGGTGCTCTGGGGTGCCTCGGGCTGCGAGTTGAGGGCTCCTGTCACTGTCCGTGTCCTCTTCCTCACTGCTATCCACTTGAGGTTGGGGTTCTGCTTAGAGTTGGGGGCGGGGGACACCAGAAGGGGTCTTCTCATTGGCAGGAGATCCTGCAAGACACAAGAAATGGCACATGATTGGACCGTCGATTGGGGTGGCGAGTGGTGGTGGAGTTGGCTGTGGTGGTGGGGGTAATGGTTGTGAAGAGCAATTGTGGGAGTGAGGTAGTGGTAGTGAAGGGGGTGTGGGAGTGGTGGTGGTGGTGACGGCACATATGCCATGGGGAACCGCAACTCAGCGGGGTCACACTTGCTCACCCTATGCCGACTTCCACTTTGGTGACTGTCCTCTCTCCGGGCCCTCCGACCAGCCCCAGTGCCTGCTACTCTGCTGCGGTGTGGGGCCGCAGGTCCAGCAGTCCCCGTCCAGTCTCTTCCCTATCCTGGTGGTTGTGGGCAGCCTTCTCCTGGGGGGGGGGGGGGGGGGGGGGGGGGGGGCAGTCACAGAAAACACACAGTGTTAGGCAGTCGGATGTATGTAGCACAGGGGGTGGGTAGCTGGTGGCCTTTGTCGCCAGGTTACCAGGCCATGGAGGCCGGTATGGCTACTGGCAGGTGGTGCGGGTAGGGGTTCGGTCACCCTCCGGGTGAGGAGTGGTGTGGTTGTGGGTGTCTGGCACAGGGGTTGGAGCCAGGGGTACACTGCTGCCTATTCACCCTGGTCGTCCTGAAGAGGTTGTGCAGTTTTTTCCTGCACTGCTGTCTGGTCCTGGCAGTGTTGCCCACGGCGCTCGTGACCTCTGCCATCTGCACCCAGGCCCGTTGAACGGCGGCAGGTGGCAACCGCCTTCCTGCCCCGGGGTACAGGGTAGCCCCCCTCTCCTCTATGGTGTCCAACAGGGTCTCAAGTTCAGTGTCAGTGAACCGGGTGCCACTCTTTGTGCTGCCATCTTGTTTGCTTGGATGATTGTGCGTAGGGACTGGAGTGTTTATATGAGGCTGCAACTTGTCATCCTCTCGAGTGACCCCGGCGAATCCAACACCATTTTCATTGGAATAAATTGTGTTCCACGTGGCACCGGTCCAAGCCCATTAACGGTTGATGAACTGGTCTGGGAACAGCACCACTTTTGCTGTCATAGAAGTCCACTTGTTCAGCCCTGGCATCAACACTTAGGGCGGGATTCTCTGTCGGCCAAAGCCGAAATTGGGACAGGTGATTGGGCAGAGAATGGCATCCGACACCAAAATCGCGGCGGGGCTGGTTTGATGCCAAATCTCGGTTCTTCATCACCCCGAAAATAACATAAATGCGCCGTGCACCTTCCGGAGTTCAAATGCCATATGCATCCCATTAGTGGGCCCACCCGTGATTCTCTGGCCCTGATGGGCCAAGTTCCCGATGGCGCAGGCCACCTGTGGTCTCAACAATTGTGAGTCTGGCATAGTGGAAGTGGAGAGAGAGAGAGGGCGTACGGACAGTGTTCAGCACCACCATATTTCGCCGACAGTCATGCTGCTGGCCGGGGGACTTCTGACTGGGCTGGGGGGAGTAGTGGGGGGTGGAGGGGAGGTGAGCTGTGGAATAGGGGTGGACGGGTACGCGCGCCTGCAGCTTGTCAGCCCTGCGCTTGTCCAGCATGGACCCGCCGATTCTCTCACCATTTTTCGTGTGTTTCGTGGGTGTTTCACATAGCGCCGGTGCTAGCCCCTCACCAGTAGCAGAATCGGTGTGGGTGTGGTGCCACTTTTTCCGTCGTGGAACTTCATGGATCCTCCATTAATATCAGCACTTAACTTCAGGAAGGGAGAATCCAACCCGGGGCCGGATTCTCCAATCCCCCGCCGGGTCGGGATTGGAGATTCTCTCTGTCAACGATTCCCGTGTCCCCCCAGGGATTCTCTGACCCCCTGGCCCCTGTTTGATCAGATGGTCTGTTATATCGGAAAGCATATATGGAAATGGAATCTAAGTATATATCAGAATGTTATTACATTAGAAATAACAAGAATTTTATAATGAAAATTGCTTATTGTCACAAGTAGGCTTCAATGAAGTTACTGTGAAAGCCCCTAGTCACCACATTCTGGCGCCTGTTTGGGGAGGTTGGTACGGGAATTGAACCGTGCTGCTGGCCTGCTTTAAAAGCCAGCGATTTAGCCCAATGTGCTAAACCAGCCCCTGGTTTATACTCAAGCAGATGAGAAATGGGCAGAAGTTCATCAAGTGATATTACCAGTGAGTTATACAAAGGAGGGTTTGCAAGTCGCACATGAGGTTCCAGTAGGGGCTCATTTAGGAGTAAGGAAAACTCAAGCAAAACTACAAAAAATATCTTTATTGGCCTGGACTGCATACGGATGTATTTTGGTTGAATTTTGACGTAGATGTCACACATATCGGATAATAGGGAAACCTCAGGCGGTGATCAAAGTAGCACCTTTAATATCCATTCCCACATTCAAGAAACCTTTTAACTAGGGTCCTAATTGATTGCATGGGACCCGTACCTAAAACCAAAAGAGGGAATCAGTATCTGTTGACCATAATAGATGTGTCTACTAGATTTCTAACGCAGTTCCATTAAGAAACGTGACATCTAAGAGGGTTGTAGAGGAGTTAACCAAATTTTTTACGAGATATATACTACCAAAAGAAATTCAATCAGATCAGGTATCCAATTTTATGTTGAAGTTAATAAACTAAGCTAATAAGGATAGCTTAGAAATAAAGCAATTTAACTCAATGGGCGTCATATGGAATCACAAGGGGAAATAGAAAGATGGTATCAAACTCTAAAGACCATGCTGAGAGGCTTTGTCATGATTATCCAGAGGATTGTGTAAGCATCCTCCTGATTAAACCCTGTTTGCTCCATTTTATTTTTGCTAATACAATTTTTGTCCATGGATGATTGGCAGGCCTATGCCTTTCATGCGGACTTTGCCTTTAATTCAAGCAGAAGCCTGTGTTGGTTTAACATGAAGATTGACCTGTGACCCTGAGGCCCAGTCAGAATGAAGCTGTTTGTAATTTTTTAAATTAAAATTTAGAGTACCCAATTTAATTTTTTCCAATTAAGGGGCAATTTAGCGTGGCCAATCCACCTACCATGCACATCTTTGGGTTGTGGGGGCGAAACCCACGCAGAATGTGCAAAGCTCAGTGACCCGGGGTCGGGATCGAACCTGGGTTCTCGGCGCTGTGAGATAGTACTGCTAACCACTGCACCACCGAGCCGCCCGCTGTTTGTAATTCTAACCAACAGATTCCAGAGTAATTTGACTGACAGCAGTGATGACTCAGAGTGATGGACTTGGCTGGCAGCCAATAAGCTGTCTCAAAACCTTGGGTTTTGCCATCACCAGGTGGTGATTGGTCTGACTTCTCTGGCATGTTCTTCAGAGCCATGAGATTCCATTTTTTACTTTCAGTTTGAATTCTGGCAGTGGAGAGGAAAGACCCAGCTGAACTCTCTCCACAAACAACAACAGCCAGGCTTCTGCATGAAAAGATCCAGCCAACTCTTTCTCCCCAATAAGTCTGTGAATGTTTGATTCCTGAAAACAGGGCCTGGAAGAGAACCCATGGCTGAGAGAAAAGTCTGAAGAAACAAAGCCTCTGTCACTCAAGGAAGGTGTGAGTTCAGTGTTTTAAAAACGGCAGGAAATCCAATGCGAGCTGCAAAATTATAGAATATAAATCTCACTCATACTGGGAAGAAGGTGCACTGATGAAAGTCTCAACTGAAGCAAACATTTTCCTTTAACCCTTATGATTCCACTTCTTTCCATCCCTTGTCTGTGTATATCTTGTTTGTGGGTGGGTAGAGGGTGAAATAGTTAACGAGGAACAGTGGTAAGTCAGCTTGATGTTCAACCATTATAACTACTGCATATTTCTTATTTATTACTGATATAAATAAACATTACTTGTGTTTCAACTTACAAACCTGGTGACTGTAAATTAATGGGTAGCCAAGGGCAATGATTTTGAGAATTTTATACAAATTATTCGTTAATTCACTTGTGTTGGGATTCTGGGTCCGTGGGGCTGGAATCGACCATAGAACATAGAACATACAGTGCAAAAGGAGGCCATTCGGCCCATCGAGTCTGCACTGACCCACTTCAACCCTATCCCCGTAACCCAATAACCCCTCCTAACCTTTTTGGACACTAAGGGCAATTTATCATGGCCAATCCACCTAACCTACACATCTTTGGACTGTGGAAGGAAACCGGAGCACCCGGAAGGAACCCACACAGACACGGGGAGAATGTGTCGACTCTGCACAGACAGTAACCAACGGGGAATCGAACCTGGGACCCTGGCGCTATGAATCCACAGTGCTAGCCACTTGTGCTACCATGCTGACCATGCACTAGCCCATGGTGTGATAACAATTGCGATAATGGAATTCTATTTGTAGTATTGCAATTAGGGTGCACCTAATGAATCAACTGACTCAGACTATTTGAAATTATTTTTGGTCATGAGGTGAGAGGGCCACTTAATTTGATCAAAGAGAAATTGGTGAGTCGGTGGGTGGAGACTGTATTGTTGGACTATGTGTCAAACTATAGGGAGAGATTAGCTAGGGCCGGTGAGTTGGCTCGGAAATGTTTAAAATTTGTCACAACAGGTAATGAAAAAAGAGGCAGATAAGAAATCAAACCTTTGTAGTTTTGTTAGTGGGGAGAAGGTCCTAGTATTGTTACCAATGGTAAGTGCAATTAAAAGCAAGATTTATTGGGCTTTATTAATTTGAAAGAAAATTGAATGAGGTGAATTATTTGATAAGAATGCCAGACCAGTGTGTCATGTTAATATGCTCAGAAGTATTTTGATAGAGAAGGAAAGAAGGAGGAAGCTTCAGTGGTTGTAATTTAAGGAGAAGAGATAAATCCAGAAAATTCTAAATTTGACATTCCTCAAATTAAATAATGAGGAAGTTTTAAAAATTGGGATAAATTGTTGAGTTACCTTCTGGAGGAAAATCAAAATGGCCCAAAAAAGTTATTACAGTCACATAGAGGTATATGTGGGAATAAATTGGGAAGTATGAAAGTAATTATGCATAATGTAAATGAAGGAAATGTTATTATCATTAAATAACATCCCTACAGGTCAAACCACTAAAGTTAGTACAGATACAAGGGAGATGGCTTATTTGCGTAAACGCTAAATAGAACTCCGTGACCGAGTTAATGAAACCATCTGTTTGCATTGCTGGTTCATTGTTTTTTAATGGTAGGTGTGATGATTGGAAGATGTTAGGAAAATTGGATTATAACTGTAGTGGGCAATTTAAGGGTTAAAAGCCTGGGGTCAGAATGTGTTTGTTTAAAAAGAATTCTGTTCTGCAGGACCTGGGTGATTTTAGCAGCCAGCAGGTGAATTTGACGAAGGAATGTGTTTTTCAGTCTGGGCTAATGCATAGTGATTTGCCTGAGGGAAGTCCCTGGGGAGTTAGTGAGCTTTGCAGCCTGCAGAGATAAGTTGTTATTCAACTTGGAGAGATGCACCCTTTCCAGTGCTATCGCATCCCTCCTATAATATGGATTCCAGAACGGTACACAATGCTCCAGCTGTGGTCTAACCAACATTTTATACAGTTCCAGCATAATCTCCCTGCTCTTAAACTCTATGCCTCAGCTACTAAAGGCAAGTCGACCATATACCTTCTTAACCACTGTATCCACTTGCTCTGCTACCTTAAGGAACCAGTGTACATACACACCAAGATCCCTCTAATCCTCGGCGCTTCCCAGGGTCCTGTCGTTTATCATGTATTCGCTTGCTTTGTTTGCCCACGTGCATCACCTCACATTTATCTGGATTAAATTCCATTTGCCACTAATCAGCCCATCTGACCAACCGGTCTATATCCTCAGGTAATCGAAGGTCGAAGGTTATCCTCCTCACTATTTACCACCCCACCAATTTTCGTATCGTCCGCAACCCTATTGATCAAACCTCCTACATTCATATCTAAAACATTTATATAAACCTCAAATATCAAAGACCCCACTGGACACAGGCTTCCAGTCAGAAAAACACCCCTCGACCATCACCCTCTGCTTCCTGCCACTCAGTCAATTTTGGATCCAATTTGCCAAATTTCCTTGGATGCCATGGAGTTTTATCTTCACTATGGATTGAGACCTGTATGTTTCTTATCTTGTTGTTTAATGGGAAATGTAATAGTAGTGTTGAGGGTGTTAATTGTAAGCTATTTTTTTTCTGTGTGAAGTTAAAAGTTTAATGTTGTTACAATGACTTAGGCCATTTCTTTGAAATTGGCCAATTAGAATATGAATTCACTGATTAGTGGCCCAATCAGGGAACCCCTTTCTGTGTATATTACAGGGAGTGTCAGATCCTCTGCACTCCCAGTGTAGACAGCAGACTGAATGGACATGGTTGTTCAGCTGTTGGGTTTGTAAATAAAAGGAATTCTGGTGACGGGACTTCTGCCTCCGTGAACTCATTACAGTGGCGATGAGGAAAACGGAATGACCCGAAGAAACCTACTCATCATCAGCTGCCGCATAGTGAGGTAAGCCACTGACAGGCAAAATGCCGTTATTCGGAAAGTTGGACTCATTTGACCCAGCCGTGGAAGACTAGGCCCAATATGTAGAGCGGATAAAGTACGTCTTTAGAGCAAATGATATAATTCTGGGTGAAAAGCAACGGGTTATTCTGCTGACCGCATGTGGGCCAACAGCCTTTGCCATTATGCGCAGTCTCACTTTTCCGGAGGCACCAGACACAAAAACTTTCCAGGAATTGACGGACTCAGTAAAAGAGTACTATGATCCTAAGTCACCTCTGATCCTGCGATGGTACCAGTTTTACTCAGCATTCAGAGACACTGGGGAGTCAGTTACAAACTTTTTAGCAAGATTAAGGCGATTAGCGGAGCCTTGCGAATTTGGCCTGATGCTAAATTAGATGCTCCGAGACTGGTTGGTGTGCGGAATAAATAATTTAGCAATACAGAAACGTCTGTTAGCAGAGGCCGAGCTGGGTTGCAAACAAGCATTGCAGCTGGCTTTATCCTTAGAAAAAGTGGCTAGCGGAGCACATGAGTTACAGGGTACTCCGATGGAGGTAGACGCTCTGTTTCTCGTTCTGGGTGAGTGTGCTTTACACTCAATTGGCTCTGTTTTATTCCTTAGCTCTAGAGTCGCCAGGTATCTTTATGATACCACCACGAGGTTCAAGTTCAAATTCAGATCAATGACTCAATACACCAGTTAGTAAGGTTCAATCAAACACATTTATTATTTACACAGTAAATTGATACTCATGCAACTAATACTAGCGGACTAAACTATTCCTACCACTATGAGCCAATACTTATCTTTGATAAGGGAACCCACTGGATCAGGGAACAATGGCCTCTTGTTCTGTCCTGAGACTGCAGGCTTCCCAGTTGGTACGGGCTAAGGGGTCAGGAGTGTCTATTCTTGTAGCGTGCGTTGGTTGGACACTTACCTGTCAGTGTAGCTATTGGCCAGGCCTCTCCTTCTTATGGTCAAGTTCTTAGAGAGCTGCTGCAAAGGTGTTCTGCTGGGAGGGCTGGCTAAGAGAGCGAACTGGACTTGGGACCTGACTTTTCTAGGTCCCAGGGGCTTCGCGCCCTTTGGGCGGACCCCAAGCTTACTGCCAATCGATTGGATCTCATACCAATCCATTGGTATGAATCTCCCCAATACTGAGGCTGTCCCTCGATCGCGGGGCGGTTCTTCCTGGCTTGTTTGTTTCAGACTCCCCTTGACGCCGGGAAGTCTGACCTGCTATAGAATGTCCCAAATGTAGCTAATCGCTGTAACCATTGTTCCCGGGGATCGCTTCATTAATATGCAAACTGCTGGTTTCGGTACTGTCTGCTTTCCTTGCAGGCAGAACACACAGGAAGATTCTGCAACCTGCTTGTCTTTCTTAAAGTGTCCAATTTTCCCTGCGTGCTTTGTAAATCGCCATTTTGGGTCGGGAAGTGGCCAACTTCGGTGGCTACACTCCATACCAGTAAAACTGCTGGGGGATAGGCAACTGCATAGCCATTCTCAGAATGACTCGGATACTAAGTTGCCCAAGCCCACTCGTAGAACCACTCCCAAGGAAGGGAAAATTAGGTCCAGACAGACGGCAACCCCTGCAGCCTTTCGCCCAGCAAAATATTGTAGTTGTTGCCAGAGATCGGAGTCAGAGAGGAGAAATAGAAACCCAAAACCAACGTCTTGGAGACGGACAACCTTATGGATAATTTAATTGGTTTTGATTGCACCATTGTTACACAATTTAGTTGTAGCTTATGGAGAGAAACTGGTTAGGCTGCCTTTAATGGTAATGTAAGGTTTGGGGCCAAGCTTATTGGGACGAAACTGGCTTGGAACAATAAAGGGAGCAAAGGCAACACTGCATGTGTCCAGATCCATATCCAGAGGCAGTCCCAAAATTCTACAAGGCCCAACCAGTACCCTCCGCATTAAGGCATAAATTCGACATGGAAATAAAACGATTAGAGCGTGAGGGAATAATAAAACCGGTCCTCTTTGCAGAGTGGGTGGCACCCGTGGTGCCTATCCTGAAGCCGGACGGCTCGGTCCGCCTTTGTGGAGATTTCAAACAATCGATTAATCGCTACTCACAACTGGACAAATACCCAATTCCCTGGATTGAGGATTTGTTTGCGAAGCTGGCTGGAGGACTCCTATTCTCAAAGCTGGATATGAGTCACGCATATCTACAGCTGAAGCTGGATGAAGAGTCCCAAAAATTCTCAACAATAAACACCCTGAAGGGCCTTTTTCAGTGTACAAGATTACCCTTTGGGGTATCATCAGCCTGTTCAATATTCCAGAGGACAATGGAGAATATATTGCAAGGACTACCACAAGTCGCCATTTAACTGGATGACATCCTCATTACAGGAAAAACAAAGGCAGAACACCTGCAAAACCTGGAGGAAGTCCTTAGGAGGTTTTCAGCAACAGGCGTGCGCCTAAAGAGGGAGAAATGTGTTTTCCTAGCACCTCAAGTGACTCATTTTTCATTTTTCATTTCATTTAATAATAATAACTTATTGTCACAAGTAGGCTTCAGTGAAGTTACTGTTAAAAGCCCCTAGTCACCACATTACAGTGCCTGTTCAAGGAGGCTGGTATGGGAGGTACAAGGTTCAAGAGACAGGGTTACGACCTTTGGAGGATCTGGTGAGTGTGATTAAAGATGCCCCGGCCCCCACCACAATCCAGGAGTTAAGATCTTTTTTAGGACGTGATGAACTATGGAAAGTTCATACAGAATTGGGCTTCCATCCTGGACCCCCTACACCAATTACTTAAAAAGGGACAAGCCTGGGAGTGGTCCGCCCGCCAAGACAGAGCTTTCAAGAAGATCAAAGAACAGCTCTCCTCAGAAAACACCTTGGCACACTACCATCCCAGGAAAGAGTTGGTGCTCATGTGCGACGTGTCTCCATATGGCGTTGGTGCAGTTCTGGCACACGGGGCAAAATGGACAGGAACGGCCCATAACGTTTGCTTCCAGGATGTTAGCAGCAGCAGAACAAAAGTACGCCCAAATTGAAAAGGAAGGACTGGCTGTGGTCTTTGCAGTGAAGAAATTTCACCAGTATTTGTACGGGCAGAAATTCACTATAATCCCAGACCACTAGCCATTGCTGAATTTGCTGAAAGAGTTCAAAGCAGTGCCACCAATAGCTTCAGCCCGGATCCAACGCTGGACCCTAATACCGGCAGCATACCAATATCACCTGGAGCATCGGCCGGGAACCCGGGTGGCAAAAGCCGATGCATTAAGCAGGCTGCCATTACTGGACACCCCGCCATTAGTACCCAGAATATAGGAAACTATGATGTTACATTTCCTGGACACCCTTCCAGTGGCCGCACAAAACATTTGTTTGTGGACTCAAAGGGACCTGGTTTTATCAAAATTAAAACACATGTGCTAACAGGGGAGATGGAAAGACCGGTCCAGGTGGAATTCCACCCTTACTGGAGGAGGAGGGAGCAGATCACAGTGGAAGACGGGATCCTGCTATAGGGGACTTGAGTAATAGTTCCAAGTCAAGGCCGTAGAGCCATACTGGCTGAACAACATCATTGGCACCCTGGAGTCTCAAAAATGAAAATGCTGGCCAGAAGCAATGTCTGGTGGTCGGGCCTGGACACAGACACAGCGGCATTGGTAGGTTGGGGCCAAGAATACCAACAAGGGCAGAAGGCCCCGCTGCACCCATGGGAATGGCCAGGTAGACCATGGTCACGGGTTCATGTTGATTTTGCAGGGCCCATTTATGGGTTCAATGTTTTTTATAATAGTAGACGCCCATTTCAAATGGCTGGATGTCCACAAAATTAACTCTGAAAATTCAACAGCTACCATCACAAAACTTTGCACCTCGTTTACAACACATGTGGTGGGATTCTCCGATCTAGCAGCAGAGTGTTGACGCCGTCGTAAACGGCGGAGCGTTTTACGATGACGTCAGTGGGCCGCTGGCAGCAGAAATTCTATGCCGCTAAAGGGGCCAGCACGGGCACCATGGGGTGAGCGGCCGCAGCCCGGCGTTGGCTATGTGTGCCGTGTCACTTTTTAAAAAAAAAAATTTTTTTTTTAAATTTAGATTACCCAATTATTTTTTCCAATTAAGGGGCAATTTAGCGTGGCCAATCCACCTACTTTGCACATTTTTGGGTTGTGGGGGCGAAACCCACGCAGACACGGGGAGAATGTGCAAACTCCACACGGACAGTGACCCAGAGCCGGATTCGAACCTGGGACCTCAGCGCAGTGAGGCAGTTGTTCTAACCACTAGGCCACCGTGCTGCCCTTGTGTGCCGTGTCACTTACGCGGCGCCGAGTTGCTTAAGGTGCGCGAGTGGCGCACACTGCCGACACTGGCAAGATTGCCACCGCCCAAAGTGCTGCCCCGAGTTTCAGGGACCATGACCTGGACGCTACTCACAACTGGGCAACCACCAACCGCGCAGTACTGTCCGGCGTATGTGGAGGGAGGTGGGCCAGGCCGTCATCGCCGTGGGGCACACTCCACGTACCGGCGACCAATGCCTCAAAAAGCTGCACGACCTAACAAAGGCAGCTAGGGTGAGTACAGAGCAACGTGCCCCTGGCACCACCACCCCTACCCCCCACACATGTGAAAGCCCCCCCCGCCCCAGGATAAGACCGCCCACAACCAAAGGGAGCGGGGAAGAATCAGAAGAGTCCACCCGTTCTGCACCCCCTCACCGTCCATGAGCAGAGGGCATTGGACCTCGCAGGCGGAGCTGAGAACCGGGAGGTTGCCGGTTGCCAGGTCGGAGGTGCACCACCAAGTGAGACTCCCTGCCTGACTCCTGCCGATACTGCACAGGTGGTGTCCACGGTGGAGGCAATGGGGGCAACGGTGTCCGCCATGGGTCAGGTCATACAAGGCGTGGGGCTTCATGTGCATGTGTCATCCATGGCCCAGGACAGGGCTGCCCTCTCACAGGCAGCCATGTGCCAGAGCCAGCTGGAGATTTCAGCGGTGCTCCACAGTCTGACCCAATCTCAGCAGGGCATCAGCGGCATTGCCCAGGTGATGGGCCAGTCTCAGCAGGCCATTACTGAGAGCACGGTGGCATTGCCCAGGTGCTGGATGGCATCGCACAGGCCCAGAGGGAGGTGGCGCAGTCCCAGACAGGGATAGCCCACTCCTTGAGCTCCATTGCTGCTGACGTTCGGACCCTGGTCGATACCACAGCGGTCCTCCAGGACTGGCAGCGCCAGGTGTTGGTGGTGCTTCGAGGCTTGTCTCCGCTTGCGCCCCCTGTCCCATGGAGAGGTCCGGGGGCCACCGGGCACCCCGAGGGAGGAGGCGGTACTGGGGCCCGTTTTGGTGACTCCTGCAGGGGAGGCCTCGGAACACCGCGGCACCTCGGACTCCCCCTGCATAGATACATAGAACATACAGTGCAGAAGGAGGCCATTCAGCCCATCGAGTCTGCACCAATCCACTTAAGCCCTGACTTCCACCCTATCCCCGTAACCCAGTAACCCCTCCTAACCTTTTTTGGTCACTAAGGGCAATTTATCACGGTCAATCCACCTAAGCTACACGTCTTTGGACTGTGGGAGGAAACCGGAGCACCCGGAGGAAACCCAAGAAGACATGGGGAGAACGTGCAGACTTCGCGCAGACAGTGACCCAGTGGGGAATCGAACCTGGGACCCTGGCGCTATGAAACCACAATGCTCATCACTTGTACTACCCTGCTGCCCCTGTTCCGTCCCTGGTGCATCTGGTAGGTAGTGGGCAGAACAGGGTGGCCCCATGCCATCCAGGACGCCCGAGGAGCAGCCTGGTCCATCCAGGTTGGGCCGCCCCAGGAAACGAGCGCCAAAGGGGAGCCAAGTCGCAAGGCAGGAGTCTCAGCAGTCCGCCTCCACTCCCGCTGTACCGTCTGGGAAGCACAGACGTAGTGGTAGGGCCTGTAAGGCCAGGACGTTAGACACTGAGTAAGTTGGCATGGGTGCAGGGCACAGTTTAGCCAAAGGGGCTAAGGCACATGTATGTAACCTGTCTAATTAAACTCACTGTTACAACAATGCAAGCTGACTCTGTGATATATCCGATGCCTGCGGGGTTCGGTAGGGGACTGAGTGCCACTGTGGTTGAGGGGTGATGGAAGGTTGAGCCCCAGTGGGTGCACTGTGCGCCTGTCCCCCCGTCCATGCCACCCTGCCCCCAGTGATTCGACAGGGCCTTGTGATGGAGTGTCCAGCACACATACAGGGACCACCCAGGTGGAGGGTGTAACTGTGGCCATGAGTCAGACATTGTCCAGCAGTTTTTAGCTCAGAGCTCATCGCAGAGCGAGTTGTCATCCTCCTCCATGGCATCGACTACACCCACTTCCACAAACAACCGTGTGAGCCCAGCCCGCTGTGCCGTAGGTGGATGTGTAATGGAAGGGTATTGTGCATGTGGTTGTGTGGGAGCTAATGGTGGTGGGTGGTGGGGGAGATGCTTCTCAGGGGTGTTGTGAGAGGTGGGGATGCAGGGTGGTGAAGTGGTGCCGTATTGTGTTGTCAGTGCCCATGCTCAGCGAACCCCCCCCCCCCCCCCCCCCCAGTTGGTGAAACATGCGGCGATCAACTCCTCACGTGCTCGCTGCCGATGGCGTCATGCAGTCACCTGTCCATATCCAGCCCCCATGTCACATCAATTGACCTCCCGCTCCCTACCCTCATCATCTGGAGAGGCGTGCCTTTCCTCATGCTCCTCCTGCCCCTCTGCCTCCCCCTCCTCCTCCAGCACATCGCCCCTCTGCTGGGCTATTTTGTGCAGGACACAGCAGACTATAACGATGTGGCCGACCCTCTCCGGCAGGTACTGGAGGGCCCCTCCAGAGTGGTCCAGGCACCTGAAACGCATCTTCAGCATCCCAAAGCACCTCTCGACCACACCCCTGGTCGCACAATAGGCATTGTTGTAGCGGATCTCCAAGTCGGTCTGCGGCCTCTGTATCAGCATCATCAGCCACGACCGCAATGGGTAACCCCTGTCGCCCAGCAACCAGCCCCTCAGCCGGGCGGGGTGTTCCTCGAACATGGCGGGGGTGAACGATTGTGCCAGGATAAACGCGCCATGTACACTGCCCGGGTAACGTGCAGAGACGTGCAGGATCTTCAGCTGGTGGTCCCAGCTGGTGGCCGCAAGGCGACGTGAACCCCATCGATCGCCCCCTGTACATGGGTACCCTGGCCACGGCAGCGAGGCCCGCTGCCCGGGCATCCTGGTGGGCACGATCCACAGGGAACCGGATGTAGCGGTCTGTGATGTCATACAGGGCGTCCAACACTGCACCTGTGCACCGATGCCTGGGAGATGCCGGACAGGTCCCCACTCAGCGACTGGAACGATCCCGTGGCATAAAAGTTCAGGGCCACTGACACCTTGACAGCCACGGGGAGAGGGTGTCCTACCCCAGTGTCATGCAGTGCCAGGTGTGCCGTCATGTGGCAGATAAGAGCGACGGTTTCCCAGCTTATCCAGAGTCTCCTCCTGCATGCCCTGTCCTGGAGGTCCTGGAAGGACATGCGCCGCCGGTAGACAGGAAGTCTCATCGGTCGCCTCTGGTGCCGTGGCGCCACCACCTCGTCGTCCTCCTCATCGGTATCGACATCCTGTGCCTCGCCCTCGTCGTTGTCCTCCTCCTCCTGTGCCTGTCGGGCAGGCGGCCCTGCAGTCTGAGCGTTTGCCACCTGCCCCTCTGCAGCCCGTCCCTCTGCTGCAGCCTCCACTGCCTCTCTGAGCTGCCTGCGTCGCCACAGGGCTGCCTGCAGGGCAGCGGCCCCTGCTACGGTGGGCAACATCGCTGGCTGGTGCCCAAATATTATGATCTGCAGGGGGTGGGGGGGGGGGGGGGGGGGGTGGGGGTGGGGGCTAGACTACAGGTTTAATCATGGCGCATTACCCCGTCCACAACCAGGTGCCATGGGTTACATGGGCCGACCTGGTCACCAGCTTGCGCCCCGGCCACGCATGCCCACCACTCCTGCCCGCACCCGCGGTGCCCCGACTCCTGTTGCCCGTCCCTCCTGCAAGTGCCACCAATGGATGGCAGTGCCCTCACTGGGGGCTGATATGGGTGCGGCCCTCGACCTACCGACCGGTGGGTGCCTCCGGCTAGGATGGCCGCCCCCTGGGGGGGTCCGGCACCCACCTGCACGGCTAAGGGCTTGCACTCAGCCAGCTCCCGGGGTCGGTGCCCATCAGCCTGGCCGCCGTAGTGGCTTTGGCACCACCCTGCCATGGGCGGGCCATTCCCAGCCGGTGGGTCTGTCCACCCCACGCCCCCGCCCCCAACATGGAGGGCCCCCCCCCCCCCCCCCCCCCCTCCCAGCCACGGCTGTGTCCGTCCCATCAGGCCTAGGTTCCCCCCCAATGCTGACCACTCGCCTCCTGCTGCCGCATCGTGCTGGCTGACGATTTTTAATCCCACGTTAGAGCGGTGCCGGCATGACCCGAGGTCATGTCGTCAGGACTTCTGTGCCTCTGGGCGGCAGTATCGCCGGGAATCGCTCAGCGGACCTCCTCAGGTGGGTCTCCGGGCCGCGCAATGCCGTTCACGAGCACTCCGTTTTCGCTTCCTCGCAGAATTGCAAAAGAGCGTCGGAGCGGCATCGCGTGATTCGCGCCCCCCCCTCGCCCTCCGGCAATTCTCCTACCCGGCGCGGGGTTGGAGAATCCCACCCATGGTATCTGGAGGTGTTAGTTTGGGATAATGGATCGGTTATAGCACCGGCGAAGCTACTCATGGGCAGACTGCTCCGAACCAGGTTGAGTCTACAATTCCCAAATTTAGGCGGAAGAGTAGAGCAACACCAAGAGGCCCAATGCAGGGGCCACGACAACACTCGCCGAGAAAGGCAGTTCAACACGGGTGAAAAGGTATGGGTCAGAAATTATCCGAATGGCCCCACATGGGTAGCAGGAACGGTCAAGGCCAGGACAGGACCTGTGTCGTATGAGATGCGTTTGGGAAAACATGTAACAAAGAAACACCTGGACCAGGTACGGGCCTCAGATTTGTTTCCTTCCCCGGAGCTGACTCAGACCAGCAGACCAAGGACCGTGGAGAGTCCTCTCCGACAAACTATTCACACCCCTCCAACACCACTGGTGAGGACATCGGACTCGGATATGGACATTGTGAATGATGTCGCAGCTATACCCCTGCCGCCGGTGGAAAGGAGCGAACCGCCCCTCAGGCGCTCACATCGGAAAAGACGGGCGCCTAGCCGTTATACCCCCCCTACTTCGGAGGCCGAAGTGGAGGATCCGGACCCGGTGCAGAAACGAAGCAGGGAACCCGTGAGTCATGAGGACCATGGGGGCTCCTCGGACATTGGGGAGGAGGGGTGTAATGACTTAGGCCAGGCCTTTGAGATTGGCCAATTAGAATACAAATTCCCTGATTAATGGCCCAATTATGCACAGTGCAGATTTAGCATAAAGCAATTACATAAGAAAAATATGCTGATTTTTATGCTGTGCTGTAGTTAACCGAAAACCTTCCAAGAAATTTTGGGTCAATGCAAGTACAGAATGATAAAATAATATTGCATATGTGTGCTGACTGCTCAAAGGAAGTGACTTCAGGATACAAACCCATTGGTGACAAATCCCTATATGGATATCTGTCTTTAAAATAACCTCAAACCAAACAACCTCCATACTTCCTTCCCTCCTCTGATAGTGAGCTGCCCCTTGCTCGCCACCATTAGCGGCACGGTGGCACAGTGGTTAGCACTGCTGCCTCACAGATCCAGGGACCCGGGTTCGATTCCGACCTTGGGTGACTTACTGTGTGGAGTTTGCGCTTTCTCCCCGTGTCTGCGTGGGTTTCCTCCCACAGTCCAAAGATATGCAGGTCAGGTGGATTGGCCATGCTAAATTGCCCCCTAGTGTCCAGAAGGTTAGGTGGGGTTACTGGGTTATGGGGATTGGGTGGAAGTGTGGGCTTAAGTAGGGTACTCTTTCCAGGGGCTGGTGCAGACTAGATGGGCCGAATGGCCTCCATCTGCACTGCAAATTCTATGATTAGTGGACATCGTTTTAGCCATTGTACCTCTAGCTGCCCTCTAGGATCTTCCTTCTTTCAAAAACCTCTTAATCAATTGTACTATTGCTCCCTTCCACCTTACCGGAGATGTTTTCTGCATCCCCCATTTTCTGTGTTTTTTTTCTCAATCCCCCTCCCCCACCCCCACTTTCTGCTTTTCCTTTTTGTCCCTTGCTCAGTTTTTTGCTTCTTGTTATGTTCAGATGTCATCCGATAGGCACTGCAAAAATATTGTTATTGAATCTCGACAGTTTCTAATAGGCCGGGATCCATGGCATTAATCTAATCATTTGGCACTAATTGCTACAAAGCTGGTGGTCTTATTCTTAAAAGCCACGAATATGGATGATGAGAAAAATGGAAATGTTATGCAGGTGCAATATCGAGCGCTGTTCCAGAGATACAGTACTGGCAATGGCACTGTCTGCACAAAGTGAAAAGCTCCCATTCTCCTTCCTCCACAAGGAAACTGTCAGCAGCTCCACCAGTACAATCTGAAACAGCCTATTATTTTTGAAATAGTCTTCGGCATCACACACTAGCTTCCCCGTGCTTGAGCTCCAGAGTTTGCTGGAATATGAAACTCTTCATTTGTGGAAACGAGTAATATTGGAGATAAATGACCACATTTTATGAACTAACAGACATTGCAAAGAACCCCTGTGCCACCCTGCAGGGCTCTGGTATTGGAGCCAGAATCCTAACCTCACAAGAGCACCTTCTGCTGCATCACACCACATTTTAATTCACTGCACTTTCCAGCTGGAGCTGTTAGATTTCAGACAGCCAAATAAGGAACTGTTCTGAGGCATGGAATGAAGGCCATTGGGAGCCAGACTAGTTACTAAGCTCGCAAGCTGAACAGGCAACCACAGAGAATCGATGAAAATGCTATACTGTTTGCTGCAAAATAATAGTTCACACATTTTGCAAGACACAGTAAGCAAAGATCAAAAGACAACAGAAGCTAAAGGAAAATAAAATCAGTCAGATCACGGCCACTGTTGCTCCAGCTCCCCCTCCCCCCCCCCCCTTTCCTGTTCGATCTTTTTTAAGACACAAATCCTGGGAATTTTATTGAGGCTTTTCCTGAATTGTCGTCGCATTAGTGGAAATTTCGCTCTCGGGTCTATCTGGGTTTCTGCTCTTCTTGCTCAGAAGTTGTGACACCCTCTTGGAAGATCATCAGAAAATTCCTGGATACTAGCAGACAAATTGAATTTTTGGAGTTTAAAAATTAGAAGCACTAACGCTAAGAATGATAAATAAAAAATGAAAATTGCTGCCCTAATGAAGGGTTATACCCAAAATACTGACATGTTCCTCTTTCCTCGATGCTGACTGACAGAGTTGAATAAGAACACAGGAACACCTGGACAGAAATAGGCTATTTAGCCACTTCAGCATGTTGAAAACGGCAATCAAATCACCCTTAACCTTTTTAAAATCCAGGAGATGCAGCCCTTGCTCATTTAATCTCTCCATAGAATTTAACCCTTGTAGTCCAGGTATCGTTCTGGTAACACTATGCTGACATCCCTCCTTGGCCTGTATACCCTTCCTAAGGTGAGGTACCCAGAACTGAATACAATACTCCAAGTGTGGCCTGTACTGCCTGGGCATATAGTCAGAAAAATGGGGTAGGGAGAAAAATGGTTATTTCCTGGTGCACCTGGAAAAGAAGTTGTAACTTTAAGACAGTCTCTGAGAAATTCAATTGCAGGAAACACGTGTATGAGGATCTGAAACCTGGGGGAGGGACCAGTTTTATGGGCGGAGATGTATTCAGGCAAAGGGGCCAAGGAGAATTGGGATTATTTTACATTCATGAGTATCTCACTTCAAATATTCCTGATCTTTTTGACCATGGAATTTGTTTGTGACATTGATCTGCATAGCTCTGCATGCAAAGAAAGAGATTTCAAAGGTTTAAAAATATAAGAATCTGTCAAACCCATATGAGATATTTTATACATGGGGGTGTACAGATTGCCATATGTACAATTTGTATAACTAGTCATAACCTGCCAACACTTCTATAACACATTCCAGAGGGCAGGATTTGAACTTGCTAGAACAACCGCACATCAACAACCCACTCAATGCCGGCACGCAGGTTAGCATGAAGGTCCTATGGTTAATTGAGGCCAAGCCTAAAACGAGGAGTATTGCAGAATATAGCCCCATGTGTTGGTTATCTAGGAGAGGAGCAGGGTAACAATAAAATGTTCTCACGGGTCTTGTGAATTGCCAAGGTAAAGTCACATAGCCAACCAGAAATACACACCCAGCTAAATTGGTCATTGGCCCTCATGTATTTCAAATACTCGGCTCCACCAATAATGTTCGAGCAACTCAAAAGAAAAGATCCCATTATTTTCTGAATCTTATACCTCTCCTCAAAATGGGAATTGAATGAAATCCATGAAAGTACGCAAAAGTGAAAACTATTCTAATCGTGAAGGGGTTCATTGGGTATGAGGCCAGGTGGGATCAGGCTATTGAGTTGGATGGTCAGCTATGAGCGCAATGAATGACAGAGCAGAGTCAGAGAGCTGAATAACCTCCTCCTGCTCCTGGTTTCTATGTTTCTAGTCACCCCTGAGTTGGATTTGTTCCTGTTGTAGTCTATTGGTTACAGTTTAGTAGGTCTGTAGAAGTCTTCGTATTCATATATAAGGTAAACTGGAAGTCTTTATTAACTCTTAAAACTATTCACAAATATATAGTAAAGGGACAAGCTTGGAGCTGTGTCCATTCTTTCCGGTACAGCCAAGCTGACCCAGGATGTTGATCATGTACTCTCTTACATGGGCAGCACGGTGGCACAGTGGTTAGCATTGCTGCCTACGGCGCTGAGGACCCGGGTTCGAATCCCGGCCCTGGGTCACTGTCTGTGAGGAGTTTGCACATTCTCCCCGTGTCTGCGTGGGTTTCACCCCCACAACCCAAAAGATGTGCAGGATAGGTGGATTGGCCACGCTAAATTGCCCCTTAATTGTAAAAAATAATTGGGTACTCTAAATTTTTTTTTTTTTTAAATGTACTCTCTTACATCACTCGTGGGTGGCACTATACTTAGCCCCATGCTAACACTGAAAGTTCCAGACCCTTATACTACACCTCCCCAAGTCTTTATTCACTGTATTTTAGTGATTATAGTTTACCTTGTGTCTTACATTATTAGTACTATCATACATTTACATTACCATCACTACATTATTACTACCCCATCTCCCCCCTCATGTCCTTGAATTCAAAGGTTCAGGCCATCTGGAGGACTTATAACCCTATCTCGTTTGCACTACTCTCGGAGGAATGGTAGGCTCTGCTGATGCTGATTCTTCCTGTAGGTTTGGAGACTGTTTTGGGATCTAGGAATTTACTCATCCTTTTCTTTCATTCTGTTGTGTTGAACCACACTTGGTCAGTTTGGCTATTGCACTGGTCGGTGGTTGCTGCCGTAACTTGTTCCTCGTGGGTGGACAAACATTGTATTCATCTCTTTGTTAATTCTTTTGTTTCTTCTGTCATTGTGTTGGTTGTGGTGCTGTCCTCTTTGACTAGAATGAGATTTAGTTGTATGCTCACCTCTGTGTTTCACTGTCAGCAATGGGCAGCTGCTACCAGGTTCCAGCATCTTTGTGGCTTTGGAATGCTGGCTGGGAGTTGCAGCAAGTGCTCTGTGGTTGCAGTAAGGACATACTCTGCCGCGTTCGGAATCAAAAGTTGAGGCTCATTGGACAACTGGTCATTGTCTTTTCCATCCTCCACTGGAAACATTTGGTTACCCGCTGGGTGGTCTGACCACTGCTGGGTTTCTGGAGCCTGCCTCAAGAATGGACAAACCTGCTCTTCAAAGCGAGAAGACACTTCAGAGCTAACGTTCCAGTTAGGATACAGTTTTTTCTTTGAGCATTCAGGAGCTTGCAGTTCCACTTGATTAGTCACCATGGTTGTCTTGACATCTTCTACCATTTTGAGGAGATCTAGTGCTACACAGAAATCTCTGCACATGAGAGAGAAAGGCTGGTTACAAATGGCATTCATCAGCTTGAAGGTATGTTTGCCGCCATACCTTAGTGGTTCCAGAATCCTGCCTATGACCCGAAGACAGATTCCTCCAGGTCCAGCGAATAGTGTGTTTGCTATTTGAAGTTGAGGTCCTTTAGCCATGGTTCTTTGTCTAACAGGGCTGTTATGCTGGCCCCTGTGTCTAACTTAAGATGTGTTAAATGGTCATTAATTGAAATGTCTGCATTCCAAAATGAGAATCTAAGATCTTTGATCTCACCAAAGAAGCATGGCTGTGTGTCTTCTGGGTTTGCAACCTCAACCTTGCGGATGATCTTTGGGCCTTCTATTTGTTTCAGAGATTTTTCCCTCCACAGTGTCCAAACCTGTTGCACCAAAAGCATTGGGCTGAAATTGCAAGACATTGGTCTTCCCTCTGGGGTCACTTTTCTCTGCAATGTTGACAAGGTTGCTCTGTTGGCTGGTTTGAGCATTGCTTTTCCTGGCCTGGCGTGTCCTTGCATCTTTGTTACTTAACTAGCTTAACTGTGGGTTGGCCTCTGGTTCATTTTTATACTTAAAATGGTTCTGTGCTGCTCACAGAGTTCGGACTGCCTAATTATCTGGATTTCCTTTTCGAAGGTTAGATCTTCCTTTGTTTGCATCAGGTCAGAGAGTCCGCCGCCTGCTACTCCTATCATTATTCTGTCTTTGATCAATTCAGACTTTTAAGTCTCCATAGTTTCAACCTTCTGTCATCCTGTACAGATCATTGACCAATGAATATACAGATTCTTCAGGCTGCTGGACTCGCCTGTTAAACTGAGCGCTTTCAAGAATGTTATTGTTTCTTAGATTAAGGTGAATATTGAATGATTGCATTACATCTTCAGATTTAGCAGATGATTCATTGATTCCCTGTCCTGCAATAATGTCATCTGCAACTGGGCCTCTGTGTAAAGCAGTGTGTTTTACCTACTCTGCGTCTGACTTTTTTGTCTAAACCTGAAGTGATTCTGTATCTTCGGAATCTTTTCCTCCAATGTCCTCAATTGTGTGATTGATCTAGACCTTTGATCAATCCGAATTGATTTTGAAGAGCGGAATTCTGATCCATGGGTAAATTTTTTAAAGTGTAGGTTCCGCTTCAGGAGCTTTCTGAATTTCAAGATGGCATTGCCATCCACTGGGAGACAAAGGAATTTCTTGCACTTAACAGTTTTGGTGGTCTTTGCTACAATGGTCATCACTCTCAACTTGAAAAATAAAACAATGGCTGCCTGGATAAACTATCTGCAGATTTCACTTGCTCAGTGCTTCAAAGTCACACATTTGTCAATACTGGATTTTGCTTTCTCTCCGCTAAATTTAGAAATTGTGATTCTCACAGATTGTTTAATGAATTGTTTATTTCCATGTCACAACAAGCTTGGATGCTGACTTGAGGATTGAGTTTTAGTAATGGGTTTCTTCATACTGCACTTCTGACTGAACTTCTTAAAGATTTCTGAGGACTTGCTGTAGCCTGGAGTTTTGAAAGATTTAGCTCACCCCTGCTAGATCTTCTGACTCTGCACTCCGGGATTAGAACCTGGACCTCCAAAGGAGATTCAATAGTCTTCTGTTGCAGTAAGGAATTTTACATTTCTGTCCTCAGCTTCCAAGCTTGTTTTTGGACCTTTCTCCTGGCCATTTTACCTCTGTGCCGCTGCTTCTGGAGCCTCTCAGGTCAGGATGCTTTGCTGATTTTTTTTTTCTCTGAATATTCTGCAAGTTATTGTTTTTTTTCACAAGCTTCCACCATGTTGTAGAGTACTGACTACTATTCAATACATCTGAGGAAGTCATTGTAGTCATATGTAGGTTAAATGTAAGTCTTTATTGACACTTAGAACTATTTACAAATATATAGTAAAGGGTACAAGTTCGGAGCTGTCTCCATGCTTGATGTGTACATACAGCTCTGTCCAATTAGATTGATACTGGGTATGGGTCATGTGCTCTCTTATGTCACTCTGTGGATGGTATGGTACTCAGTCCCCTGCTAACCCTATATGTGCCAGACCCTTATACTATACTTCCAATCAGAGGTAAATGGCGCAATTCAATAAGGGACAAAATCAGAGTACCGTTTCGGGCATGTTTAGCAGGGTGTTTCTCAGCGCCTGGAGCGCCAAGGAAGACCTTGGGCTGGATTCTCTGCCGGCAGGATGCTCCATTTTTCCGGTAGCCCCAGGGTTTCCCGACGGCGTGGGGCTGTCCCACAATGGGAAACCCCGTTGACCAGCCGGCGTAGCAGAGCATCCTGCCGGCGGGGTGAACCTGAAATGTGGCGCGGTGGGTCAGAGAATCCAGCCTCCTGTTACCCAATCACACTTTGCCATTTTTTTTGGCCTCAGTGGGGAACACCCCGTTGAGCCTGCACTTTAATCATTTTCTGCCCTGTTCAGGAAATGATGAAAGTGGGGCCTTTAGTTCAGCTCGCCAGTTCAAGCTGCCCTGGAAGACAACTCGCGCATCAGGGTGCCATTTTTAAAGGTCGTCCCATCTTTTCACCCTCCTGAGGGATCCCCCCACTGCACCCTAAATATCTTTTCCAGGGTTGTCGATATCCCCCCCCCCCCCCCCCCCCCCCCCCAACCTCATCCCACCTCTTATTGGCAAGCACCCTGGACCTCACCCCTGGCATGGGCAACCTGGCACCTGGACACCTTGGCACTGCCAGCCTGGATACTAATCTGTATCATGCCCAGCGAAGGTGAGGTCCAGATTACGACATCTGCGAGATTCTGTTGAATCACGTGAGACGTTTCGAGCATCGCAAATCTTGTGAGAGGTCTCTTGTGTGATTCAACGGCCTTGTCGCATCACCACTTCAGGAGTGATGAGGCCGGTAAATCTCACCCAAGGTGCCTAATTCTAATGGCCCATCTCCTCCCCAAGGGTAACATCCAAATTGTGTTTTTAGAAAAGTGCATTTATGCATCAAGGACCTTTGACAATATGTTTTATGCTACAAAATGTTAGCTTTAAAAAAGAAATCTAGAGCACATTGCGATTATCAATAATAATAAGAAATAAAAATGGTCATCAGTATTCAAGATATTTCATTGCTTTTGCATGAATAAAAATTTTCTGATCATTGAGTTCAAACTATGTGCTGGAGGTTAACGTCACTCACACTACATCTTATTCAAGTCTAAAGCACTTAGGTGGATGCTATTCCCAGAATTTGTGTTGTTTAGATCTACCTCCTGCTTCTTTCATATGTAATCTAGAGCATACATGGCTGTTAGCTGGCAGAAGCAAGCATGCACATTTAAAATGAATTAAATGCAGCCAAAAGGAATACTATTACAATGTGATAATTGCTACAACAGCCAAGAAGCTGAAGTTTTGTTGCACTATTTATTTATTTATAGCAGAAACCATGGCAGAAGTCTGAAATGAATCAACAATAATTTTTAAAAGGACATAACTAGGAATGCATGCTTGAAAGATTCTTTGTGAAGAAAGTTCCACAAATTGTTTTTGTCTGTGAGCTTAAGTCGGAAGTTATTTCTTCCATCCTCTCTGACGCAACACACACATTAAAACCTTTAAGAGGGACACTTGATTTGAATGATCATTTCCTATTATCCATTTTTGTTCAGTTTACACGTTATTTATCCAGGAAACATATAGTTGGCAGAGCAAACAGTGCGACCAGCTTTTTGACAGTTTATTGCATTTAATTAGTTTGCTGTTATTTGTGTTTTAATTTCATCTTGCATTGAAGTAAAGTAAAGCAGTGAAGAGCTTTTGCTTCCACAGGTAACCCTGTAGCAGCAAAACTATCTGCATTATGCAGTGTTCACCATGCCAAAACAAAAATTGGATCTTGTCCAGCACTTCATTGGAAAGTAATGGTTTTCACTGAACTGAGTTATGACCAGCTGTTTATAGACAGTCTGTGACATACTGATAGAGCATAACACCGTATGTTGCTTTCCAAATCAAATGATACGAGAAGTGTGACAGAGTGGAGAAACATCTGTCATTAGCAATTTTCGGCATGCATCAGTAATTTTGAACAAAATATGGGTAATGAAGTTACCGCAGGAAACTTCAAATAGTACTGTCAGTAAAACAAGCCTATAAACTGCTAATTCAAGTAATAGCCTGCAAATGAATTCATTTAGTGTGAGAACGAAACAAATAAACTCAAGCTATTTGTTTATGAATATGCCCAGATTTGGTGATCACAAATATTGATGTTAACCAAACAATAGATGAAAGGATTCAATGTTGTTTTCTTGGTTTTGGATTTTGACCTTGTTGCTTCGGGTAGTGCTTCCCTAAGGCACTGTACTCTGTGTGTGCACACAATTGTGATCAGGAAACCAGAGTCATAAGTGAGTTAATGCAAATCAACAAGAATATCAGTTTTTATTTCATTTAGAATTTGTAGTTCCTGTCTCTATATTGGTTTCTTCCCTTATTTAAAAAAACATTTGTTTTAAGTGTGTGGCAAAGTGAAACAGTTAGCGTTAAGAAGTTCCTAATTTAGACAACCATAAAGCACCCTCTGATGAGGAGCGACACCAGGGCAGAATAAAGCTTCATTTAGCCCCAGTACTCAAATGAGTTTCCACACACCCCTCAACCCCCACTCTACTAAAAGGATATTTCCCATACCAGCTGTCCTGTGACCACCCTATGTGTGAGATTGACAATTAGTGGCAGCTTTTGCGCTATGGGCTTATGCCCAATGGGAACTAGCTTTAGACTGCTGAAACTTATTTCACATAACTGAGAAAAAAAATCATTCCTTCAGTTCACACTGGACTTGAGCCCAATTCCCAAAAGGTTAAAGACTGGTGTCTAGCTCACAATAATAGCCAGTTTCCCTATATATGGCATCCTTGATTAGGCATATAAACATTGTGGCATATTGAAAAGTGATTTCTAGCGAAGAATGGATTTTGTAAATGGTAGTCAACTTGCTGATTGTTGCAATGCTATTTTTACTCGAAGAATTAAGAAAAATATTTTTATCCAGAAAACCATTTTGAATTGAGAAGTGAGTGACCAGATTTTTATTTCTACACTGCACTGCAGAGCTCAGTTTACCAAATTAAGAAAAATAATACATATCTTCAAAGTTGAACGACCTGCGAGATTCAACGTTAAAAATATGTATAATAACTGAAGTAACCAGATGAGGAACAGGAAAAACATATCTTACACAACAAAAGATATACGTTGCAGGAAATGCCTGAGTACTGTAACTCAGGTTCTCAGTGGCAACCTGCGTCCCCAGTGGGTTGAGAATGACTTCAGAAGGTTTTTGTTGGGTCTTCCGTGCACATCTTAAATGTTTTGTTTCTAATAAGAAGACAAATGTCCCACTATTTGTCATTGTTTTTAGCACCATCATTTTTATCAAATGATTGGTATTAATTTATGAATAAACATGTTTACATCCAGCAGGATAGAATTACTCAGAAACAACGATACTGTACATTTTATGGCAATAAGAATGAAAAAGAATGAATCAAAAAGCAGTACAGCACAAAAGCATGGGAATAAGACCTCAAGCCTATTCTGCTATTCAATTAGAATATGGTTGATGTACCTCAACTCTACTTACCCAGCTTAGATAGACACCCCATGATGCCCTTGCTTAACAAAAATCTATTTATCTTTGAGTTTAAAATTTCAATTGATTCAGCATTTTGGTGGAGAAAATTCTAGATTTCCACAACACATTTTGTGATAAAATTCCTTCTGATTTCAAACCTTATTGGCTGAGATCTAGGGCCCGATCGAACGGCCTTGTCGCGCCCGACTTGGGACGTGATGAGGCTGTTTCTCGCAAGATTTGCGATGCACTGGACACCTCGTGAGATCTACCGAGATCTCACGAGATGGTGCGATCCAGATCTCGCCCTCACTGGGCGGGATGAAGGAAATGAATGTAAGTGTTTCCTCGGCTGACATTCCTCAACAAGGTCAAATAAACAGAATCCCATTTGATAGCAAGGCCATTCTCAGTGTTGCAGGCAGCCAGAAACACCCCGCTAAATGTGCCCAAAATGGGACTTTGTTTTTTTTCTCGTTAAATCGCAGCCCTAGTTTTCTGATTATGCCCTCTTATTATGGATTCTCCTATCAAGAATCAGTTTCTCTGCATTTACCCTATCAAAACATTTCATAATTTAAACACCTCAATTAAAATGTCCCTCAACCTTCTAAAGTCAAGGAAATATAAGCCACGTTATTGCAATTTAGCCTTATAATTTACTCCTGTAATGACCTGAAATTATTGTGGTTGATCTGTGCTGTACCCCCTCCTCGGGAGCCGGTTTAGTTCAGTTGGCTGGACAGCTGGTTTGTGATGTAGAGCAAGGCCAGCAGTGCGGATTCAATTCCTGTACCGGCTGAGGTTATTCATGAAGGCCCACCTTCTCAAACTTATCCCTCACTTGAGGTGTGGTGACCCTCAGGTTAAACCACCACTATCAGGTATCCCTCTCAAAGGGGAAAGCAGCCTCTGATCATCTGGGACTATGGCGACTTTAGCTTTACCTCAATATATTTTTTCCTGAGGTTTGCTGCCCAAAACTAAACCCAATACTGCAGATGAATATAACTCAGGGCAGGATTTACTGACCATGCCCGCTGCCGGGATTGCCTGGTCCCGCTGACAGTCTATGGGTTTTTGGCTGAGCTGCCACATTTCCCGTGACGGTCACGCTATGACCGGTCTGGAAAAACCCAGCCTAAGGCTGAACAAATTAAGTATTGTTTCTTCACTTCTGAATTTCAGCTCCGTTGAGATGAAGGCCAACATTCTATTATACTTTTTTGATTACGTTTTGTACATTAGCACTAGCTTTGTATTCAATTTGTATTCAACGATATGAGATCCTCCTTCTCCTCCACAGCTCTTAATCTTTCGCTGTTAAAAATTATTCTTGATTCTTTTTCTCAAATCAAGTTTAGCCACGTTGACTTCCAGATGCTAAAGTTTTATATTCATTTAGTTTATCTATGTCCCTTTGTAATTCCCTACTCCCCGCCATAATATTTACTGTGTCGTTATCTTAGAATCTATTCCTTCATCCAAGTCATGAATATCTACAGTGAAAAGATAAGGTCACAGTACTCTGGGGAAAGTCCATTTGTGAAATTTCACCTATTAGAGAATGAACTCTTTACCCATACTCTCTGTCACCTAACACCCAACCAGCTCCTGATCAATGTCACATTGTTACTTCCAATTTCATGTACTTTCTATTTTGTTAATGTGCTCTTGTGCGAGGCCTTATCAAATGCCTTCTGAAGGTCCATATAGGCAAAAACTCTACCCACCATGTCAGTGCTTCAACATAGCTTCAACAACATTAGTCAGTCATGACGTATCCCTCAGAAATCCATGCTGACTCTTTGAATAGCTGTCCAAATGCTCAGTCATTCTGATGTTACGTTTGCTTTGAAAAAAGTGTCATACTCATTGTTCCAAATTGACTCTAATTGTCACAAATCTAACTGAGTTCTCATTAATACCTCCATGAGCAGCACTATTTTTGAAGGATGTTACTAACGTTACTACTTGCATAGATGTATATTGAGTAGTAAGATGCTGTGGATTGCAGTCAGATTGGCTTTAGGGTGAATGGAAGTGAGTATTTATTTGAATGTACGGCAGCAGTTAACCAATTTATGCAAATTCTGATCAGACCTAAATCTGGGTCAAATCAGAATGCGTTGCCGTCAAATGTGAGTGCTCAGGATACCGAAGGTAAAGCTGTAAATTAAGTTCATTCAAGCCTCACAACCAAAAATGTGCGGCAGTTTGGAGCAGCCTGATAGTTCCAACAGTGGAGTGCTTGGCTTCAACCCAGAATGTCATGAGTCCAAGTCCCAGCACTGCCTGTCACTTCAACATGATTGCCTCAGTTGAGTGAGTTTATTGAGTCCTCAGCCATGATGCCAGATGGAATGCCACGTAGAATTAAGGTGCTCCATCTTGGTGAGGGAAAAATTGACATCTTGCTCAGGTTGTGACTCCTTCTGCCACCTGTGGAGTCTCATTGATGCCACTGAAAACCCGAGTGACTGTGTAAGCAATGCTGCATCCGGATTGGGCCAGGCTGGGAGTTGCAGGTTCTCAATGTTTCAACAATTCTCACCATGATTATGGTGGAGATAATTGCAGAGTTGTTTTAATCATATCTCTTAGAAATGGCCATGAAATCATGTCCCCATCTGCATCCATATCAATTATTCTCCAAATTTCTTGTGTCCTCCACACTCCTAGTAGTGGTGGATGTGTATGTCAAGGGGAAAAGCTGAAAGCTGGGGAACTGAAATCGGCAACAAAACAGAGAAGTAAAGTCAATTCATAGATTTGTAGTGATCACAGCCTATTGCTACTGTGTCATTGAACTGGAGCTGATCTTTCTCCCACTGACTTAGCTATTTTCCTGTATTTTGTTGCATTCTTCCTTTTGTAACATCCACTGATTGGAAGAGAAACTGGTATGGGTCTCATGACTGCCTTGTCAAAGGAAAACAACTTTCTATTTAAAGAAACTGCACCATAATGAAAATGCCTGTGGAGACGTCAACATACGCCAAACTCTGAAAAGTATCTCTCGGGGTAGGAATTTCCACTCTCGCCAGTGGCAGGAATCCTGGCTGGCAGTGGGCACTAATCTGGTGTGATAGAAAAAGTCAGTTCCCCGCCAACGGGATATTAGTTTGGAATTTTATTGCCCCAACATTGATAGCAGTTTAAAGTCGAGTCACTTTTCCCATTGAGCTATGTCAGGAGCCACATTTGCATTCATTTGCATCTCATGAATGCTCATTAAAAAGCCAACTCACCTGAATTATGTTCCCTTCCAAATTAAGTTTCCGGCCAGTGGATAATTAGAATGGTCTGTTTACTGACTGCATAAGAGCACCAAATGAGTTTCAGTTTATCATTGACTTTGAAATATGTGGATAGTGCTTTTGTGTACCTTTATGAGCATTTCTCAAGACTCTGGGTGCCTGTATCACAAGCTGCACCAAGGCTAAGCAAGGGAGGCATGAGCAGCGGGCAGTGGGAGACAGAGGCAGGACTGGGGGAGGTAGGGTTGTGGAAAACAAAATTGGAGAGGGTCGACAGAGGAAGGGTTGGGTGGGGTGGGGGAGAGGGGGGCATTGTGGACCATAGGAGGGGAGAGTAAAGACAAAGGCAGGGATGATTAAAGCCTGCTGCCTTCTCATGTCTAGGAACGTAGTAGCTCATATTGGCCACATGCTCTGTGAGGAATTCACGATGCACAGACTTGGAGGACATCCAATGTCAGTTGCTCTGAAGATTACCATTACACTGAACATTTTTGCCTGCAGATCCTTCCATAGTTTCACTGGAGACCTTTGTGGAATCTCAAAATCGGCGAAAGGGAGCTGACAAGTACCTTTTTCAGTACAGCTCATCATTACCTAAGTTCTGCAAGGATGAAGCAAGCAAGACTGCCAGAGCTGCGGGATTCAATGCGACCTCAGGCTTTTCGCAAGTGCAGGATGCCATCGACTGCAAACATGTGGCCTTGAGAGCTCCCTGACAGCAGCCTGTAAGATTCATTAATAGGAAAGGATTTCACTTTCTGAATGTTCAGCTAATTTGCGATCACAGAAAGTAGATCCAGTATGTTTGTGCTAGGTTAGCCAGTGAGCTCACACAACTCATATATTTTGAGTGACACACTGGTGCCAGAGATATTTG
This sequence comes from Scyliorhinus canicula, assembly GCF_902713615.1. Taxonomy (NCBI): domain Eukaryota; kingdom Metazoa; phylum Chordata; class Chondrichthyes; order Carcharhiniformes; family Scyliorhinidae; genus Scyliorhinus; species Scyliorhinus canicula. The sequence continues at coordinate 105,328,853 of NC_052155.1, read as the reverse complement.
AGGGAGCTCAACACTTAGTAGGTTGGCTCCTCAGTGATTAGAGGAACCCCTAGAAGACACTCTGAAGCTAATGATGCCCATCCGTCATCCATAGAATGCATCTAAGGAAAGATACAATGTTGCATGTTCAGTCAGAAGATCTTTTAGAAAGCAGATTATTGGCCTCTTAAAGATACATTTTCAATATTTGAACCAGTCAGTTGTGGCTCCACAGCACGGTAGCATTGTGGATAGCACAAATGCTTCACAGCTCCAGGGTCCCAGGTTCGATTCCCGGCTTGGGTCACTGTCTGTGCGTAGTCTGCACATCCTCCCCGTGTGTGCATGGGTTTCCTCCGGGTGCTCCGGTTTCCTTCCACAGTCCAAAGATGTGCAGGTTAGGTGGATTGGCCATGATAAATTGCCCTTAGTGTCCAAAATTGCCCTTAGTGTTGGGTGGGGTTACTGGGTTATGGGCATAGGGAGGAGATGTTGACCTCGGGTAGGGTGCTCATTCCAAGAGCCGGTGCAGTCTCGATGGGCTGAATGGCCTCCTTCTGCACTGTAAATTCTATGATGTCTATGACATAGAGTATTCCGCATTATTGTTGTTTGCTGTGCCCTGCACAACCTAACACTACAAAAGGGGTTGCCACAGTGAGACATGGAGGAGCTAGATATCTCTTCGGTTGAACAGGATGTTAAAGGGGATGAATCCGAAGAGTGTGAGGACTTAGATGAGCCACATGAGAATGGCATTAAACGGGCATGACGTGAAAGATATTCCCTTCAAAACCTCCTAGCTATAAAGATTCCATGTGATTAAGGTGAAGACAAGTTTTTAAGAGCACAGTTCTTTTCACACTTCGATGCAGGGGATACTACAGCACCTTTGTTGTCATCTTCAATATGTCATGAAAGGTCAACTGTCTCAGTATGATCACTGAGGAAGCATAAATCACCTTCAGCCCTCATGATGGGGGTCATCCTTGGAAGGCGCAGAAGCCTAGGGATCAGCGTGTAATGTGCTTAGCGTGTACATGTGCATAGCCTCAAGCAACTGGACACAGTGCAGTCCTTCCAACCATAATGCCCACAAGTCAGTGGTTATGGCCTTCTCCAAGACGCTGAAACACTATTGCACACATTGAGGCACTCAGACCTGCATGACAGCAGCATAAGAAGGTGAGTCTAAGAGGAAAAGCATTTGTCAGTGGTTAGCGCTGGACTGTCTCAAGAGGGAGCTACATCTAGACAGCACCACCTTTCCAAGCGCCAGCCCTCAAGCACGAATAATGCAGAGGCCGCTCCTTGATACTGAGCCCAAGATGCCATCAGCCATCGCGATGCAGTAATAACTAAGAAGAGCATGCATCCAAAGATGGAAGTTAAGCTAGAATTCTCACTGAGAGTGGTTCAGTAGAACCATTGCTTGATTATTGACAAACATTCCTAACCCTCCATTTGTCGGAAGCCTGCCAAGTTACATCCTGCATTACCTTTGCATTTGGGAGAAACAAGGCCCAGACATTTTTGATACAACCATCAATTATAGCTTATTCCCTTGATCAATACTGCTGAGTGCGCAGGAGATGTGCCGGAGCATCGTTTTCATGGCATTATAATCCTCGTCATTGTCTATCTCGCAAAGGTCAACTATTTCGCGAACTCTAAGTGCAATGATGGCACAGTCATGCCATACATTACATGTGGATTTGCATTGTATAACCTTAGAAGGACTTTGTGAACCACAGCTACGTAGGCGTTCAGGAGCAAACTATGATACTCACAGAAAGGTGGGTCGGTTCATTAGATTGAGCACACACCTTTGACAGCACATGCTTATTCTTGTCTCGCAAACATTTAAAATGTCAGGGAGTGGAACAAATTTCACTTAGCCTCAGGTTTGGGAAGAATGGGAACTAAGAAAGGAATAACGTTCAGCCTTAAACACAGAAGCAACATCATGTTGTGGCGAGGCATGAAAGGCAATGGTGCTCGATGATAAATTCAGCTTTAACCAAAACATCACAGTCACAATGTTAGCAAATTGCATTTGGGTGAAAAGTTTGTAGCATTGGTCAAGCCAAATACTTATAGCACCCACACAATGCAGACTTCAATGTGACAGCATCAGGATAATCACTAACCTTGATGACCAATTCTCATGAAGTCACATGATGTCTGGCTAAAATGGAAGGATTACATATGTCTTGTTGAGCCATCCTTTTTATACAGGAAGTGGCTTTGCCCATGCTGCTGATGTGGAACCAAAGGCAAATCACTCTGAGACTGAGTTCAACTTAATGAAACAAAGGAACAAGATGAGAGATAATTAGGGACGGGCTCACTTGAACACGGGATCTTGCATCACATTGATTAGCCATTCAATACCTGAGACATGGAGAGGGATAAATGCAAAATTAATTGACAATGGTGCAGATTATATACAGTGAATGACTACCCAATCCACCACTGTGCATTCAAATGTATCAATTTTTCTAACTCTATTGCTATATCTGGGTGTAACCCCACCACCCACAGCAGAGATGGAGGAAGCCTGCTGACTGCTATGTCCTGTTGACAGAGATCACTTTGTCAGGCATCTTCTAGAGACCTGAGGCATGGATGCCCCTGGATGGCGAAGGGTCTCTGCTCTAGGCCAGCCGCACCCTCCTCGGTGAACCTGCTGGAATTGATGAGGTCTCAGACAGAGGGGATTTGAAGTGGCTGGACACCCTTCCTTGGAGTGTCCTGGGTGGATGTCGCAGTGGTGTCAGGCTGACACTCCTCCTCCATTTTGGTACCTGCGGGTCCCCCCCTGTCTTCCTAAGGAGCAGAAGCATCTGGAATAAGGTCAAGGTGTCCCGTCCCTCTATCGCCTAGCCACTAGTGGAACCCACCCATGGCTAGAGCAATGCTGTGCTGATCTGAATACAAATCTGGCAGAACCTGTTGGACTAGGGTCTCTAAGGTGGCCACCACCCTCCCCGTGGAAATTTCAATGCACTCACATGCCGGAATCTTGACACCAGCGAGAATGAGAATGGACTTCTCCTGTTCCCGTCATGTTCCCCTGCCTGTCTCTGCATCTCCAACATTTCCCTCAGTTGATTCCAGAGACTCAACATCAGACGCGGACTCAGCAAGGGCCTGGTCTCCAGCAGTGTGAGCGTCACAGGCCCCAGCTGTCACTGTCTCCGCCTGCTGTGGACATGTGAGGTGGTCAGAGATTCGGCTGTAACTCTTCCTCCACCTTTTCTGGTGGTGGATGGAATAGAGAGTGGGGATAGTTAGTGATTGACTAGGCAGACTCCTGCATATGGTCAATGTATATAGGCTGGACCCTCACTGGCTTGTTGGAGGCGGTTGATCTCATCTACCATGCAGGAACAATTTCTATCCCCTCCAGCGGGTTTTGACAGCTGCTCCGCGTGTGGAGGTGAGTGTCCTGAGCTCTGAGTAACTGCTCTGGACTTGGCGCTCTCCCTTTTGTTGTGGGTTATCTTGTCCTGCATAAAAAAAGATTGAATGACAGTGAGCACTACAGATGAAAGGGAATTTCATGCCTGTTGTGTGTGTGAGCCCTCGCCAGTAAAGAATTGAAATGCCGTTTGTGAAGGATCTCACCTGACATGGTGATCCCAAAGTAGCTGGTAGACATTCAGTATTGATGTCCCATCTACTGGCGTTATGTGAATCCCTGTGGACTTTAACCCTTCGACTGCCTGTTGCCCTTATGAGAGTGTGAGTTTGGAGAGAGCATAAGTGTCACTTACCATGGCAGAGTAGATCAGATCATTCATCTTTTTCCTGCACTGCACAGCGGCCCTTTTTTTGAGTGGCTTGGGGTGCTGACCTTCTGGCGACCTCCTCCTAGGCCAGTGTGGTCAGGTGGAAAGAGCCCCTTCGCCCATCACCATCCCGGTTTACCCCACACTCAGTTTCCATTTCTTTTGACTGGTTTCAACCTCAAAGAGTGCTTCTTAACGTCCCTAGAAAGAACTGAAAACGTTAACCTTTCATTGCTCACTGATCGAACTGTCAACCCAGAAGCCCAGGCTGCATTTGTCTACGAATTACCTTAGCATTTGTTAGTTTAAAGGAGGGAAGAGAAGAGTAAATGTAATGAGGCTGTGTAGTGTATGCTATGCAAACATAGGCCTGTATTTGGCATAATGGGCTGCACCATAAGGGCCATAAAATTGTCCATGTGTTAGTATCATTTTAATTATCGTGAATGCCACATGTTAAGCAGAATGTAATACCACACCAGAACAACCAAGACAGCTTAAAAGTCCTAATTGCTGATCACAGTATTTTAATTACAGTTTTGAACATTTGTAAATCAGTTGCAAACCCCCCTCCCCCCACCCGCCACCCACCGCAACAACCCCTTAAATAAATACCACTTTTAATCAATTTAAAATTCAGAATATCCAGATTTAAATGTAATGCTGGACATAACTTATCCTAAAATTAATTGAAGCAACCAGGAAGATGGGAAATGCTAGCCAGACTGAACTTCAGTTTAACGATTCCACTGAAAATGCCTGAAGTCGTCTTACACTTTTTAAAGGAAATGGCAGAGACTGGAAAAGGAGAAATCATCTATTAGTGGAATTTTAGCTTTGCCTGCTAAAGTTATATAGTTGCTCTCCAACTGTTTTCGTGATATTCCTTTGCTCAAAGGTGGAACTGAATAGGGCAATTGGAAAAATTCTGAAGCCAGTATTTAATTTCTGAGTTTAATCCCTCTACCCTTTCTGAAATGACATATTGGAAATACTCAGCAGGCCAGGCAGCATCTGTGGAACGAGAGAATGTGCTAATTTTCCTTCCCCCAGATCTGGAAAAGGTAGAAGCCGCCCTTATTAATTTCTTTCCCCCATCCCTCGTCAGCTGTGTTCAGCTCCATCGCACAATAAACACCTGGCAAAACAACTAGAAACTTCACCCATGATCAAACATCCACTTCAAGAAACCCTCACTCCAATATTTCTACTGTTAAACGACACATAGTCCTGTCACCGGTAGGGGACGCTTTCCACACAATCTGCTATTATAGAGGAGTCTTCCAGGAACCCCCACCCCACTGTGCTTTTCTTCTCCAACACTGAACCACCGTTAAAAAATCTTTCAACAAAAGATACAAACTCTGACAGTGACTGCATTTGTTTACAAATAGAACACTGCATTGGCAGATTTCATTTATCGATTGTGCAAATTGCAACATTTTTAGTCCATGAAACATCCTGCAGTTATAATTTTCTAAAGTTAGCGCGTCTTTCAGAAAATGTTAAGTGGACTTTACTAATAGTTCCAGTAAGATTGCAACATTGGAAATTGGGTAACACTTTTTATCAGGTAGTTTGTGTAAATATTTATGCCACCCAGATTTGTATCGAGCAAACTAGCTATTCAATTAAAATATATTTGCATCAGATTATTAGCTGGAATGACACTCAATTCACTCAATATTTGATTTCATACAGAAAATAAAGTCCATAAGACCAGAAGACATAGGAGCAGAATTAGGCCGCTCGGCCCATCGAGTCTGCTCCCCCAGTCAATCATGGCTGATATTTTCCTCATCCCCATTCTCCGGCCTTCTCCCCATAACCCCTGATCCCCTTATTAATCAAGAACTTATCTATCTCTGTCTTAAAGACACTCAGTGATTTAGCCTCCACAGCCTTCTGCAGCAAAGAGTTCCACAGATTCACCACCCTCTGGCTGAAGAAATTCCTCCTCATCCCTGTTTTAAAGGATCGTCCCTTTAGTCTGAGATAGTGTCCTCTGCTTCTAGTTTTTCCTACAAGTGGAAACATCCTCTCCACGTCCACTCTATCTAGGCCTCACAGTATCCTGTAAGTTTCAATGAGATCCCACCTCATCCTTCTAAACACCAGCGCGTACAGACCCAGAGTCCTCAACCATTCCTCATACAACAAGCTCTTCATTCCAGGGATCATTCTTGTAAACCTCCTCTGAGCCCTTTCCAAGGCCAGAACATCCTTCCTGAGATATGGGGCCCAAAACTGCTCACAATACTCCAAATGACCAGAGCCTTATACAGCCTCAGAAGTACATCCCTGGTCTTGTATTCTACCCCTCTCGACATGAATGCTAACATTGCATTTGCCTTCCTAACTGCTGACTGAACCTGCACGTTAACCTGAAGAGAATCATGAACAAGGACTCCCAAGTCCCTTTGCGCTTTTGATTTCGTAAGCATCTCCCCATTCAGAAAATAGTTTATGCCTCCATTCCTCCTTCCAAAGTGCATAACCTCACACTTTTCCACATTGTATTCCATCTGCCACTTCTTTGCCCACTCTCCTAGCCTGTCCAGGTCCTTCTACAGCCCACCTGCTTCCTCAATACTACCTATTCCTCCACAGATTTTTGCATCATCTGCAAACTTAGCAACAGAGCCTTCAGTTCCTTTTTCCAGATCATTAATGTATATTGTGAAAAGTTGTGTCCCAGCACCAACCCCTGAGGCACACCACTAGTCACCGGCTGCCATCCTGAAAAAGACACCTTTATCCCCACTCTGCCTTCTGCCAGTCAGCCAATCCTTTATCCATGTGAGGATCCTACCCTTAACACCGTGCACTCTTAACTTATTTAACAGTCTCCTATGCGGCACCTTGTCAAAGGCCTTCTGGAAATCTAAATAAATCACGTCCACTCGTTCTCCTTTGTCTAACTTTCTTGTTACCTCCTCAAAGAATTCTAACAGATTTGTCAGACATGACCTCCCCTTGCCGAAGCCATGCTGACTCAGTCCTATTTTATCATGCACTTCTAAGTATTCCGTGATCTCACCTTTAATAACGGACTCTAAAATCTCACCAATGACAGAAGTCAGGCTAACCGGCCTATAATTTCCCCTCTTCTGCCTCCCTCCTTCTTAAACAGTGGTGTTACATTAGCCTCTTTCCAGTCCTCTGGGACTCTTCCTGCCTCCAGTGATTCCTGAAAGATCACCACCAATGCCGCCACAATCTCCTCAGCCATCTCTTTTAGAACCCTGGGGTGTAGTCCATCCAGTCAAGGTGATTTATCCACCTTCAGACCTTGCAGTTTCCCTAGAGCCTTCTCCTTCGTGATGGTCACTGTGGTCACCTCTGCCCATTGATTCTCCTGGAGCTCTGGTATCCCACTGGTGTCTTCCACGTGAAGACTGATGCAAAGTAACTATTCAGTTCCTCTGCCATTTCTTTGTTTCCTATTATTACTTCTCCAGCCCCATTTTCCAGTGGTCCAATGTCTATTTCTGCCTCTCTCTTACCATTTTATATATTGAAAAAAACTCTTCCTGTCTTCCTTTATAATACTAGCTAGCTTTCTCCCATATTTCATCTTCTCCCCCTTATTGCTTTTCTAGTTGTCCTCTGAGATTTTAAATGCTTCCCAATCCTCTGGCTTCCCAGTAATCCTCTGCACTTTGTATGCTTTTTCATTTGCTTTTATGCTGTCCTTGACTTCCCTTGTCAGCCATGGATGCCTTGTCCTCCACTTAGCATGTTTCCTCCTCCTTGGGATGAATTTCTGTTGTGCCTCCCGAATAACCCCTGCCAAATTACGGCTTGGTCGCAAATTAGATGATGATGCAGACAGTAGGAGGGGTGATTTGCACCTATAGAAATCCATTTAATAATTTGGGCAATTTGAAAATAGGATAAATACATCTGGTATGCAAGATATTCCCTTTATAATGGCAACCATACCATTTTAGACACCTCATCATATGTATCTTATGTTGAGTTTGTGCAGCATTCTGGAAAAAGCAATGTAATTTCTCTGATTCTAAGCAATATGTTCCATCCTGTGACTTACATACCTTTGAGCATATTTTAAAAATGATTTTTAGAATGTGGAGTAAACTTACAATGGATTGGTGAAATATAATATAATTCTACCAGAAGTAAAGCATTGTGAGGCTTGTGCAAAGCAGGGTTGCATAATAGAGTTTTTAATCAGTGAATGTTAGCCAGGATCAGGGGTAGCAATCATGCCAAAATCAGAAGATCATGGGTTCAAGTCCCACTTTAAGACTTGAGCACATTGTAATCCTGAGCGAATGCTATTTTTGGACGTGCTGCCCTTTTGAATAACATGTTAAAGTCGGAGCAACAGGCCTCCTCGTTAAAGAGTATGGTATTTTCAGGGTGTCCTAGCCAATAGTTATCTCTCAGTTAACAGCACCCAAAAATCAATGATCAGATTTATCTCACTGATGTTTTTGGGACTATGTTGTCGGCAAATTGGCTGCCATTGTTGCTAAGATACACTGACCACAGATTGAAATTAATTGTTGGCTATGGATTGCTTGGGGGCAAGTTGAAGGTGTGAAAGGCACTATAAAAATACCACTTATTTCTTAGTGAGGAAATCATAATTAGTACATTTTAATCATTAATATTATTGGTGTTACATTTAGTGTTGGTGATGAGGGTCCTGTTGACTGGTCGGAGAACCACTAGAACTCCGTGTCACTTTCCTCCAGGAGGCCTAAAGTTATTTAAACACAATCAGGCACTTATCTGGATAGAAGATCAATGCCAGCAGGAATCCCGCCCTGAGTGGTGGCAACCAATTCGCAGCCAGCAGCTCTCCTGCTGTGAGCTTAATACCCGATTATAGGATGTGTGACAGATGAATTTTAGCAATATTATAGCCCAATTATCCGCAACTCCATCGGGAATGGTGATTGCTGCTGGTAATGCAGAGGCCTTCACCCAGGATCAATGCTGGATCCTTGGAGACAGGTAAGTGTGGGTGAGATGGTGATTGTGGGAGGTTGTTTCTGGCAAGGGAAGGGTGGGGCATTGGCTGCAAGTGAAGTGGGATGGCATTCAGCGTACCCCACTCCCCCTCCAACCCTCTCTCCAGATGGAAGATTGCTTTAATTGGCACTCAGTAACTGTGGTTGAGGAACCCCTAGCAGCTGCTGGCAAACCCTACTGGGGAGCTTTTGGGAGGCACAAAAGACCCGTGTGAGTCTGCCAAATCCCTAAGCAACTATTAAATCCCGGTGGGACCAAGGATAATTGTACTCAAATGACTCATTAATGAGCCTAATTGACATTCCACTTCCAACATGCAGGATTCCTGGGTCAGATTCTATCTGACCCACTAAACGCAAGACAGTTTTCTCGCACTAGGAATTGGATATGGGGGCTCCCACCCATTCTCCCGACCCACTCGCCATCCTGCCCCTCCAGCAGATTCCACTAAATTCTGACCATTGTGCATGCTCTAATTTTCTCACCAAAAGAATTGTGTCAAGGAATCAAGTTCTGGGAAGATAGTTTCTGGCTTTCTGATAACAACAGTGAAATCCTAGTTCCTGGAGATAAAGAACAGATTCGCTATGATCTAACTGAATGGTCGAAGAGGCTCGAGGGCTGAGTGGAAATCCTATGTTCCTGTTCAGGTGCATGAATGAAAGCATAATTTTTTCAAGTGTTCGCTCCCAAGTATGTCACAACAGTGCGGCAATTGACATTTCGGCACTGCTGTGATTGCTTAACAGGGTAGTTTGACATTCAAATGAATCTGTCACAAAAGAGAATCTGCTGCCTCCATCACCACTCAAGTCCAATGACATTGATTTGTGAGCATAATACCTGATTACAGGATGTGTGACAGATAAATTTTATCAAAATTAAAGCACAATTAAACATTTCATCTTCTTAATTACTGGCTGCGGATTCAGCCTGATGACCATGTGCTGTAAGAAATCAGTGACCATTACACATTTTAATAGGACACAGCTGTCTTCCAGCTCTGCAATATTTGCACTGTGCAACAGATCTGTAATTTATGATAAAAAGGAAAATTATGCAGTGGTTTCTTTTGCCAAAATAGATTTAAGATCCATATACCATGATACCCTTCAGAATCATTTTGTGCTCATTTCTGTTTCATGGTATGCAATCGTGTTGTTCAGTTTGTGCAGATTTGTATCTCCAAAAATGTTTTTCTCAATTTCTTTGAATAAAGAGCTATACTGTTAGCAGAGCTTCTAGTTAAGAAATAGTAAATGATGAAATAGGTTCAAATTGGTAATACTATATAGCTGGCAGCTTTGTGTTCTGAGTTTGATTAACACCACACCACAGAAATGAAATATATTGGGGTATATTTTGATTTATGAGTATAAAGAAAATTTCAAACGACTAATCTAGGGAGGTTCAAATCCCAAGTTCAGATTTTAGAATTTTTCTTTAAAACTTGATGTGCAGAGCAAAGTATTCCCATCTCAGGTGATCTCATCTCACTGCCGCCTCGTAAAAATCTGAACAAAATATGGTCACCACTCGAACATTATCAGAGTGAAGTTCAATTTCAGAATACACTGCCTTGAGCTCATGTCTTTTCGGCAACAACTGGAGGAGATCATGAACCAATTTGTAAGCAGATACAGAGACAAAGGAGCATGATTGTGACTTTACGATAGCAGAGCTAGTCAACTGAATAATCATGCTCATGATAGTTTCTATTCCCTAGATGCGTTCCAAAATGATCTTGGACCAACTCAACGGTTAAAGAATGGACAGTCTGGACATAAGTACAAAACTATACTACAGGCTCAGTGTAATTTGTCCACCATTGGCATAATAGCCAACACAGGAAAGGCTGATAAGCAATGCAAGCACTGCAGCCTCATACATGCACCCAGAAATTACCCAGCTTTATACATGGCATGTGGCGCCAGAGGACAATAGAAGGGACAATGCAGAAAGCAAAGGGTGGACTAGGTAATTTTACATTATAAAAAACCACAACCAGGGGCCAGATTGGTGTACCATTCCAACCAACCAAGAAAGCATAACCAAACATCACCAAAACAAGATCTATGAAATGACAGCAAAACATTATACTGTCAGTTAATGAGGATGACCAGAGCATTATTATGAAGTGGGCAGAAATTCTATATAGTGAACATCAATGAATGTATCAGCACAGTATATATCAGAAGCCTTTGCCATCATGCAGATTATGTGACCACAGATGCATGGACAGCTCAAATTATACGCGAAATGAAATACTGATACAGGGCAAACTTTGCACAATCAGATGTATATCGCCATTGAAGTGTCAAGCAACGGCCAAACTCATCATTTACAATGACTTAGAGATTCCATCTCTGCGATCCATTATATTTGGGTGTCGCTACAGCAACTTACCCTGGTCACCCCAGATATTTATATAGCGGCCATCACAGGTCCAGTAATTGCAGACCTATTGGTGTGCAGGGACTTATCCTTTGTCACTATTCATGGTATTGTCAAGACAATGACAAAGGCCGCAGATCACTAACCAAAGGCTATGTAGCACAGGCATGAAGTAATTAAATATGTATACCTATTCTGAATTTACAAACTTCACCTCACTGTCGAACACTGTAGAATTGCTATTCAGAAGACAAGTGCAAATAACCCTTCTCAATTATCATTTGTTGATGCTCCCAGGAGTATGAGATGCTGTGATCACAAAACAGGGGCAGGTAAGAGAAGCCCTCGATTGGCCTCTGGGCTACGAATTATAAAACCTAAACTTTGAACAACGCCTAACCGACGACAGATTGAATCCAACGGAAATCCTGAACATGTATCCAGAGAGCTGAGATCATATCACATACAAACACCCAATGGTATGGTAAGAAAATGAAACAGATTCCAAAGCAGATCAATACCACAACTGGAAACTCCTGGTATCCCACTTGCTGGTAGAACATGGTCTATGACACAATCCGAACACAGTACCCCTACTGACAACCAGAATTACGAGAACATATTGCAATCTCAAACCAGATTCACTGTAACCAAGTTCGAGTCTGTTAGCAAACCTCCATTATGCTTCAGAGACTAGCAAATTTGTTGCTTCGTGCAATAGTATATTCAAACACAACATGATTTTGTTTTGATGCAATGCATATCGATTTTGGTTCTTTAGGGCAAAATCTTTAATTTAGAAACAAGGGAGATATTGTGATGTTGTGATGTACCTTTAGCGAGCATATTTCAAACTGCTGTCCATCACTGTCTATCACAAGGCAGGATGTGATGTATATTCCCCTGTGCTCTGTGGACAGAACAGAGCAGCAGTCCTACAGACCATGGGTGGGATTTTCTGGACCTCCCCGCTGTGTGTTTTCCGATGACAGAGGCAGCTCTCATCAGCCACTGGTGGGAGCGTCTGGTGCCACCGATATCTTTGGTGCTTTGCCTGCTCGCCTAACCTGCCGTTGGACTGTGCCACGGGAAGTGTGGGGTGGGGGTCGTCTTCGGTGGAACTGAAAGATCCCGCTGGTAGGAAGGGCCAGAAAATTCCACCAGATGTGTTCTACATAGCTTTCCAATTCCCATTGTATATGTAACCCACTATATTGTCCCACCAATCCTTGGTCCATGACTGGCATGTTTGTACTGAACAGTACAGTGGGCGATTGTTTAGCTCAGTTGGCAGGATGACTGGTTCATGATGCAGAGTGATGCCAACAACTTGGATTCAATACCCATACCAGCTGTGGTTACTGCGAAGGCTCCGCCTTCTCAACCTTGTCCCTCACCCTCAAGTTAAATCACCATCAGTCAGCTCTCTCTCTCTCAAAGGGGACAGCAAACTATGGCAATTTTCATTTTAACTAAACAGGAGCGCACAACAAATAGCATAGCTTCCTTCTGCTCACTGTCTGCCCATTTACCGAGTACATGTGAAAACCCCATCCCCCGTACAGTTAGTAACCACACACCTGAGCATTCTTCCATTACACTAACTACTGTGGGCTATTTCCCCACCTTCCTGTGCTTATTATCCTCTATTCTCCATTGCCTTTAGGCTGGAGATAAAAACTACAAAATTAAACGGATTACATTTCAAAGTATTCCCAAGTAGTTAATTTGAAAATAAGACAAGATGAATAAAGGTCAAATAATGATTGTAGGACTATACACAAATATACCGAAAATTAAATTCTGGCTACATACAAGAAGTCTGTGATCCTCAGTTACATTTAGCAGTGTCAACTCTCAATAATGCACCAGGCAAAATCCAGGGTGGATTGCAACGAGAATCGGGAAAGGTTCTTGTGCCAAAGGGTCATGGTGGGATGAAGATGATGAAAGCAAAGGATCAAGGTTCAGAGCATTGTCCCAGATGAGAAATTGGTGGTGATATGATAGTCATGTCATGCTTCTGCTGTTTAAACATCCAGAAGCTGAGCATTTGAATACATTCAAATTGCAGCCTGAGGTTTTTGGGTCGGAAATTCAACTGTCTTCAAAACAAATCCATAACTGGTCTAAATTCAAACACTAAGGCTGAATTAGCAAAGCTTCCCCGGTTTTGCCAATTGATTTTTTTTACGTCATGTAACACATTTTATGTTTGACATTGATCTGAAAGTATGTCTTGGCATTAATCACTTTAACCCAATCTCTACTCATGGCGTGTGAAAGTGTTATCTGGAACAGTTTGGTGCCTGTCACTGGCAGTGTGTTTAGAGGGGCGACAAACAGATGTAGTAACAATGTTATACCAGCACATTCTTGCCCGGTGTTTAAATTAGTGTGACTGAAAGATCTTCAAAAATGGCACTGATATAATAAACCAGTTCCAGATTTCGAAAGTACGAGTTGAACTTTCACCTATATAAGATATAAATCAGACATGCAGGAATAAACTACCAGAGAATTAATTTGATATCTGCTACAATAAAAAGCGCACTAATATTGAATCCAATGGCGAATGTAATAAGGGAATGAAAGGTAGTGTATATAATGCCTTATCACTTCAGAATGTGCCAAGTGCTTTGCACCAATTAATTAACTTTTGAAGTGCTGTCACTGTTATGGAGGCAAATGCAGCAGCCAATCTACAAACAATCAGGTCTCACAAACATCGGCACAGTGGTTAGCACTGCTGCCTTGCAGCTCTAGGGACCCGGGTTCGATTCCGACCTTGGGTGACTGTCCGTGTGGAATTTGCTTGTCCTCCCCGTGTCTGCATGTGTTTGCTCCGGTTTCCCAGTCTTCTCCCACAGTCCAATGATGTGCAGGTGAATTGGCCTTGCTATACTGCCCAAAGGTTAGATGCAGTTATGGGGATAGGGCGGGGGAGTGGGCCTAGTTAGGGTGCTCTTTTGGAGGGTTGGTGCAGACTCGATGGACTGAATGGCTTTTTTGTGCACAATACAGAATCTATGATTCTACAAGCTGAATGTCAGTTTAACTAATTTTGAGGGAGTTGCTAAGAGAAAGAATGCTGGCCTGTGCTCTGAAGGAAATCTTTGGTCTTTGAATTGTGTCATGGGTATCACGGGCTAGAAATTGGTCTGTTCCTGTTTTGGGGCCTAGGGGCCCTGATTTGGGATCTGCCCATGCCCTGTCCTGTTGAGGCAAGCAGCATTCAAACTGGGCACTGCCTCCTCATTTGCCTGACTGTAGCCCTGCCAATGCTGCAATTGGAAATAAAGAAAAAATGGAGCAACCAGGCAGAGAGTGGGTGCCCAGGTTCATGGACGCAGCACCGGAAGCATTAGTCATGGACGTCAACCGGAGGAGAGAGGCAGTATTTTCACAGGGGCCCAGGAGGCACCCTCTCTGAAGGGAATGGGAGCAGGTGGCAAGGGAGGTCAGTTCAATGAGTCTGGTGTTGAGGACATGGCAGCAGTGCTGGAAAAAGTTTAATGACCTCGCAAATTCAAAAGGCATCTTGTATGAACCTCTTGCGCTTCCCATTTCATCATGCCCTAATCACTCACCCATCAGCAGCTCCCCACTAGTCAGGACTTAAACCTTACATTCAGATACAATACGTCACTCTCGCATGCCCACCAATGCTGCCAGCCTCACACATCCATCTTGCTGCCTCGACATATCTCCAGCTTTTCAGCTATGGCAGGCACATCACCCAACCAAAGTGCAACACCTCCTGACATTCTTCCCTCTCTAATGCAGGGCAAGTTGCCATACAACAGAAAGTCGAGGGCATGGCATAGGCTAGGCATATCTTCATGCCCTAAGCCTTTGGGAGAAGATGGTGCTCCAGATCATACGCCAACTATGACAGAGCGTATAGCATCCAATATCACTGCGAGAACCAAGGATGGAGTATGCTTCTCCCTTAAGGTTTGATAAGGTTTCCCATGGCAGGTTGATGGAAAACGTGAAGTCGTATGGGGTTCAGGGTGTACTAGCTAGATGGATAAAGAACTGGCTGGGCAACAGGAGACAGAGAGTAGTGGTGGAAGGGAGTGTCTCAAAATGGAGAAGGGTGACTAGTGGTGTTCCACAGGGATCCGTGCTCGGACCACTGTTGTTTGTGATCTACATAAATGACCTGGAGGAAGGTATAGGTGGTCTGATTAGCAAGTTTGCAGATGATACTAAGATTGGTGGAGTTGCAGATAGCGAGGAGGACTGTCAGAGAATACAACAAAATATAGATAGATTGGAGAGTTGGGCAGAGAAATGGCACATGGAGTTCAATCCAGGCAAATGCGAGGTGATGCATTTTGGAAGATCAAATTCAAGAGCGGACTATATGGTCAATGGAAGGGTCTTGGGGAAAATTGATGTGCAGAGAGATCTGGGAGTTCAGGTCCACTGTACCCTGAAGGTGGCAACGCAGGTTGATAGAGTGGTCAAGAAGGCATACAGCATGCTTGCCTTCATCGGATGGGGTATTGAGTACAAGAGTTGGCAGGTTATGTTACAGTTGTATAGGACTTTGATTCGGCCACATTTGGAATACTGCATGCAGTTCTGGTCGCCACATTACCAGAAAGATGTGGATGCCTTGGAGAGGGTGCAGAGGAGGTTCACCAGGATGTTGCCTGGTATGGAGGGTGCTAGCTATGAAGAAAGGTTGAGTAGATTAGGATTGTTTTCGTTGAAAAGACGGAGGTTGAGGGGGGACCTGATTGAGGTCTACAAAATTATGAGAGGTATGGACAGGGTGGGTAGCAACAAGCTTTTCCCAAGAGTGGGGGTGTCAATGACAAGGGGTCACGATTTCAAAGTGAGAGGGGGAAAGTTTAAGGGAGATGTGCGTGGAAAGTTTTTTACGCAGAGGGTGGTGGGTGCCTGGAACGCTTTACCAGCGGAGGTGGTAGAGGCAGGCACGATAGCATCATTTAAGAAGCATCTAGCCAGGTATATGAATGGGCGGGAACAGAGGGAAGTAGACCTTGGAAAATAGGAGACAGGTTTAGATAAAGGATCTGGATCGGCGCAGGCTGGGAGGGTCGAAGGGCCTGTTCCTGTGCTGTAATTTTCTTTGTTCTTTGTTCTTATGTGCCTTCTCAACTCACCTTCATCCTGCTGCAGATCATGTGAGCAGGAACCACTTGCTTTCCTCCCCCTCTTCCCTCTTCTCTCACATCAATCCTCCCCCGATTTTCTGCTTTCAGTTACCCGGAATTTCTGCTTGCTCAGCCACAGCAGCTTCAGAAGGAAGAGAGAGAGAGAGAGAGAACACCTCAACACTAATGAAAACGCATTATTACTTGATCTGCACTTTCGACCACCAGCTCAGATCCTGGCATTACAACAACATTAGAGGCTAGTATAGTCGAGATCACCATTTGGTGAGTCATTAGATGTGTGTGTTGCAGGCAGGCTGGGGGGAAGAGTCGCTCATGTGCCAACTCACTGGAGGGCGTTGTCGCAGATGGCTTCTGCTCTGGAGGACTCAGAAGAAAGCTTCAAAAAATGGCCACCAGGGAAACTCTGATGAGGCTGCACAGAGAGGTGCTTGGTGCTTTGCTAGCCCGTCAAACAGTCTCTTGTCACAAGGAGAGTGGAGGAGTCTGGTTCCAATGTGGCACAGACCAGTGCGCAGAGCCTAGAGTCCATCCTTTCCAGGAAGTGATAATAAACTCCATGACAGCATTTAAGGACCCAATCACGATGCGTGCTTGATGGCCGATGTCTTAGCTTTCACTGAAGTACAGGCAGAAGCCACCCAACTGCAATGGAAGTTCAGACGAAGGTCATGAAATCCATACTTGCAGTCTTGCAGGCTCAAATTGCTCCCATCGTGGCCACATTTCTCAATGCTGAAAGGGGTATGCAAACTCTCACAACAGCCATCTGCACTGCAGTCGATTACTCCAGCAGTAATAAAGAGATGCTGCCCCTTGTCAGTGGGAGTGGCACTGGCACTTTTGAAGACCAACCTGATGCTCTCTCTCTCAGGATGGCACCACTGCCACTCCACCCCGGCATTTCTGTTGCTTGTCAGCCAGCCAGCCCGACTGATGCCACCCATGTGCCGAGGTGCTGTAGCCTTCTAGCCCAGAGCTATTCAAGGGTAGCTTGAAAGGACATTTGTAGTTTCTCCCAATGAAAGCCAATGGGCGGGATCCTCAGTTAGTGGGATCCTCCACTTCGCCGGCAGCACAAGGGATTTCCCAAAAGCGCGGGGGTGGCCACAATGGGAAACCCCATTGGCCAGCTGCTGGCGGGGGCGGGCCACAGCAGAAAACGGGTGCGGCGGGACAGAGAATCCTGCCACCAGCCATACTGTAGCAACTCTGTAGGAACTTAAGAAATGCAAGGGCATGAAGGGAATGCAGAAGGATGAATGGTTCATTCAACAACACACAGACTTATACAAACAGGAATGAGGGCATTCCATTTGGATGATGGGGATGTTTGCGGATGACTGCAGAATGTTCAGCACCATTTGTGACTTCTCAGATAATGAAGCAGTCCATGTCCACAGACAGCAAGACCTGGACAATATCCAGGCTCGGGCTGACAAGTGGCAAGTTACATTTGCACCACACAAGTGCCAGGCAACGATCCTCTCCTACAAGAGAGGATCTAACCATCGCCTCTTGACATTCAACAGCATTACCATCGCTGGACCCCCCACAATCAACATCCTGGGGGTTACCATTGATCAGAAACTGAACTGGACTAGTCACAATAATACTGTGGCTACCAGGGCAGGCCAGGAATCCTACAACGTGTAACTCACCTCCTGACACCCAAAGCCTGTCCACATCTACAAGGCACAAGTCAGGAGTGTACCATGGTGGCATGGTAGCACACTGGTTGGCACTGTTGCTTCACAGCTCCAGGGGCCCAGGTTCGATTCCAACTTGGGTCACTGTCTGTGCTGAGTTTGCACATTCTCCCTGTGTTGCGTGGGTTTCCTACAGGTGCTACAGTTTCCTCCCACAGTTCAAAGGTGTGCAGGTTAGGTGGATTGGCCATGCTAAATTGCCCTTAGTGTCCAAAAAGGTTAGGAGGGGTTACTGGGTTACTGGGATAAGGTGGAAGTGTTGGCTTAAGTGGGCTTGTCTTTCCAAGGATTGGTGCAGACTCAATGGGGCACTGCACTGTAAATTCTGTGTTCTGGAATGGAATAATCTCCACTTGCCTGGATGAGTGCAGCTCCAACAACACTCAAGAAGCTCAACACCATCCAGGACAATGCAGCCCCTTGATTGCTACACCTTCCACAAACATTCAAACCCTCTACCACCTGTGAACAGTGGCAGCCGTGTGTACCGTCTACAAGATGCGCTGCAGTAACTCACCAAGGTTCCTTAGGCAGCACCTTCCAAACTCACAACCACTACCACCTAGGACAAAAGCAGCACCACCTGGAGGTTCCCCTCCAAGTCACTCACCACCCTGACTTGGCAATATATGGCCATTCCTTCACTGTTGCTGGGGCAACATTGTGGAACTCCCTCTCTAACAGCACAGTGGGTGCACCTACACCTCAAGGACTACAGCGGTTCAAGAAGGCAACCCACCACCACCTTCTGAAGGGCCACTAGGGATGGACAATAAATGCTGGCCTAACCAGCGACACCCATCCTGTAAATGAATTTAAAAAATAAGATGGGAAATGGTGGAGCCATGGTGGTGAAGGAATTTTCCTCTCAGAGAAGCAGAATATGAGCTGGTGATTCTGCACAGCCTATCCACAGTTAAAGGTCCTCGATTAAATCTTCTTGCTTCTTGCTCAGCTTGCTTCTTCTCCTTTTGATACTTGGTCCAATAGCTGAGGGCTGATGGTAGTGATGTTGCGGAAGGAGCAGAAGGCCACCATGATCTTGGAGACATACTTCTGTGTATGCTGCAGTGCTCCCTAGGATGGTTCCGGCAGAGGAAACGTTAACATGCTGTTGAATCCACAAGGTATTAAATGGTTGCGTGATACAGAACAGGTTGAGAGAACGGTTAATAAAGCAGACAGTATCCTGGGATTTATTAATAATGGCATAGAGTACAAGAGCAAGGAACGAAAGAGAAAATGCTGGAAAATCTCAGCAGGTCTGGCAGCATCTGTAGGGAGAGAAAATAGCAAACGTTTTGAGTCCAATGACTCTTTGTCAAAGCTAATAGACAGAGAAAATGGGAAATATTTATACTGTGGAGTGAGAATGAAAGATGAGTCATAGCCACAGAAACCCAGGGAAACCAGGTGCTAATGGCCACAGAAATCAAGGGGAAAGAGTGCTAATGGCAGTCCCCAGAGAGAATAAAAGATGTGAAAGGTCAAACAGCAGAGAAACTAACATCAGAGGATGTTGAGGGTGAGGGAGGGGGTCCAGAAAGTGTCCAACATCACCATGGTTTGCTTCCAATTGTGCCGCTGGCTGGGGGAATTCTGCCAATACCGGGGGAAGTAGCGGGGGGTGGCTAGAAAGTGAGCTGTGGGGTCGGGGTGGACAGGCATGGAACATCATTGCCACAGCTGGCAAGGCATCTATGCAGCTGCGCACATCGCTGACTGCCCACTGTGAACTTAGGGCCATGGGTCGTATGAGTCTTCCCCCAGGCCACCTCCCCTTAGGTGCCCTCTGGCCCCAGCCAACCTATAAGCAGGATGGGTGCACTCCAACACAACCAGGGCCATCTTGTTGGCTGGGATGAGTGTGTGGGAAGTGAAGTGGGTATATGCAGCTGCAGCTTGTCAGCCTCCCAAGTGTCAATCGCAAATCCGACCAATCCTGCACCATTTCCCATTGGAATCGATTGTGTTCCTCGTGGTGCAGGTGATAGCCCCTCACCGGTCGCTAAATCGTTCCAGGTGTAGTGCCAGTTTGGCTGTCATAGAAGTCCATGAATCCTGTCCCGGTGTCAGCGCTTAGTCTCAGGAACAGAGAATTCCATCTGTTATGGGCCAGGGTTTAGAAACTCAAAAGTATATTATTATTTTTTTTTTTTATAAATTTAGATTAGCCAATTATTTTTTCCAATTAAGGGGCAATTTAGCGTGGCCAATCCACCTACTCTGCACATTTTTGGGTTGTGGGGGCGAAACCCACGCAGACACGGGGAGAACGTGCAAACTCCACACGGACAGTGACCCAGAGCCGGGATCGAACCTGGGACCTCAGCGCCGTGAGGCGGTTGTGCTAACCACTAGGCCACCGTGCTGCCCTTCCAAAGTATATTATGAAGTCCACCTGACCTACAACCTTTATGTTGAATTTGGCTAGGAAGAGCACAAGAGCCTTCCCTTCAGGTGTGATTCAACAGTCTTCCCAGACACTTTAATCAAAACACATTTTATTCTAAGAACTTAGTTAACATATATATATATAAACACGCAGCAAGAATTTTTAACAATTACAAACATAATGGGCAGCACGGTAGCATGGTGGTTAGCATAAATGCTTCACAGCTCCAGGGTCCCCGGTTCGATTCCCAGCTGGGTCACTGTCTGTGTGGAGTCTGCACGTCCTCCCCCTGTGTGCGTGGGTTTCCTCCGGGTGCTCCGGTTTCCTCCCACAGTCCAAAGATGTGCGGGTTAGGAGGATTGGCCATGCTAAATTGCCCGTAGTGTCCTAAAAAGTGGGGGGGGGGGGGGGGGGGGGTTGTTGGGTTACGGGTATAGGGTGGATACGTGGGTTTGAGTAGGGTGATCATTGCTCGGTACAACATCGAGGGCCGAAGGGCCTGTTCTGTGCTGTACTGTTCTATGTTCTATGTTCTAAAGACACCCCACAGCTACAGTAATCTATGTATAACACTTAATGAATTCCCCTTAACTGTTCCAATTCAAAACCAAAAAGAACCTTTCAAGGGCGTGGCCCATCACTCTGCATTCTCACTTGAATAAGACTGGCTTTTCCTGAGATTCTGACCCCATCTCACCAAACGTTTAAATTCTTCCAGAAAGCAAACTATATCTTTTAAGTTACCTAAGCAGCAGGTAGCTAGAATCAATGTTTTTTCCGGGGACAACTCTTTAAAATGAAAACAGAGAGAGACAGGCCAAAACACCTCTGTTCTGTCTGTAGTCCACAGCAGTCAAAAACTAAAGTGAAAGTAAAACCTAACAGTCACAGCTCAGCTCCACCCACAAAATGATATCACTGAAGCCATGTGATGAGACAAAAACCTATCTTAAAGGGACAGTCCCATGACACGCCCTATATTTATTTACGATATTACACTCTCCACTCCCGGAAGAGTCCCCCTAGAGAGGTCTGATACTAGAAGTTAAGGGGGAACCCCGCTCCCTCATTACCAAGGGAGCTCACATTCAGAGGAGGAATCTAATTATCCTGATACCGTGATCTACTTGAGGGTTATAACCTCCCTCCCCTCTCAAGTCCGGAGATACGTCCATGTCCATTTCTGCAGCCAGGTTGAATGTGCCATAGGCGTCCGAGCCTGGAAATGGCCATCAAAGGCAGAACATGTGGCATCTGGTGGCATGAACTGAACAGGGGAGCGGCTCTTCTGTGTGGAGCATCTAAGCGGGGATGTAGACGCTGTTGTGGCCATCATTGTTGACATTGTTGGCTCCGGTAGTGGCACTCTGTCCATGTCAACCTTGGAATCAGAGTTCAGTGGGTTTTCATCCGGCATTGCAGCATCCTCTATGTCTGAAATTTGCTGCACCATGGCAGGTGTGCCCGGGACCAACGGCGCAATTGGGGTTGAGGCGTCAGTTCAAGCTGGAGGTGGTTTCAGTACGAAATCTCTGGAATCGGTCACTTGTATACACACTCAGAGATGATCCACATGACAGTCCGATTTGCGTCCTTGTGCCTTTACTCGATATGAGGCCGATACTGCCTGGGCCAACATGACGCCTGTTGTCCACATGGCTCCTTCTTCAAAGTTTCAGACATACACTAGGTCTCCTACCGCAGAGGTGCGTAAGGGCGAAAGTCGTCCACCGTCAGCCTTGGCAACGGTCCATCAACAACTTGGCCAGAGCAACCCCAGTCGTGGTCTGTGGCATCGTCCTGTAACAAAAAAGGAACCGTGCTAGCCTCATCTTCCAAGACCCCTTCTTCATCCCGTTATTAAAACCCTGGACGGCGCGTTCCGCCAATCCATTTAATGCTGGGTGGAACAGGACTGTACGTACCATATCCCATAGGTGGCCATGAATGCCCCAAACTGCACACTTGTAAATGCTGTCCCATTATCCGAGTGCAGCACCTCCGATATCCCGTGCGCGCTGAAAAGATTGTCGCAGTCTGCCGATGGTGGCTCAAGCCTGTAATTTTTCCTCTTTTCCAACTTCGCTGGCTCCCCACCTTCTGCATAACTCCTATATACCTCCAGCATCTCATCTATTACCCTCTGCCGCTCCAACCTCTCCTCTTTGTCCACCCTCGCTTTAAACGAGATCATCTCACCCCTCACCACCGCCTTTAGAGCCTCCCAGACAACTGCCTTCGACACCTCACCCGTACAGTTGAAACCTACATATTCCTTAATTACTTTTTCAATTTTGTCACAGAGCCCTCGGTCCCCCAACAGTCCCGCATCTAATTTCCATCCCGGCCTCTGTGCTACCCCCTTCTCCAGTACCATATCCACCCAATGAAGAGCATGATCTGATATTGCAATTGCCGAGAACTCCGACCTGTTTACCCCCAGCCAGCAGCGCCTTCCCCACCATGAAAAAGTCGGTCCGTGAAAATACTTTATGGACTGCTGGGAAAACTGAGTACTCCCGCTCCCTCGGGTGCAGAAACCTCCAAGGGTCCACCCCTCCCATTTCCACCATTAGCCCAGTCAATGCCTTCGGACCCCCCCCCCCCCCCCCCCCCCCCCCCCGATGGGACCAGCGAATGCGGTTGTGACCTGTCCAACGTTGGCTCCAGTGTCAAGTTTCAGTCCCCCATCGCTATCAGTTTGTGTGTGTCCAGGTCGGGGATGGCCCCAAACACCTTCTTCATGAATCCCGCATTGTCCCAATTGGGACCATATACACTTACCAACGCCACTAACCTCCCCTCCAGCGCCCTTGTCACAATCACATGTCTATCCCCCAGATCTACAATCACATTCTCCATCTGGAACCCTTTTGTTGACCATTACCGCTACCCCTCAAGCCCTTCCATCAAATCCAGAGTGAAACACCTGACTAACCCAGCCCTTTTTAAGTCTCACCTGGTCCTTCACCCTCAAGTGAGTCTCTTGAAGCATTGCTGTATCGGCTTTCAAACTTTTAAGATGCGCAAGCACCCTTGACTGGAACTCCCAATCCCCTTACGTTCCACGTGACTGCTAACTGGGGGTCTCTAACCCCCCCCTTCTTATGCACCATCATCATACCACCAGGCTCTGCCCTATGAGCTTGACCCGCCCCTATCCATTGTTACCATCGAACCCCTTCCCCCCTAACATTGAACCCCTTCCCCCGCTAACATCGAACCTCTTTCCACCCAACATCTCCACATCATGGCCCCCAACATTGAACTCCTCCACCCCTAACATTGAACCCCTTCCCCCCCTAACATTGAACCCCTTCCCCCGCTAACATCGAACCTCTCCCCCCCCAACATTGAACACCTTCCAGCTTCCCCCCCTAACATTGAACCCCTTCCCCCGCTAACATCAAACCTCTCCCCCCCCCAACATTGAACACCTTCCAGCTTCCACCCCTAACATTGAACCCCTTCCCCCCTAATATTGAACCCCTTCCCTCCTAACATTGAACCCCTCCCCCCAACATTGAACCCCTTCCCCCTAAAATCGTACCCCTTTCTCCAGTAACATCGAACCCCTTCCCCCTAACATTGAGCCTCTTCTCCCCTAACATTGAGCCTCTTCCCCTATAACATTAAACCACTTCCCCCCCAACATCGAACCCCTTCCCCCCCAACATTGAACTCCTTCCCCCCTCAACATCGAACCCCTTCCCCCCCCAACATCAAACCCATTCCCCCCCCCCCTAACATCGAACCCCTTGCCCCCTAGGGTGCATTATTTTTAACCCTGCAACTCGGTCTACCTCTGCATCCACTTTGGAACGTAATGCGTACAAGAGAGGCCGGGCATGGAAATATCTTGGCTGGGTTTTGGATCAACGCTGATGTGGGCCCTTGTTTCTCTGATGATGCCGAACCTCTCTTGGAACATGGTGCCAAATCAAGCCAGGACCCCCTCAGGCCCATGCGGGTGCATTCGACAAACCCTTTGCCAATCCATTCGAAGGTGGCACAGCCAGTCAAGGCCCAACAGACTCAGGCACGGTAGCACAAGTGATTAGCACTGTGGCTTCACAGCGCCAGGGTGCCAGGTTCGATTCCCCTCTGGGTCATTGTCTGTGCGGAGTCTGCACGTTGTCCCCGTGTCTGCCTGGGTTTCCTCCGGGTGCTCCGGTTTCCTCCCACAGTCCAAAGACGTGCAGGTTAGGTGGATTGGCCATACTAAATTGCCCTTAGTGACCAAAAAAGGTTAGGAGGGGTGGTTATTGGGTTACAGGGATAGGGTGGAAGTGAGGGCTGAAGTGGGTCGGTGCAGACTCGATAAAAGGGCAGCATGGTAGCATTGTGGATAGCACAATTGCTTCACAGCTCCAGGGTCCCAGGTTCGATTCTGGCTTGGGTCACTGTCTGTGCGTAGTCTGCACATCCTCCCCATGTGTGCGTGGGTTTCCTCCAGCTGCTCCAGTTTCCCCCCACAGTCCAAAGATATGCAGGTTAGGTGGATTGACCATGATAAATTGCCCTTAGTGTCCAAAATTGCCCTTAGTGTTGGGTGGGGTTACTCGGTTGTGGGGATAGGGTGGAGGTGTGGACCTTGGAGAGGGCGCTCTTTCCAAGAGCCGGTGCAGACTCGATGGGCCGAATGGTCTCCTTCTGCACTGTAAATTCTATGATTTATGACCACTAACAGGAGGTTCGCCATCTGTTGACCGTACTCCACTGAGACCATAGAGGTACCCGCTATTGCCAGTGCTTCACCAGTGTAGATAGCGAGACTGACATTGGGGTCCTGAAAGCCAGTGTCTGGATACCGGAAGGAATGTGGTTGAAGGTCCGGCGGCTGACCATGGACACTGCCATGCCCCTGTCTAATTCCATTTGGATGGAATGTCCATTCACTTGTAATGAAAGCTGAATGGGGACTACCTGAGACAAAGTACACAATGCCGTCTGCGTTAGGCCTCTTCTCTTTCGTCCAAGTCATGGGTCTGGTCCTTTGTGTGGTGGTCGCGCCTGGCAGGGTGGCTGGCGGGGGGGCCCTCTCTAGGCTGGCTGTACTCAGGTGTCCTACTGCAGGTGGTAGCCAGCCGGGAACGATACTGCTGGCTGTCGCCATCGAGGGAGGGCATTCCGCAGTGTTCTGGGCCTCGGCGGTGACAGCCTGTGTCCCTGTGGGGGTGTCCCACTGTCAGGTCTCTTCTTCCAGAGCTGGAAATGAGCGGCGTACAGTTTGGCCGCCGAGGTTCAGCACCTCCATTCCTCGGAGCTCCGGGACTCCTTGCTCCGTGCTTTCATGGGAGACGGCTATCTCCATGGTGCGTTGCAATGCCAGGTTAGTTTCCAACAGAGGTTTTCTTTGTGTGTCAGCATCACGGATTCCACATACAAATCTGTCTCGCAGCGATTTGTTAAGTGTGGCGCCAAACTAACAAGTTTCTACTAATGTGCAGAGGCAAACCAGTCGATTCTGACTGGGTCTGGGCGGCTGCATGAAACCGGAACCTTCCAACAATTAATGGCGGTCGGGGTTCTAGATGCCCCTTTACTAAAGCCAGGAACGCAGCGAACGACCAGATATCTGGCGGCTGTGGGTGGGTGAGGCTCTTAATGAGACTGTATGTGGGCCCCCTGCAAGCCATAAGCAACACCATCATCTGCCAATCGTCCCCAACGATTCAGTCTGTATGACAAAAGCATTGCACTCTTTTGATATTCTGTCCCCAGTCATCGACCCCTGTCTGAAAAGGCTCGAGCTTACCGATATGCAACATGTCAGCGGATGGTTGAGAGGCCTCTGTAGGCCTAGATGAAGTGGCTCCAGTGTGTAGTATCAGGCGTGGGCGACAGCTCCACTTTATCCTCATTGCCAGTATAGAATCCGCTGAAGCAGAACTCATTGACCAAGCAGGTAGAAAACAAAGATTATGTTTATTTATGATATTACACTCTCCACTCCCTGAAGGGTCCCCCTCTCGACCTGCTCCCAGGTTGGGGTTTTTATACAAGAGTTCTGATTTCCCCCAGTTAAGGGGAACCCCCCCCCCCCTCGCTATTGGGAGTGCTCTGAGGAGCTCACCTGAAATCTGATTGTCCTGATACCGTGACCTCCTTGAACGTTATAACGCAGTGAGTGCTTAGGGACTCGAATGCTCAGTCTGAGAGTGTGGTGGAGGCAGATTCAATTGAAGCATTCAATAGGAATTAGACTGTTCCCTGAAAATGACGAATGTGCAGGGTTGTGAGGGAGAAGGCAGGGGAATGGAACTATAGGTGAGTCACTCATCCAGAGAGCTGGTGCACACATGATGGGCCAAATGGTTCTACGCTGTAGCAATTCTCTGATTCCGTCGTTCTTTCAGCATGGGCTGTTTAGCTCACAGGGCTAATCGCTGGCTTTGAAAGCAGACCAAGGCAGGCCAGCAGCACGGTTCGATTCCCGTAACAGCCTCCCCGAACAGGCGCCGGAATGTGGCGACTAGGGGCTTTTCACAGTAACTTCATTTGAAGCCTACTCGTGACAATAAGCGATTTTCATTTCATTTCATTTCATGTCCTCCTAAATACCTTTCCCAGTTTGGAAAACTACTGAACGGTACTGGAACTGTCTGGCAGCAGAGCACATGCCATTTTCTGTCTTCACACCTTCCATTGCACCAGCCCGAGCAGCACTGTGGAGCATCTAAAAACCATCTTTATGTCCATCTGAGCAGGCAATTTGGTTTCATCACAAGGGCAAGAGATGACAAAGAATAGCCATTCTAATTTAGTAGAATACTGTCCCTGACTATAGCTGAAATCACTTGTACAACCTGTCAACTGAGCAGGGAGATGTTATGATCTGTAATGCTCAGCCTGGAAGGGTGACGAAAGCAGGTTCAATATGAATAGTAAAATGGGAATTGGATATTTACTTGTAAAGGAATGAATTATAGGGGAAGGTAGAGAATTGCAGGACTAATTGCATCGTTCTTTCAAAGAGCTGGCATAGATAAGATGGCCCAAATGGCCTCCTTATGTGCTGTATGATTTGGTGGGCTGAATTTTCACTGTCAGCGGTGTGGGGGTGGTGTGGAGGGATAAAGATTAGATTCTTCCTTGTTGGAGACAGTCATTGCCTGACACTTGTAGGCGTGGGTATTACTTGCCTCTTGTCAGTCCAAGCCTGGATATTGTGCAGGTCTTGCTGCACATGGAAATTGACTGTTTCTGTGTTTAAGAGTCATAAAAGGTTCTGAACATAGTGCGAACATCTTTATTTTTGCCCTTCTGATGGAGGGAAGGTCACTGATAAAGAAGCTGAAGATGGTTTGGCCTCAAAAGCTACCTTAAGAAACTCCTGACGCAATATACAGGAACTGAGATGGTTGACCTCCAAGAATCGCAACCATCTTCCTTTGTGCTAGGTATGACTCCAACCGGTGGAGTGTTTTCCCTCTGATTCCCATTGACTCCAGTTTTGTGAGGGCTCCCTGATGCCATACTTGATCAAATGCTGTCTTGATGTCAGGAGCTTTCACTCTCACCTCACCTCTGCATTCAGCTCTTTTGCCCATGATTTGACCGAGGCTGAATTGAGGTCAGGAGCTGAGTGACCCTGCTGGAGTATCAGTGATCAGATTATTGCTGAGTAACTGGCACTTGATAACATTGTTGATGATCCCTTCATCACTTTACTGATGATCAAGAGTAGAATGATAGGGCAATAATTGGCCTGGCTGCATTTGTTAGCTAAATGCTAGTGTTTTAATTGTACTGGAACGACTTGGCTAGAGGGACGGCTAGTTCTGAAGCACAACTCTTCAGTACTGCCAGAACCCTGTCAGGGCTAATAGTGTTTGCAATATCCAGTGCCTTCAGCTGTTTCTTGATACCATGTGGAGTGAAGTGAAATGGCTGAAGATTGGTATCTAAGGTGTTGGGGACCTCAGGAGGAAGCCTAGATAGATCATCCACTCGATATTTCTGGCTGAAAATGGTTGCAAATGCTTCAGCCTTATCTTTTGTACAGGTGTGCTGGGCTCCTCCATCATTGAAGAATTGGATATTTGTGGAGACTTCCCCTTCTCCTGTTGGTCGTTTAATTGACCACCACAATTCATGACTGGATCTGGCAGGACTGCAGAGCTTAAATCTCATCCATTGGTTCCAGAATTGCTTAGCTCAGTCTATCACTTGCTGCTTCTGCTGTTTGTTGTGTGTTATAGCTTCTCCAAATTGACATCTCATTTTTTGGTATTCCTGGTGCTGCTCCTGGCACGCCCTACAGCACTCTTCATTGAATAGAGTTATCCCCTGGATTGGTGGTAATGGTGGAATGGGGGTTATGCTGGGCCATGAGTTACAGACTGGTTGTGTACAACTCTGCTGCTGCTGATGGCTCACAGCACCTCATGGACATGCAATATTAAGTTGCTAGTTCTCTTCGAAATATATCCCAGCTAGCAAGGTGACAGTGCCACACAACATGGTCTCCACAAGGACTATGCAGTGGTCACTCTCACTAATACTGTTATGGACAGATGCATCTGTGGCATGCAGATTGGTGAGGATCAGGTTAGGAAGCGTTTCCCTCTTAATGGGTTCCCTCACCACCTGCTGCAGTTCCAGGCAGCACAGTGGTTAGCACTATGGCTTCACAGCGCCAGGGTCCCAGATTCAATTCCTGCTTGGGCCACTGTCTGTGCGGAGTCTGCACATTCTCCCCGTGTCTGAGTGGGTTTCCTCAGGATGCTCCGGTTTCCCCCCACAAGTCCCGAAAGATGTGCTATTAGGTAATTTGGACATTCTGAATTTTCCCTCGGTGTACCCGAACAGGCGCCGGAATGTAGCAACTGGGGCTTTTCACAGTAACTTCATTGCAGTGTTAATGTAAGCCTACTTGTGACAATAAAGATTATTACCTATGACCTTTCGGGCTTGGCCAGCTCAGTCAGTGGTGGTGGTAATGCTCCACTCTTGGTGATAGACGTTGAAGTCCCCCACCCAGTATTCATTATGTGCCCTTGCTACCATCAGTAATCCTTCCAATTGATGTTCAACATGTGAACCTGTGGGATGCGGTAAATAAGGCTAGTGAGCTGTAAACGCAGATAGTCACGTGAAAATATGGTATCCTGTCAATAATGGAGATCCAGTTCAAAAAAAGGGTGGGACCGGTTATCAAGTATTCCTGGATGCAAGTTCAGAGAAGGTAGGAAAAGAAAGAAGGGAAGAAGTATAGCAATATTGATTAAGGAGAATATTAGAGTGCTGGACAAAAAGGATGTCCTGTAAGGATCATTGACAGGATCTATTTGGTAAGAACTAAAGATTAACAAACGCATCATTACAGTACTGGGTGTGTTCTATAAACCACCAACTAATGGAAAACCTATAGGGGAACACACTTGAAATGACATTGCAGTGAAGTGCAAGAATTATAGACTGGATATGGTCGAACATCAATTATCTTAATATAGATAACTTCAGGGCAGCACGGTGGCTCAGTGGTTAGCACTGCAGCCTCACGGCGCCGAGATCCCAGGTTCGATCCCGGCTCTGGGTCACTGTCCGTGTGGAGTTTGCACATTCTCCCCGTGTTTGCGTGGGTTTCGCCCCCACAACAGAAAGATGTGCAGCGTAGGTGAATTGAACACGTTAAATTGCTCCTTAATTGGAAAAAATGAGTTGGGTACTCCAAATTTAAAAAAAATATATAGATAACTTAAACCGGCCACAATGTTCAACAATCTATAATCAAAGGCAAGCAAAGATGGGGTTTTGGTGGGGTCGGAGTATCAGTGATCGTCGAGGGTGGGAGAATTGTGAGGAGTGAAGCAGGTTACCTTGGGTGGTAGTGCAGCGGGCAGAGGGGTAATGGTTGTGATGGGAAACACTCCTACGCACTCTGGCCTACCAGCAGTGCTGCTGGAAGTGTATTTAACTCCTACACAGCATCCTCAAATCCATTAATTCAGGTTTCCTGAGGCTTGGGCAACATTTCTGGCCAGTGTTGAAGCTGGAAGAGAGATAAAACCTGAGGCTTACAGCCTCATTAAAATATTTAAAAACCCTTTGGGAATGGGTTGGTTTCCCCACCACCTGTCATCCTCCCCCCACCGCCTCCTACCATCTCACCTCTGTTAAAACTGGAATGTGACGGACTGATGTGGGTTGGGCTTGAGTTTGACATTTTACAAATTTTAATATTCTACCCAGTCCAAAACCATCCAATTTTGGGGGCTAAAATGCCCCCTGCAATCTGATTGGTTCAGGAGATCCATAGTTGCTTGTTCTGTTCACACAGGTCTCCGATCTCCCAAAGAGGACGGTGCATTGTTTTGGATTTCCAATATGAGAGCCCATAGAAATTTTTGGAAGAAGTGCAAAGTCTCACGACTGTACATCATTGTTGTATGTGAAATACTTCATTCAGAGTAATAATAATAATAATCGCTTATTGTCACAAGTAGGTTTCAATGAAGTTACTGTGAAAAGCCCCTAGTTGCCACATTCCGGCGCCTGTTCGGGGAGGCTGAAACATGAATTGAACCCGCGCTGCTGGTCTTGTTCTGCATTACAAGCCAGCTGTCTTAGCCCACTGTGCTATCGCTTGCAAAGCATCAATTTCCATGGCTGTATGCCTGAATCAGGAAGAAAAGACGTTTTTGTTAGCAGCTTCCCCACAATGCAACATTAGGGTATTTTGTGCCTTGGCCGTCTTCAATCAAGGACAAAGTTGCATCAAATGAGGGTCAGAATAATGAGGCTATGATCCTGGAAATTCAAAGACAAAGGTAAACATTCAGGAATGTTTGCGACACTGCCATATCCAGGGCCTGTTTCTGAACTTGTTTCAGTTATGAATAAAACATGCATTTTCTTTTTGCATAACCTTTTGCTTCTTGTTTTAAATTGCCTCATTCCAAAGCCTGTCCTTTTCTTGACTGAGTTAAAGAGATGCTAATCCGCCTTTCAATTATTGGTCAGTCAGGTATGTTTAAACTCCATGAAGCAGCAACTTTTACAGACTTCAGGGGAGCCTTTAGCAGAGGACAGCTGTTTCTTTCCACTTCCCTTGCCGTTACCTTCTGGTCGTTCAGTTTGGTTTGGTTACAGTACTGAGAACACAATACCTTGCATACTTAGATCAGGTGTTTAATATGTGCCGAGAAGGTCTAGGGGTGAACTTTCATGGACTGATGCTGCAGCAGTGCTCATCTGTCTGATGTTACAGTTGCAAATTATATTCTGAAGCTTCCAGACTCATTTAGCAAAGCAGAAGGATGCTCCAGCTGCTCAGCCCCAACCTTTTATTATTGTGGCTAAACTATCCCATTGTGGGAGATTTAATAAAATAAACCAAGATTGTTTTTTTAAAGGTATTCTGCATGTGCCTGATATTTTTTCACAAGATCGTGGTATCATACCTTTGCACCAAGGTCAGTAGATTTATTTCCACAATTAAGTGAGAGCATGTTTTAAAATGTAGCTTCAAAAGCTCAGGAGTGATTCGCTCATCTTTATTTAACATTGCACGATATTTTATACAATATACATACATTATATATTAATGTATCATGATATGCTTCAAGATTAGATCACAATTTTGCAAAATGCTGTAATATTTGTGATTCTACAAATATTGTGGGGGCTATATTCTATACCTTGGGAAATGGATTAACCTTCTCACTGTACTACAGGCAGCATGCCAACTTTGTGCTGCCTGCTCATGTCAATGATTTCAGAGTCCAACCGGGGCAAATTAATTGGCTGGATGCTTGAGCAGGTGGTCATCTTTGTTTAACTAGCTTGCACCTCTTAAAGTCAGCCTGAAGCTCTTAAAGTTGCACTGTGGCTGGAGCAGGTGCTGCAAGTGACTCTGACCTGGGAAACATTGAAGAATGGCGCAACATGGGAAAACAAGCAGTCCAAGGCTTTGGGATTCTGCACTGGAGGCGTTGGTGGATGAGGGGGAAAGGAAGAGAGATGTCCTCCATCCACTGGAAAGGAGGGGACCCTCCAGACACATGGTCAAAATGTAATGGGAGCTGACAGCTGTGACAGTAAAATACAAGAGTCAAGCTCTGAGTACCTGGATGCAACGCCACCAGCAGTTCATGACTTTACACAAGTAGTTAAAGTCAATATATACACCTTTAGATGCCATTCCTACCAACTATAATACCAACTTCAGACACTGCTCAATTAACAATATTAGCTGCCAACAACCTCAATCAATCAGGGCTCATACCTGACTTCACCACACCCTCCACTTCAGCACACCCTCGAACACTGAACACTGTTGCACACCTCAGATGCATATCCCACAGAGTGCATATGCTGCCGCTATTCAATCTATCTTTCAACCAGACTACATGGTACTCATTCGAGAAACTTGCCTCCCTCTTGCAGGACAGGATGTGCACATCCACAGGAACACGTGATAACTGGAAGGGTACAGTTGTACCTGCAGGTCCTTACTCCCATGGAGGAGATGGTGCTCAGCACCATTGGAGCAGCCATAGCCAGTCGACTGGGTCTGTAATCATCAAAGATGATAGTGTTCTTAAACCTAATCCTCCTCACATTCCACTTACCCTGATCCCACACTCTTTCTTGATATAGCAACTGCAGAAAGTGCAACCATTCATCTATTATTTTCCCCTATCACAAGTGTCCTTCATTTTTCAGATACCCAAGTTCAAAGTGACCAGTCAGCGAATAGCACATAGACAGTGATGTTGAAAATACAGCACTGTTACTCGATTTCACATTCGCAGTGAATATCTCCGATACTAACACTACATGTAATTCAATGGATAGGTTAGAAGTGGGATCTCCACAGAGTGAGACACTGGCCAAGAGTGTCCTGCAGCCAGCAAAGGGAGCAAGCAGAGAGCAAAGACAAGCTCTCCAGAAGGCAACATCACAGACGTGTTCTGCAGCAAGGACACAGATGAAGACTTCCAAATGATCGCCGACAGAGGAACGCTGATGGATATGCACAATGAAATGCTTAATGCAATTGGAATCCTGCAATATATCCTGCTAAACATCTGAGAAAACTATCAAGGCATATGGAGGAGTCCAGCACCAACTTGACACTCAACTTTGCTCAGAGCTCGAAGTCCATTTTTCCCTCATGTGGGTGGTGGTCAACTCCATTTACACACTCGTGCACCGAATCCTGGTGCTGCATCTGATGGCCGATGTCTCAGCTTCCATTACAGCACAAGCTCCATGTCTGAGTGCTGCAGTGGAAAATAGTATTGCCATCACGGGTGTGGGTGCAGGGGTTTGCAGGTACCACAGTGGCCCAACACGTTGTCCTCCAGCAAAATTTCAGGACTCCAATGGGACTGGCAGCGTCTCCGTGGCGTTTGATCCATTTTCCTCCCTCGGACTGACTCTGTCAGTGTTCTTGTTGTTACCTGACAGCCAGCCAAGATTTCTACCGCCCATGCCAACGTGACACAGTCAGAAGGAGGGCCAGAGCTCCCCAATGTTGTACTCCAAGGCCTTCTGCAATCTCCCCATATGAAAGTCAATACCCTTCCATCATCTGTGCTGCAACAACTGGAGTAACAACGTGTCTTTGGCCAGGCAGAGGCACATTGGAAAACAGTAGGGTGATTATTGAAATAAAAACAAGTACTGGAAATATTCAGCAGGTCGAGCAGCTTTGTGGAGTGGGGAGCAGAGATAGCAGCCGCTCCAGCTCACGTTGGGTGGGTTTGGCGATGTGAGCAGAAAATATCGCGAGAAGGCCTTCGTCGTGTTTCACGTTGACATAAAAGCAGGACGTGATCATGCCCGTCAGTGGTGGGCCTGGTTTCTGCCGTTCAATGTCGGGAACCTTATTGTAATACATCAGCATATCATTGTCGGGCAAACACACCAGAATCATACCCCACGTCAAATAATGCGCCTATGGCGGTGTGAAGACAGAACGGGACATGAAGAATGGAACTTTAGTTGGACGCCACATGGAAAAAGTTCAAACCGGAACCCGTCCATGTGGAAGGAAATGGAAAGCAATGAAGGTGAACAAGATAAAAGAGAAATTGAAATCCTGTCGGAGAGAAGAGCAGAACGTTGAGATAAGTATTCCTGGAAAGAGACATGGAAGAGACATGACACTAAATTAAACACAAAATACTGCGGATGTTTAAAATCTGAAATAAAAACCGAAAATGCTGGAAATACTCAGCAGAAATGAGGAGAGAGAAACAGAGGGCGCGATTCAATAGACTTGGGTTAAAGGCCGCTGAACGGCAAGGTGTTTCTCGGAGGCCGCAGCACCAGGCAACACCCCGCTGTCCAATGGCACTTTGCCCTTTTCTTTGGCATCGGAGCAGAGCCTGATTTGGGGCTCACAAGCAATTCACCCGTTGTGTCGGATCTGGTCCAGGCGCAACAGGGTTGCTGAATCATGCCCAGAGTTAACGTTTTGAGACTTCTTCACAACTGGTTGATCATTGACTTTTGTTTGCAATATGGTTAGATTTCTTTATGCATTTGGCTTGGAATGTTTACTTTATGGTGACTTGTATTGCGTATGTCCTTGAAGATACTGTGATAAAATCAGAACAAACTAAGGTTTGGGAGTCTTAGGGCCCGAGCTTCCGGCCACACGGTGCCAGAAAAGCATCTTACTGTGGCACAATGTGGCCGATGAAAGCTGAGAGACCCCTCCCCCGGGATCCCCCCCGGCTCGCAACGCCTCGCAAAA
Source organism: Scyliorhinus canicula (assembly GCF_902713615.1). Taxonomy (NCBI): domain Eukaryota; kingdom Metazoa; phylum Chordata; class Chondrichthyes; order Carcharhiniformes; family Scyliorhinidae; genus Scyliorhinus; species Scyliorhinus canicula. The sequence goes on along the minus strand of NC_052155.1, from coordinate 105,293,712 downwards.
TTCAATGCAATCTCGCGAGATATTGCAAGGAGAATCCTGCCCACAATGGGCGGGATCACGTTTTGACAAATCTGCATATTAGAGTGAGGCAGCTAGCCTTTCTCTAAGGTGCAGAGTGCCAAGGTACCTGAGGCTTTGAGATTGAATTCCTTTGTCTTGAAGACCTTGGGTGAGTGCCATTTGGGACGGTCTCCACAAATGGAACCAGACGAAATGTCACTTGTAATGGGTCCCCTAGGGGAACGGAGGCTGCCAGCTGCATGCCCATTGGGCAGGGTGATGCCCTAGCACTGCTCGTGCCACCTGGATACTGTGGCAGTGCCAGCCTGGCACCCTGGTAGTGGAACCTGGGTGCCATTCTGACACTGCCCAGGTGCCACTACCAGCTGGTGGGGGCACTGTCATGGTGCCAGGTTTGCATTTTGTGCACGTGTGATTGGTCTGTGGTTGCCCACTGTGGGTGTTAGCGAGGTCTGAGGAACCCTCCCATGTTGAGTTCAGGCTGGGGGAGTTTGTTTTTTGTGGACCTCGGAGATCGGGATGCCATTCAAAAATGACGTCCTGATCTCTCCCTACAATGGGCAGTTCTGGCGAGCGGAGCTCCCGGTTGTAAAAAACCGCTATTTGCGGCCTCGGTCACATGTTTCTTGTTTGGGGCTCTTATTCATCACGAGTAGCATTGAATAGCCATGTATGTCTCAGCACTGTGAGTGCTGGGAAACAAGCGGCTAAACGTGCTCGCTAGGGGAATTTATTCCCTTTTGGGAAGATCGCGCCCTTAGTGAATGGGGAGCTGGGGTTGCAGTTTGTGGTAGTCACCACTGTTTTTATATATTACATACATGAGAAATAATACGGTAAGGCTCCTGCACTACAGGTACGGGGGTAGATCCCTGCCTGCTGGCTCCGCCCAGTAGGCGGAGTATAAATATGTGTGCTCACCGAGCTGTGGCCATTTCGGCAGCAGCTGCAGGATGCAACACATCTCTGCTTAATAAAGCCTCAATTACTCTCTACTCTTGTCTCGTCGTAATTGATAGTGCATCAATTTATTAAGCAGAGATTTTACAGCGATGGACCTCCGCATCAAGCCAGATCGCCTGCAGCTGCACCCTCAAGCAGACAACGCCACGACGACCTTTGACCACTGGCTAGCTTGCTTTGAAGCCTACATCGGATCAGTGACAGAACAACCCTCAGAAGCACAGAAACTCCAGATCCTGTACACAAAGTTGAGCTCCGATATTTTTCCCCTTATCTGGGACGCGCCCCCGTACCCTGACGCCATGGCCCTTCTGAAAGAGAACTACACCTGGCCGATCAACAAACTCTACGCCAGGCACCTTCTGTCCACATGGCAACAACTGCCCGGTGAGTCATTGGAAGATTTCTGGCGTGCCCTGCACGCCCTGGCGAGGAACTGCGATTGCCAGGCCGTTTCGGCCGTTGAACTCGTAATCAAGGACGCTTTCGTTACGGGCATAGGGTTGGCGTACATCCGCCAGCGCTTCTTAGAAGGCGGTAAGCTCGACCTCGCAGCGACCAAGAAACTCGCGACCTCCCTAACGGTAGCCTCCCGTAATGTACACGTATATGCCCCCGGCCGCATGGCACCCCCCTCCTGGACATCGTGGACCCACCAGCGACCGCTTCCAGCCAACTCGAAGCCTGCGCCACGCAGCAGCCAGCCAACCCCTGGGGGCCCAAGTGCTATTTCTGCGGGCAGACAAAGCACCCCGGCAGCGCTGCCCGGCTCAGAGCGCAAACTGAAGGCCTGCTGGAAGAAGGGACATTTTGCTGCTGTATGCCAGGCCCGGTCGATCGCCGCTGTAACCAGGCCCATTGTTCCTGAAACCCCCACGTGCGGCCTGTGGGTGCCGCCATCTTCCTCGCATCAGAACACGTGTGGCCTGTGGGCGCCGCCATCTTTAACACCGCGCACCACGTGTGCCCCATGGGCGTGGTCATCTTCGGCGCATCAGGACCCCTGCTCGTCGGGCACCTCATCGGTCCGCTCATCGCCCGCAACCGCGACAACGACGGTGTAAGTCGATGGCCACAAGACACCTTGCCTTCTCGACTCTGGGAGCACGGAGAGCTTCATCCACCCTGATACGGTAAGGCGCTGCTCCCTCGCAGCACACCCCATTAGCCAACAAATCTCCCTGGCCTCCGGATCCCACTCAGTGGAGATCCGGGGGTACTGCACCGCCACCCTCACCATTCAGGGCGTAGAGTTCCGCAACTTACGGCTCTATGTCCTCCCCAACCTCTGAGCTGCCTTACTACTCGGCCTGGACATCCAGTGCAACCTCCAAAGTCTAACTCTGAAATTCGGCGGGCCCCTAACACCCCTTACTGTGTGCAGCCTCACAACCCTTAAGGTCGACCCACCTTCCCTGTTTGCAAACCTCACCCCGGTTTGCAAACCCGTCGCCATCATGAGCAGATGGTGCAGTGCCCAGGATAGTATCTTCACCAGGTCGGAGGTCCAGCGGCTACTGCGGGAAGGCATCATCGAGGCCAGCAACAGCCCCTGGAGAGCCCAAGTGGTGGTAGTAAAGACTGGGGAGAAACACAGGATGGCCTTTGACTACAGTCAGACCATCAATCGGTACAAGCAGCTCGACGCGTACCCCCTCCCATGCATATCTGATGTGGTCAATCAGATTGCACAGGACCGGGTCTTCTCTACAGTGGACCTGAAATCTGCCTACCACCAGCTCCCATCCGCAAGGCGGACCGCCCATACACTGCCTTCGAAGCAGACGGCCGCCTTTACCACTTCCTTAGGGTTCGCTTCGCCGTAACTAATGGGGTCTCAGTCTTCCAATGGGAGATGGACTGAATGGTTGACCGGTACGGATTGCGGGCCACCTTCCCGTACCTGGATAACGTCACCATCAGCGGCCATGACCAGCAGGACCACGACATTAACCTTTCCAAATTTCTCCACACTGCCAAACTCCTGAACTTTACGTATAACAAGGAGAAGTGCGTGTTCAGCACCAACCGCTTAGCCATCCTTGGCTATGTTGTAGCAAATGGAGTTCTAGGGCCCGACTCTGAGCATGCGCTCCCTCATGGAACTCCCCCCCCCCCACTGCCCCAAGGCCCTCAAATGATGCCTGGGGTTCTTCTATGCCCAGTGGGTCCCTAACTATATGGACAAGGCCCGCCCACTCATTCACTCCACCATTTTCCCCCTGACGGCGGAGGCTCACCAGGCCTTCAACCGTATCAAGGCCGACATCGCCAAGGTCGCGATGCACGTGGTTGATGAGACCCTCACCTTTCAAGTCGAGAGCATCAGACGTCGCTCTGGCCACCACCCTCAACCAGGCTGGCAGATCCGTGGCATTCTTTTCCCGCACCCTCCATGCCTCCGAAATTTGGCACTCCTCCGTCGAAAAGGGGGCCCAAGCCATCGTAGAAGCTGTGCGGCATTGGAGGCATTACCTGGCCGGCAGGAGATTCACTCTTCTCACTGACCAACAGACGGTTGCCTTCATGTTCAATAACACACAGCAGGGTAAGATCAAAAATGATAAAATCTTGAGGTGGAGGATCAAGCCCTCCACCTATAATTATGAGATTTTGTATCTCCCCGGTAAGCTCAACGAGACCCCAGTGCCCTATCCCGAAGTACATGTGCCAGCGCACAAGTGGACCGACTCCGGGCCCTACACGATGGTCTCTGCCACCCAGGGGTCACCCAGCTCTTTCACTTCATAAAGACCTGCAACCTACCCTACACCATTGCGGAGGTCACGGCTGTCACCAAAGACTGCCAGGTCCGCGCAGAGTGCAAACCGCACTCCTACCGGCCAGACCGAACGCACCTGGTGAAGGCCTCCTGTCCCTTTGAACGCCTCAGCATGGACTTCAAAGGGCCCCTCCCCTCCATCGACCGCAACATGTACTTCCTTAACATAGTTGACGAATACTCCAGATTCCCCTTTGCCATCCCATGCTCCGATATGACGTCTGCCACGGTCATTAAAACCCTCAATAGCATCTTCACTCTGTTCGGTTTCCCCGCTGACATCCACAGCGACCGGGGATCCTCCTTTATGAATGGTGAGCTGTGTCAATTCCTGCTCAGCAAGGGCATTGCCTCGAGCAGGACGACCAGCTACAACCCCCGGGGAAACGGGCAGGTGGCGAGGGAGAACCGGACGGTCTGGAAGGCCGTTCTGCTGGCCCTACGGTCTAAAACTCTCCCGGTCTCCCACTGGCAGGAGGTTCTCCCCGACGCCCTCCACTCCATCCGATCGCTACTTTGCACTGCGACTAATGAAACCCCCCATGAACGTCTCTTTGCCTTCCCCAGGAAGTCCACCTCCGGGGTTTCACTCCCAACGTGGCTGGCAGCTCCGGGACCCGTTCTCCTCCGCAAGCCCGCGCTACTCCACAAGGCAGACCCGTTGGTCGAGAGGGTACAGCTACTCCATGCAAACCCGCAGTACCCCGACGGCCGCCAAGACACAGTCTCACTCAGGGACCTGGCACCAGCTGGTTCCCCCCCTCAACTGCCCCGGCGCCACCCTCCCTCCCCCCAGTGCACCTCACCACAGCCCCCACTCCAGGATGATCCGTCCTCCCCTTGGTCCCACCCAGGGATGAAGATGAGGACTATACGTTCCCGGAGTCACCGGCGACCAAGCCGGCGCCTGCATCGCCGCCAGGACTGCGGCGCTCACAGCGGAGGATCAAGGCACCCGACCGGCTACATTTTTGAACTTTCCCCAAAATGTACACTTTAAAATTGCTCACATACATGTGAATAGTTTTTCCACCACCCCTGCTGGACTCTTGTTTAACAGGGGGTGCATGTGATAGTCACCACTGTTTGTATATATTACGTATATGAGAAGTAATACGGTAAGGCCCCTGTACTACAGGTACAGGGGTAGATCCCTGCCTGCTGGCTCCGCCCAGTAGGCAGAGTATAAATGTGTGTGCTCACCGAGCTGCGGCTATTTCGGCAGCAGCTATAGGAGGCAACACATCTCTGCTTAATAAAGCCTCGATACTCTCTACTCTCGTCATAATTGATAGTGCATCACAGTTACTGATATTTCATTTGAATCAGTCTGGCTAGAAAGGGACTATCCAGGTAGTCACTTCCCCTCCTCTCTCTGCTCTTCCTCCTGCTGTTCCTGAGTGCTTAGAGTATAATTGGTGACACATACTGTCCCCTAATGATGATGAGGTTGTCTAGCATGCAGCAGATCATACTAAGTCTTGACAGCTGCTCTACCAAGTACTGCACTCCTTCGCCACACCTCCCTCCGCCCAGGCCTGCCCTCCCTCCATCCCCACCAGAGCGGTATTTTGGTGAAGAGTTGTTTCAGCACCCCAATGTTCTGCTTTAACACCTTTTGTGTTGCAGCATAGTTTTTATTATCTGCATGCTGTGCACAGGTGCTTTAATTGTGCGTTGGAGTCAACAACCATGTTGTCCAATAGTCACCCTAAGTTTTGTCATGGTGGCTCAAATGCCACAGTGGACTGCCACAGAATGAAGGCACCATGGCAACTGCTAAAGAATTGGGGCATTATCTGGATGATTCACTGTCTGTACCCATATACCAACTGGGTGTTGATGGAGTAATTCCGCTTTCTGAAAATGGCAGTGTTTTCATGCGGTGCTTCCAAAGCAATGTGCGTGTTGTCAATGGCACTTTGCAACATGGCCACAGCTGCATTTCAGCAAGGCTGCATGCTTGCTCTGCTGCTTTGAAATTTAGGTAGTTCTCACTGAGCAATGGCTTTACTCTGTTCTGAGGCTGCAGCTGTGACTGCAGAAGGTGGGAAATTACAGTGAGGACTTTCTTACTAAAATCATAGATATGTTCCACATTGTTCCTTTTTAAGGTTCAGGTAGGAGAATGTCTCCTGCTGAAAGTCCCCCCCCCCCCCCTCCCTCTTCTAGCACCTGTCCTGCTCTATGTGCACTCTGCTCATTCTACAAGTTATGCTTGTCTTTCAAGGGAGATACTCACAAATACACTCATGTCGGGAAACAACTGTTTTGTTCAGAAGCCTTGAAGTCAGCAAAAACTCCTTCAGCACCTGCCACAATATTCCCGGTGCACTTAAACAACTTTTAACAACTGTAAACAGCATCAAACACTTTTAATACTGAAGGAACAGTTGCAAGAAGTTAAAACAGCATCTAACTTGTCAGTGGCACTGGTAAGGAGTCCTTCCTGCCATGGGAGGTGTGTTTAGCTGTGTGAGGTTAAGAGACGGCAGAGCTGGATCACTGATTCTAAAATGGCACTCCTGATGTTTGATGTGATGATTTGCCTGGTTTCTCTGTGTACTTCCAGTGGCCGCTCACACCCTCAGTCATGGACTGATTCACCCCATAATGTGTGTGCAAGCTATGGATGCCATTCTGGAGCTCTAAGGGCATTCTTAAATGTAAAAGATTTCTATTTCTTGCCCCGACTGTTGATCTAAATTGCTATTTATGTGTAAGTTCAATAAGAATTAAAAAAAAACAAGAAAATAGCAAAGTTACCAAATAAACTGATAGATTGGTTTGTGCCAGCAAGTGGCATCTGGCTGAAAGAGAAGTTGTAAAACCCAGTGAAAGAATAAAACATTGCAAAAGATCAGGGGTGGGATTCTCCGTCGGCTGACCCCAGAATTGGGAAACGGGATTGGCAGGAGCAGTGGCGGACTGGCCAGGGTGTCAGCTTGCCCGATGGCAAGTGGGCCCCTGATGAAGTGGGCCCCCTATATTAAATAAAAATGCAATAAAGAAAGAAACACAGACAACTGTTTTAGTAATAAAAAGGAATAAGAAAAAAAAGAGAACAGGACACAAATAAGCAGTGCATGAAAAGGAACGAAGCAGGGGAGGTAGTGGAAGGATGTGGAATAGGGGGGCCCGGGTCGGGCATAATTAAGGAAATTCCATGTTTTCAGCAAGAGTATGTGAAGGCCTATTACAGAGTTTATAATACCACAAGCACAATCCACATCGATATCCAGTTCTGCAACAAATAATCAAGAAGCAAGAAACAATGCTCATGGTGATGATGCAATGACATGCGAGTTACAAGAACAGAGAAGAGCTACTTTGAATGTAGAGACAAATACAAGTGCATCCATTACTAATCAACCCAAGCCCAATATTTCTTCTGGCTTCCTTGTTCCGGTATCTGTACTGCCTGTAGTTGCAACATCTGAACACATAGCTTCAACTAGTGACAGGCAATCAGATATTCCTTCAAGCATAAATGACTTGGTTTCTGAAGCACATCCTGTAAATGAACCTACGCAAGAAAACGAAAGATCAATTACTGGAATCTTCCAATATCCATCACGAGCAAAGCTAAAACAGTTTTTTGCTGAACATCCACTTCAGCCACTTGATGATCTGCCATTTGATGCTCGTTTGTATGAGAGGAAAATTATGAATGACTCAGTCCCAAGAAAATGGCTAACATATAACAAAGAAAATAGATGCTTATATTGTTCATACTGCTTAGCCTTTGAGTTTCCCAACACTTGTAATCCATCACCCTTTGTACGTGGCTTTAGTGTCTACAGGCGTATTAGCCAGAGCTTGACTTTACATGAATCGACAACAACACATGTCAGAAATGCTCAGCAATATATCAGTGTGGTTAATGATGGCACCTTAGATAAATTTTTTGCAGCATCACTAATTAAAAGGAAAGACGAATTGAAGCTGAGAAGTATTGCCATGAGGATTATAGACATCATAAAGATGTTAGACAAGCAAGCACTTCCTTTTCAAGGTCACAGAAATGAATTGGCCTACAATCTAGATAATGAGGTTCTGAATCATGGCAGATTTTTAGCTACAGTGCAGTTGATGGCAAAATATGACCCCATTATGGCAGCTCACGTTTCTGCAGTGCAAAACAAGTCTAAACATAGAATCAAACGATTAGAGCAACAAGGAAAGGCTCAAAGTAAAGGCCGTGGTGGACTTGTTACATACCTGAGTAAAACAACTATAAACATGTTAATCAAAATTATGAAGAATATGATACAAGAAAGAATTAGTCATGAAGTTTCTCAAGCAAAATATTATTCTATTCAGGTTGATTCAACACAAGATAATTCATCCATCGATCAGTTTAGTATTATTATTCGGTATGTGCTTAAAGGTATTATCTGTGAGCGACTACTTTCAGTTGTGCCAAGTAATGATGGTACAGGACAGGGACTTTTTGATCTATTGATTGAAACATTACAGCATCTTAAAATTGACCCCTAAAAATGTTTATCTAATAGCACAGATGGCGCTGCAAACTACCATGGCCAGTATAACGGTTTACAAAGTAAAATTGCTGATGTGGCTGATCAACATGTTCATATATGGTGCTACGCCCATGTCTTGAATTTGGTGATAACTGAAACAACAAAATGTTTCAACAAAAAGAAATGCAGTTTCTTTTTTCAATTTGCTCCAGAATATAGCAACTTTTGTGAAAGCATCAAACAAGAGAATGTCTGTATGGATAGAAGTTGTTGGAAAACATCTAGGACAAGAAAAAATGAAACGATTAAAGCTAATTGGTGAGACCAGATGGTCAGGAAAATCCAATGCAGCAACAACTATATTTGGACGTTTTGATGATGCCGCTGCCAGTACTTTCGTAAATCTATTGACATGCTTATCAATGATACAAGATTCAGAAAAGTTTGATGCAAAAACAAAACATGAAGCAAATGTTTTACTTCAAAGTCTTCTAAAGTTTGAAACCATATTGACAGCATTTACTTACTTGTATATATTTGAAACTACAACCCCGTTATCAAGTTATCTACAGACAAGTGGTTTAGATATGTTTACTGCATGGAGTTTGGCAGATTCAGCTACAACAAAGTTGAAGGAACAGACAAGAACATTTGATAACGTTCACAGCAAGGCTTTGGAATTTGTAAATAAATGTAATGACAGGATTTTACAGATGAATATGGATGAAAATCAAACATTGGAAATTGATGCGTTGGAAACAGCATTGCCAGTTAAGAGGCAGAGGAAGAAGAAAAGAATGGCAGATGAGCTTATTGATGATGAAATAAATTCCTCAGATTCTCTAGCTGATTTTCGAGTAAATGTGTTTAACCTAATAATGGATTGCATTGTCCAGTCACTAGAATCACGCTTTGTACAACACAAACAGTTGTATATAGATTTGTCCTGCTTGGACCCAGCAAAGTTTAAAACTATTGCAGAGAAGGGCCTTGAAGATGAAGCATTGGAAGGTATTATTAAGCTGTTTCCACAAATCAGCAAAGATCAAGTAATATTGGAATTGTTTTCGTTTGCTTCAAACTTTGATGTATTAAAGCTATTGCTTAATGATGGTGAGAATATGGATTCCAGTTGCAACAATTGTAAAATTTGCAGCACTTGCCCATCGTATGAATTGGATGCAGAAGCAATTATTGGCAGATTCGCACAATCATCTAGCGAACACAAACGATTGCTCTTAATATAGTGGACTGCATGCAATGCTCTATTGTGCTTTTGAACTATCTGTTAATGTGTAAATTGTACAGTAAACTATTTAAAAATATCAACCAATTACTTAAAATAAAAAAAAATTAAAAATTCAATTATAACATTCTGTATTTACATTTGGTATCTACTACCAGTAATATGTACAGTACATGTACACTGTAATTACTAAGAAATACACATTTTTTCCACAAAAATTTTAATTGTACCCTTTTTTCCATATGTATTTTTCGAAAAAATTTTTTATTTGTTGTGAAAATAAAATGATAGCATTGTAGTTGTGGGTGGGCCCTCCTTGTCTCCTGGCAACCGATATTTTTAGACCCAGTCCGCCACTGGGCAGGAGTATCGTTTTTTGATGCCGTAATCGTGGAGGCTGCCGGTTTCACGCCAAATCGCAACATAGAGAAGCTAGGACATCGAGAGACATGAGCATGGGCTGCTGGTCCTGACACTAGCCAGCCTGGCTGGGGTGGGGTGGGCCCTGCCAGGGCCAGGGGCTGGGGGGTGGTGGTGGGGGGGGGGGGGTGATGGGGGCGAACGGGCATGCAGTCGGAGGTACCCCCATGGGACAGGGGTGGTGCCCAGACACAGCCCGCCATTGCTGTGGCCTGAAAGGCAGCCATTTTGCGGCACACCCCACTAACCACCCATCTTGGCCCATGGTTTTACAGAGTGACACCAGCCTATGGGTGCCCCACCCCAGCACCTCAGCCCCCCACGCTCAACCCCACCATCCACTGCACCCCAGCTCTTACCACCCCATCACCCCTGCACCCCAGGCCCTTCCCTCCACCCCACCACCCCACACCCCATCCTCCACCATACCACCCTGCCAACCAGTTGGCACTCACCAGCGGGCACCGCATGGCCCACCCAGGGCAAAGCCCACAGTCGCACTTAGATGGGGGGCTGAAAGCATACCACTGGCAAGGGCAGTGTCAGCTAACAGTACCTCTGGCAGTGTCAACCGGGACCACCATGTAGCCCGTTGGACCTGATAGGGCACAGGGATATGCACCATGCTAAAATATCGGCCTTTCAGCCCCGGCAGACAATGGATATTGGAATTCAACCAGCAATGGTGGTCTTGCTCTGAGTCACCGAAGCCTTGGGAGGTGTCTTGTGGGCTATACAAGCAGGAGCTGCTCGAGGAGGTGGAAGCTGCAGCAGTGGAGCCTGCCCCAGCTGCCCAATAGGACAAGGAGGTGTAAAAGAGGCGCTGCATGAAGTCTTGTGTGTACGAGCAGTGACTGCCATGCGAGGACCTGTTGGACCGGACGTGCCATTGAAGATTCTGGCTGAGCAGGGGGACAGTGCGGCTTACCTGCCAAATCATGGCGCACCTGACATCGCGGGGAATGGGAGAGGACACACACTCCTAGTGGCCATCAAAGTGACGGTCATCCTGAACTTTTACATCACGGGGTCCTTCCCGGCGCCCAGTGGACACCTGTCTAGCATCTCACAGACCTCGGTGCACAGGTGCATCCGCGTCATCACGGAGGCCCTGTATGCCCAGTCAGCACAATACATCCATTTCAATGTGGACCAAGCCCATCAGGATGCTCAGGCAGCGGGGTACGCCACCATTGCCGACATGCCCTGGGTCCAGGGGGTGATTGACGGGATTTGTTTTGCCCGACGAGCACTCGCAGATAATAGGCCGCTCTATACAAACTGGATTGGATTGGATTTGTTTATTGTCACGTGTACCGAGGTACAGTGAAAAGTACATTTCTGTTTCCAGCTCTAATAGATCATTTAGTACATGAAAAGAAAATGCATATTAGGGCAACACAGGGTACACAATGTAAATACCTAGATATCGACATTGGGTGAAGGATACAGGAGAATAGTATTAATCAGGTCAGTCCATAGGAGGGTCATTTAGCAGTCTGGTAACAGCGGGAAAGAAGCTGTTTTTCAATCAGTGCGTGTTCTCAGACTTTTGTATCTCCTGTCCGATGGAAGAAGTTGGGAGAGTGAGTAAGCCGGGTGGGAGAGGTCTTTGATTATGCTGCCCGCTTTCCCCAGGCAGTGGGAGGTGTAGATGGAGTCAATGGATGGGAGGCAGGTTTGTGTGATGGACTGGGCAGTGTTCACGACTCTCTGAAGTTCCTTGCGGTCCTGGGCCGAGCAGTTGCCATACCAGGCTGTGATGCAGCCAGATAGGATGCTTTCTATAGTGCATCTGTAAAAGTTGGTAAGGGTTAATGTGGACATGCCAAATTTCCTTAGTTTCCTGAGGAAGTATAGGTGCTGTTGTGCTTTCTTGATGGTAGCTGCGACGTGGGTGGACCAGGACAGATTTTTGGAGTTGTGCGCCCCCAGGAATTTGAAACTGTTAACCATCTCCACCTTGGCCCCGTTGATACTGACAGGGGTGTGTACAGTACTTTGCTTCCTGAAGTCAATGAGCAGCTCTTTAGTTTTGCTGGCATTGAGGGAGAGATTGTTGTCGCTGCACCACTCCACTAGGTTCTCTATCTCACTCCTGTATTCTGACTCGTCGTTATTTGAGATCTGGCCAACTATGGTCGTATCGTCAGCAAACTTGTAGATGGAGTTGAAACCAAATTTTGCCACGCAGTCGTGTGTGTACAGGGAGTAGAGTAGGGGACTAAGTATGCAGCCTTGCAGGGCCCCAGTATTGAAGATTATTGTGGAGGAGGTGTTGTTGTTCATTCTTACTGATTGTGGTCTGTTGGTCAGAAAATCAAGGATTCAGTTGCAGAGTGGGGAGCCAAGTCCTAGGTTTTGGAGCTTTGATATGAGCTTGGCTGGGATTATGGTGTTGAAGGCAGTGCTGTAGTCAATAAATAGGAGTCTGATGTAGGAGTCCTTGTTGTCGGGATGTTCCAGGGATGAGTGTACGGCCAGGGAAATAGAGCCTGCTGTGGACCGGTTGCGGCTGTATGCGAGTTGCAGTGGATCAAGGCGTTCTGGAAGTATGGAGGTGATGCGCTTCATGATCAACCTCTCAAATCCAAGTTAGTAGTGTTAATAAATTTATAGCTTTGTTCAAGTGCAAGCTTTTTTGTGGTCTCTGTGAACATTACGCCAACCATCCTGAAATAAGCAACACAAAGAACACCACATGTTACCAGGAGTGCAAAACATTAAATAGTAAAGACACCACATGGTACCAGGCGTCTATTTGTATTGGAAACAACAGTTAGATTAGGAAAGAATAGCATTAGGAGATTGAAGAAGCAACCCAGAAGCTACAGAACTCAGAAAAGCTACGACGAAGACTACTCAGGAGATGGAAGTTCTCAAGACGCCTGACCACTTAAGGACACACAATAAACCATGCCAGAACCGTTCTTTCTTTAAACAGCAGTTTGAAATTTTCCTTTCTGCCTCCTTGCTTGAAAGTGCCTCAGACTAAAGAAAAATAGCACTCCTATTAAATTTGGCTGGACCGCAAGCATTAGAACTTTATAATTTGTTTGAATTCAGTGCAAATGAGGATAAAAATAAATATAACATGGTGCTACAAAAATTAATGATCCTATAAAAATTCTATGTGCACTACATGTTCAGGAAACGGCTGTAGTTAAGAGGGGAGTCAGTAGATTCCTTCATCACAACTTTAAATTTGCGAGCGCAATCCTGGAATTTTTCCTCAGCATCCGTTTCAATGCTGCGTGATTAAGTTGTGTTCGGGATAAATAATAAACTTTTGCGCAAAAAAATGCTAAGTTGACCGGTTGTACTGCTTGAAGACACGATTAATATGTGCAAGGCCAGTTAACAAGCATTGAATGAATATGCAGAGTTTGTGGCGAAGGAAAAGATTACGAAATTGGGAAACGTGGCCGACGCCATTAATGCTATGTCGCAGCAAAGAAACCGCGTACAGTAGGCGATGGCCATCTTGAATGTGACGTTACGAGCGTGATGGTGTGCACACGCTGCGAACACGCCCACAGTAAAACAAATTGTCCGGCAAAAGGCACACATTGAACCACTTTGCCACAGTGTCATTTATCAGCAACTGTTGCAGAAACTAAATCTAAAAATTCCTACAGTGATTTCAGATGGATTCAAAGTGTTAAGAGTGAAGAGAAAAAAACCCAACACCATAGCGGATAGGGAGGATTGCTCACCATAGTCACTTTTGGATGCTTTCATGATAGAAGCAGTCACTAGGATTAATTTACTACCAGTGTCTGACTGCAAACTACAGACCATAAAAGCCAAAATTGAAGAGGATTTGACGCTACAGAAGGTGATACAATACCTAAAAGGATAGCCTACTGAATGTTGTTCTGCCTTTCAAGATATAAGAGATGATCTTTCTACAGTAGAACATAGAACATAGAACAGTACAGCACAGAACAGGCCCTTCGGCCCTCGATGTTGTGCCGAGCAATGATCACCCTACTCAAACCCACGTAACCCGTATACCCTTAACCCAACAATCCCCCCATTAACCTTACACTACGGGCAATTTAGCATGGCCAATCCACCTAACCCGCACATCTTTGGACTGTGGGAGGAAACCGGAGCACCCGGAGGAAACCCACGCACACACGGGGAGGACGTGCAGACTCCACACAGACAGTGACCCAGCCGGGAATGCAAACCTGGGACCCTGGAGCTGTGAAGCATTGATGCTAACCACCATGCTACCGTGAGGCCCCAAGTAGATGGTTTCTGTTCAAGGGAGATAGGATTTCCCATCAGTTTATGCTTAGGGATTCTGCAATAGATTCACAAGGGTCATCAAGGCATCGGAAAATGTCGTAGAAGAGCCAGACAGTTGGTGTATTGGCCAGGAATAAACAGAGATTTTGACCAATATGTTCAAGCATGCACAATTTGTCAGATGCATCAGCCAGCACAAAGCAAAGAAAGCATGCAACAGATGGAAATCGTTACAAGTCCATGGAGCAAAATGGGCATGGATTTATTCTATTTCCAGGGTCGTGACTATCTGGTGGTCATAGACCTTAACTGCAACTTTCCAGAGGTGATGATGTTGAGTGATTCGACTGCATACTGGTGACATCAGCCCAGGTCCTCAGAGAGTACCCCTTACGCCTCAAGAGCCAGTCGCCCATCCTGGGGTGCTCCTCAAAGAGGCCGGGAATGACTGACTGCCCCAGGATGTAATTGTCATGGACACTCCCTGGAAGGGGACACTCACGTGTATTATCTTCCTCTGGTGAATGCACGTGAGCTGTATATTGAGGGAGTGGAACCCCTTTTGGTTAACAGAGGCCACCCCCAGATGACCCGGTGAGCGCAGAGCAACTTGGATGTCTTCTATTACCCCCTGGACCTGGGGCATCCCGGCGATGGTGGAGAGACCTACAACCTGGGCATCTTGCTGGGCTTGGTCCCTGTCAAAGATGATGTAGTTCTCCGCCCGGTCATACAGGGCATCCGTGACCTTTCGGATGCTCCTGTGGGCTGTGGACTATGAGATAGCACCCAGATCCCTGCTTGAGCCCTGGAATGATTCTGAGGCATAGAATATTAGGGCTGTGGTGACCTTGACAACCATTGGGAGCGGGTGTCCTCCTCCTCCATATGCCAAGTACTCTGCACCATCTCCTTGTGGCGGAAGAGCTTCCTGCGGCATGCGCTGTCCTACATCCACTCGAACGACCAGCGATGCCTGCACACCCTGGGCCATCGCGGGACTTTCCCTCTGAGTCCCTCCCAGGCCTGATGGTTGGCCAGGTTCTCAGACTGTGGGGTGGGGTCTGGCACATGGGCCGCTGCCTCAAGCATCTCCAGAAGTTGCTGCTGCTGCCGTCTCCGCCGTTTGGTCACCCGGACTACCAGTAGCACCACAAGGGCAAGTTCTGTGTCCAATATTCCTAACATAGCATTCAATATCTGTGAGGAATTGGGAAAGGGTGTTAGGCTGACAAATAGCAGTGACTCCTACTTTGGGATCCTCCAATCCCCCATTAATCCCCCCTATCCACCCACACCTGGAACACACTGTCCATGCACACCCGGCCGCATCGGACTCCAGACCCTGTAACCAGGACAGTCACTCACATCGTCACCTGGACCTGCTGCCAGTCCCCTCCCCATGGCACTCACCCACTCTCTGACTGTGGGCATACCCCTGGGGCTGTGTCCCATCCGCTGGGTGTTCGGATGTTGGCTGCTGTGTGTGTGGTGTTGCCACCCGCAGAGCTACAACAAGATCCCGATTTCACCTACGGGTGTGGGCCGGTTGCATCGCAAACTGTTTGGCGCCTGGCGTGGTTCTCATTTTCCCGTAACAAGGTGGGAGATTCGCAGACGTAGTCTCAGGAATGGAGAATTCCGCTGCTCTTCTTCAAGTTCCGATTGCTTTTGAAACACATCATTAAAAAAGTTAATTTTTGTTGTCCCTTCAACAATGCTACAAAACCTTAGCATTAATGATGTTCATCATGATCTATTAATGCAATGTGCACATAACATCACATATATGATTAAATTAAATGAAATTAAATGAAAATCACTTATTGTCACGAATAGGCTTCAATTAAGTTACTGTGAAAAGCCGCCAGTCGCCACATTCCGGCGCCTGTCCGGGGAGGCTGGTACGGGAAATCATAAATCATAATAATGTTCATGTTGGCAATAATATTAAGCAACTGTCAGGTTGTGAAATTATGTAAATGTAAGGACACAAGGCTGTTCTTCTTCAGGTTATTTATGGAGCTGCTCAGTTTCATTGCTGCTGTAGTTTGGATTTTGCGAAAAGATGTGATAGATTTTCCCTGTGCCATAAGCACAACAGCGATCTGAGGCTCATTTGTGTCATTCTGTTTGTGGCAATGAAGCTTGACGAGTGGTCAAATGTTTACAGATAGCCAGCCGTCTGTTGCCCTAAAAAGCATTGCATTGCCCCAGGATATGAAATGTTGAACATACACAGAGCAACAGCACAGACAGGGTTCCCCACTGTTTGCTCCACTAAAAGTTGTGTATGAACAGATAAAAAGGACAAACTGGAGGAATTTGTTTCCATTACATTAGTATGAAACATTAGTATGCGTTGTTGTTGCTTGTTGCTGTGTTTCTATGATACAGTGGTTGTATATCGGGGGTCAATATAGAAATCAATGAGAACAGTGCCGAAGAGGAATAAGGTCAAAAAGCACACAAACCTTTTCTTCAAACAACAGGAAAGTTGTAGAGAAGATAATGAACGGAATGTCTGTACAGAGATCCAGATTTTAAACATTAGCATTGTTTTGTCCTAACTTCAATTTTAAATCTGGCAGATACATGGGTTACTTCAGACTAATTCAAAAAGGTTTTTACATTAACCCTGTTTGGGTTGACTTAACGGGGAGAACTTTAACATTTTGACCGGCTCGAAAGGCCGAGGGCCCAGAGTGAGTGGGAAGTTCAAAAGTCAGTGCTTGAATGTAGCATCACTGACAGGTTGTCCATCCAGGATTCGGCCTGACTGACAGTGTCAACTTCCAGACGGGTGGGTAATGTTCGAGAAGAGGATACAGTGCAGATAGGTCTAAGACATGGAAGAGAGTGAGGTGGTGGTGGAGTGGGGGGGTTGACACATGGGAGTGGTAGTGACAGAAGTTTCGGGGGCTGAAGGATGGGGACCTTAGGTGGTGGTCTCGAGTAATCAGAAGCCTCAGGGTGGAGGAGGTTGGAGGCTGGGTGCAGCTCAGGCTGGAAGTGTTAGCGGGGGTGGGGGGGGGGTGAACAGGTACCAGGGACGAGGATCAGACGCCTGGGTTGGGCTGGGGTGGGGCAGAGGGAAGGATGGAGAACAAATGGCTCAGGTGAGGAAGTGGTGTGCCTCATCAGAGAAAAATGATGCTCACCCAGACATGCAGGATCCAGGATGTCTTCTCTTCTTCCTAGGCAGCCATTTGGAATCAAAAGTGAATTGTTTCCTCTCCATACTTCACTGTCTACCATTCCAAAGATCGCGGAACCAAGCCTCCAAATTATGTTGCAACACCCTGGGTTGACCTGCAATCGCAACACTATTAAGATAACTATTAATTCTCAGAAATACCCAAAGTCGATGGCTGCCCAATAACTACAGTCATCAGGTTTGTTATTTTAAACACAATTAATTTTTATAAACAACAATAACTATAATTTAATAGGCAACAAGTCCAGCTGGTTAACTATTATTGAATTCCTAACCCCCCTCTAAATTGCTCCACCCTCTACACACACACAAGATGGGCTGGATTCTCCATCGTGGGATGCCCGTAATGCGTTCCCTGATGGGACAGAGAATCGAGCATCGGGGCAAAATCGGGAACGGCATGCTCTGACTCCCCCGTTGCTGACGAGAGCATGTAAATAAATGCAAATATTTGCAATGACCCATTTGCATCTATTTACCAGACCCTCCTGTGATTATCTTGTCCCCATGGCCATGAGTCACATGGGCGCAGTTCATGTGGCCTCTACATTCGTGGCCCTGGCATGGTGGAACTCGCGGTGGGCTAAGTGGGCAACAGTTGCCCGCTTGCCCACTGCAATGGGCCAAGAGACCATCCGATGCCCAACCCCTTCTCATGCCCCAGATTGGCCCCGACCCACCATCCCACCCCCCACCCGGACCGCACAACAGCTCTCAACCCCCGGACTGCCTGGCTGCCCCCCACCCCCAAGAACGGGGTGACCCAACCCATCCCCCTGCCAGGTATCCCTGTAATAGGGAGACCACCCAGGGACTCCTGTGATAGAGAGAGCCCCCACAGGGACCCCTGTGATAGGAAGACCTCCCACAAATACCCCTGTGATAAGGACACACCACAGGGAAACCTATGATAGTGAGATCCCCCACAGGGACCCCTGTGACAGGGAGACCCTCCGCTGGGACCCCTGTGATAGGGAGTGAGCAATGTTTGCAAACATCAGCCGCATCAAAGACATTCCAATCATTAAGTGCATTCCAGTCACAGTGCGTTCTAATCACTCAAAAGTGTAATTGCACAATATTTTTCACTCTTTGATGTGGTTATGGATGCAAACATTGGGCTTTCAGCACTTAGTCACTCATCCATGAAGGGAGATGAATGAATCAAGGCTGCAGCTGTTTTGTGGAAGCTGTCAATCACAGCCCACTGCTAGAAAGGAATGAATGGCTTGTAGATAATGGATCTGAAGGGTTTAAACACATGCCACAGCTGTTCTCCTTCTAGGAATGGACAGGTGAAGCTACCTCGTAAGTGTTACAGTTGTAATTTTTTGCACTGCCCATATCTGGACTGCTCTCTAGCTTTCAGACAGCGGATTTTTTGGGGGGGATGGGAAGGGGCTGGGGGAAACATGAGAAGGGTTCTGTGGGGGTTCCTTTAGTCAGGGGTACCCTGTGGGGTGTCCCTTTAGTTAGGAGGACTCTATTGGGGTCCATTTTTTAGCGGGTCTTCCTGGGGGGTCCCTTTAGTTAGGGGGTCTCTGTGGGGAGTTCCTTCAGTTAGAGGGTCCCAAGGTGGTCTCCCTATTATGGGGGTCGCTATGGGGGTCAACCTATTAAGGGAGTCTCTTGGGGGCTTATCCTGTTTTGGGGGGGTGCTCAGGGAGGTGTGGTACAGGAGGGGTGGGCAGATAGTGCATTGTGGAGGATGATGGTAGCCCTCAGACGGTCTTTGGGGCCAACTTGGCCCACCGTGAGGATCTCAACGTCGGGGTCATGTTTGGTGAGGAAAATGGAAAATGGTTGAGAGATTCACAGGTGTCTGTGGAAGTCAAAAAAGGCCATATACTGTGGTTGATTTTGTTCTTTGCATTTTCACTGGATATGTTGTGCACTGTGCATTGCGTTACATTGGAAAAGGTTCTTTCTGGAATTTGCGACTATTCTTTATTCGGTTTATTTTCCTTTTGTTTGCTTCAGGATGTCGGTGAAAGCATCAGTTCCTGGATCTGGCAGCACTCGCCTGGATAAGACTGCCAGGCTTTCTGAGATGCATGAAACCCAACCGACCATAGTTTAAAGTTGGAAAGTAGAATAACAATGATATAAAATAAAAGAAGATATCCGAGGGCTGAGGTTCTGCTGTCAGGTGCTTGAATTTACAGTATTGACACAGTGGTGCGATTCTCCCGCCACGTTATGCTCTCGTTCAAGTGAAACGAGGCCGGTGAATAGCGGGAGAGCCAAAAAACGAGAACCGCGCCAGGCACCAAACAGGTTGCATTTCATCCGGTCCCCTAAGCGAAATCGGGATCTCGCCGTAGCATGGTGAGAAACCAATTATCACCACTTCAGCCCAATTTCCATACAATAAACGGGAGCCACCCTATCTCCAACTGCCTCCCGTTATTCAGCGGCCTCCCCAGCAAATAGTCACGCTGGCGGCGATTAGTACTCCTGAAAAACGTGAACCTGGTGGAAGAGCTTTTGTGGTGAGCCAAGGAGGTGAGTAACTGTCTTTGCTCACAGGCAAAGAGCCCGGGGACGATGGGCTTTCCACCCCAATGATTGGCGGGGGGTGGAGGGACCCTCGACTGGGGGTGGGGACCCTTCGCAGTGGTGGACCGGCAAAGGAGGATTGGGGGGGGGGGCACTGGAGGGCAACCAGGGGGCAACTGCTCACAGCATCACCATGCCAACCCCTGGATCGTTTACCTGTTCCGGGAGCAACCCTTGTCTATCACCGTCCATCCCAACAATCACCCATAACCCCCACTGACTATGAGCCATTTATTTGAGGGGGTAGACGATGTGTGTGAACGTTACGGGGGGGGGCTGCAAATCACATTCATATGTTTTGGTCCTGCCCAAAGCTGGAGGATTACTGGAAGAAGGTTTTTAGGGTAATTTCTAAAGTGGTGCACGTGAAACTGGACCCGGGTCCCCAGGAGGCCATATTCGGGGTGTCGGACCGGCCAGGGTTGGAAACGGGTGCGGAGGAAGATGTTGTAGCCTTTGCCTCGTTGATTGCCCGAAGGCGGATCCTGCTGGAATGGAGAGCGGCCTCTCCACCCTGTGCCCTGGCGTGGCGGGGGGGGGACCTGTTGGAATTCTTGATCCTTGAGAAGGTTAAGTTTGAACTGAGGGGAAGGATGGAGGGGTTCTACAATTCATGGGCATTATTCATTATGCACTTTCAAGAACTGGATAACATCAAACATTAGTGGGGGGGGGGGGTTGGGGGAGGGGGACTGTATGTGTTAGTGGTGACTATGGGTGACTCCTGATTCCTTTTTGTTATTTGTTTATGTTAACATGCGGGCAGTTGTTTGGTGGTTGGTGGGAGGATGGGATTGTTGTTGTTGATATGGGGATTGACATTATATTCGTTACGGCTTATTGTTTATTGTTGGTGGGTGTAAATTTGGGAGAAAATGTGAAAAAGGAGGAGAATAAAAATAATTGAAAAAAGAATAATCCCCACCGACTGCCGAGGCCTCTGGCCGTGCGGCTGAAGGCTAATGCTGATAGGGAATTGGCAATCATGGTTAAGTGAGCACTTCACACAACCCAAGTGAATTCCCTTGGGTGGTCTATGTAGCACGGGAGAGTCACTGCCTTCGAATCCCAATCACACTGTGATGCCTGAACACTGCGGGAGGCAACACCACACACGCAGCAGCCAACATCCGAACACACAGAGGATGGCTACAGCTCTGGGGTCGTGTCCACGGCTGGAGGCTGGGTGGGTGCCACTGGGAGGGGTGGGGCGAGGGGGGGGGGATGCCTGGAGAGATGGGCAAAGCGTTGGGAGGTCAGCCTGCATTGCGAAAGAAAGTGTCAGAGGCATGAAATGAAATGAAAATCGCTTAATGTCACGAGTAGCCTGTTCGGGGAGGCTGGTACGGGAATTGAACCGTGCTGCTGGCCTGCCTTGGTCTGCTTTAAAAGTCAGCTATTTAGCCCAGTGTGCTAAACTAGCCCCTACTAGTTGTGCAGAAAGGTGTTTAATATGTTTTACTCTCCCAATGGTAAGAAGTCTTACAACACCAGGTTAAAGTCCAACAGGTTTGTTTCAAACACGAGCTTTCAGAGCACTGCTCCTTCCTCAGGTCTCCCAATGGTGGCCACTATCGCCACTCCATGGGATGGGTCCGGGTTGCCACGCAGCACACCCTCCTCCCGGTCGGTGCCCATAGGTCTCTGAGGTTCACCTTGGGATGGAGGGGCAGCTGATTCGAGCCCTGCACCATCTGGCTCTGCCAGCCCTGGTGGCTCCCCATGGTCTGCACCATCGTGTCGATGCCCTCAGTGAAGCTCCTCCCTGACTGGGACATGCTCTGCAGTGATTCAGCGACTGGGCCAAGCTCTGCAGAACCTCGGCCATACCCATCTGAGAGCGGGACTGTCCCACAGAACTTTATCAAGGCCAGCCTGGGAACTGGGTCACATCCTCCAGTTAGTCAGACATTTTGCCAAGACCCTCAGTCAAGGCCATCACCGACTATGCGATGCCTTGGACACCTTCACTAATGACGCCAACATCGTGCACCAGGCTCGCCACTGCAGTCGCTATGCCAGTAGTGTGGCCTCGGCGCCACACATTGCCGGCGCCATCGCCTGCGCCCGTAGCCTCTGGGACTTCTCCAATCTGCCATGGATCTGCTGGGGGGTAGATTCTCCCTTGGGAGGGTGGGGGTGTTGGTGTCTACTCACTCATGCTGCTCAGTATAGGTTGTTGGTCTTCTTCCTGCACAGTCCTCCTGGTCACAATCCCCGAGCTCACAGCTGCTGCCTCCTCATCACATCAGCACCGGGTGTCTTGTGGCTGACTGTCCTGGACCGTCGGGGGAACAGGACATCCCTTCCTGGACCCCATGGTGCCTAGCAGCCTTTCCGGGTTTGTGTCCCTAAATATTGGGGCTGATCTCCTGGGCGCCATTGTTACAAGCTGGCTGGGGTTGTCTGAACAAGTGCAGCTTAAGTTCTGCTTGACCTTGTTAGCGGGGGGCTGGTGAGTGCGGTGCCGGTGAATCAGCTGGCGAGCCTTCACTTGCAGCGAGAAGCCCGCGAGACTTCATTAAGTGGACCAATTAATTTAAAAAAAATAAATTTACAGTACCTAATTTTTTTTTTCCAATTAAGGGGCAATTTAGCGTGGCCAATCCACCTAACCTACACATTTTTGTGGGGGTGAAATTCACACAGACACGGGGAGAATGTGCAAGCTCCACATGGACAGTGACTCTGGACCGTGATTCAACCCGGGTCCTCAGCGCCGTAGTCCCAGTGCTAACCACTGCGCCACATGCTACTCCCAGTGGACGAATTAATGATGAAATGCATTGCCGGCCTCACTGGGCCGAGCGCCGGAACCTCGTGGCAATTCCAGGTCGCTGCCACACTCGGAGAATTGTGACCAGTGGGTGCGATTCAACACTTCGTCATACCCAACTTGGTGTTGTGACGAGGCCGTTGAATCTTGCGAGAGGCCTCTTGCGTGATTCACGACACTCGAGACATCTTGCGCATTTTAACGATGTTAAAACGACTCTCGCTGGGTGAGATCCAGATTGGCACATTTAAAGGAGCCATTATATGCATTCACTGGATTCTCCCAGGGCCCGGGATTCACCGGCCTGACCCAGGAGACCTCGCCAGGATGCCATTTAGTACTGGTCCACACAAATGTGGACTAGTCATAACATCACCTGGAGGGGTTATCCAGGTCATTGGAGACCACTGGGTGATCAGACATTGGGCAGGGGGTACCTGGCATTCCCGCTGGCACCTGGGCACCTTGATACTGTCAGCCTGGCACCCTGCCAAGGTGCACAGGTGCCAGGCTGGCACTCTCCAGGATCGAAACCTGAGGGAAGCTATGCCCATGAAAGGGGGAGTGAGGGGGGTATGAAGAGTTGGGGGGGGGGGGGGGGGGGGGAGAGGGCGGGTGGGGGCCGAGTGAAGGGGGTATGAAGTTGGCCTCATAAACGTTGAAGTGGTGGAGAGGGTTTCTGAGAACTGGGGGTGGGGGGCTGCAATTAGGGGGTTGGGGAGCCTGACATGGTGGACGCCATAGTGGGGTGTCCTTGCTTCAGGGGAGTGGTAGTGCCCATGTCTGCAGGGGGTGGCATTGCTCATGGGTGGGGAGTGTGGGGGACCCTCAAGCGCACTTAGAGATCGGGATACCTTTTAAAAATGGTGCCCTGATCTCTGAGCAGCCTATCTCGCTGGCGGGTTCAGCTCCCCACTGCTGAAAACATCTCTATGTGTGAACTAGGCCAGGATGAAAATCCCCAAAGCTCAAATAAATGACTAAGCATGAGGTTTACCAGTTGCATCCCATCCGACTCGGGATTTTCTCCAGGAATCTCCCGTCAGGTCTCTCTCGGGAATCCCGACAGTCGTTACGCCTCATGAGATCTAACCAGAACTCGCAAGATTTTGAAATCTGGTTTCCAGACTTGTAGTTAAAGGAGTTTAAAAGCTCACCCAAGACCGGCATCTACCGGCCTTGCCGAGGAGACCCCAGCCGGATGCTGTTTAGCACTGGTGGCCACAAATGGGGATCAGGATGAGCGGTTCTTGGGGGGGGAGGGTCTCCTAGATGATTGAAGTCCCCCGGGTGGTTAGCTTCTGGGCAGGGTGGCACCCTGGCACGGCTAGTGCCACCCAGGCACCTTGGCACTTCCAGCCTGGTATGCACCAAGACGCCACTCTTACATTGCTAGGCTGGACGGGGCACTGCCTGGGTGCCCAGGAGGCACTGCCAGACTTCCAGGGGCGCCTCCAGGGAGACAGATTGGCCGTGCCATGGGGAATTGGGCCCGGGGGTGCCCTGCCTTGTGAGGTGGAGTGCAGGGCCTGAGGACCCCCTTATCAGTGAGTTGGGGTATTGGGGGACCAAGAGATTGGAGCACCCCCTGTCTGTTCCTGCACTGAGACGCTCTGCTAATTGGAGCTTCTCAGTGCAGGAAATGATACCAAAGCACAGGCTCAGGGGGATCGTTCCCGCCGGGAGCCGTAATAACAACAAAGTGCCATTAGATAGTAGGGTCATGCCGGGAATGACCCAGCTAAACCCGCCCAGAACGGACTCTGATCTTTAAAAATTAAATCACGTCCCAAGTGTGGGTGAATATTGGTCTAGATCTCACCCAATTAGCGAGCAGAAACAGCCCGCCAAACCTGCCCAAAATGACACTTCGAAATGCTTTGGTTGAATCGCACCCAGTGAGCAGCATTCCTCTCAGCTCATTTCCCCTTCCCCCCCCCCCCCCCCCCCCCCAACAATTGTACTTGTCCTTTCCAGCGTGCATTTCATTCCAGCTGCTAGTTAATTGGTCTGCCAATGCAAGATCGCATCCAAAAGCACATATGATTCCTACTTCTGAGCCTACCAAATTCAGGCCCAGGTTTTCTGTGGCACTTCCAGTGTAAGTATGGTAGGCAATCAGAAAATTCAAACCTCCAGCAATCCATTTATCTGGGCTTAGTGCAGCAGCCAGATTTTATGAAGCACAAAAAATGTGGTGTTGAATCATTACTGTATTTCATTTTCCAGTCACTCACACTTGCACTCAAGTTCACACTCAAACGCTCACAATATTTAAAAAGAAACTCGCTCGGCTTTAAAAAATACTCTCACCATTAATATTACCTGAATAATCATTTAAAAATGCGCTCTTCTTTCAAATAATTTTGAAAAACATTTAAGCATAAAATGGTCAGAAAACGTCAACCAACAGGATAGAATCGATGTTTTCTAAAATTCGATACATGCTCACCCTCAGACTACACAATCTAAATTCAGTTTGCATCTTCAATATCTATTCTGAATCCAGGCTTAATGGGTAATACAGAAAGGGTCAGATGTTTTAGTAAGTTCAGAGAAGAGGGCAAAAGAGGGGGAGGTGTGGCGCTGCTAGTCAAGGACAGTATTACGGTGGCGGAAAGGATGCTAGATGGGGACTCTTCTTCTGAGGTAGTATGGGCTGAGGTTAGAAACAGGAAAGGAGAGGTCACCCTGTTGGGAGTTTTCTATAGGCCACCTAATAGTTCTAGGGATGTGGAGGAAAGGATGGCGAAGATGATTCTGGAAAAGAGCGAAAGTAACAGGGTAGTTGTTATGGGAGACTTTAACTTTCCAAATATTGACTGGAAAAGATATAGTTCGAGTACATTAGATGGGTCATTCTTTGTACAATGTGTGCAGGAGGGTTTCCTGACACAATATGTTGACAGGCCAACAAGAGGCGAGGCCACATTGGATTTGGTTTTGGGTAATGAACCAGGCCAGGTGTTAGATCTGGAGGTAGGTGAGCACTTTGGAAACAGTGACCACAATTCGGTGACCTTTACGTAGTGATGGAAAGGGATAAGTATACCCCGCAGGGCAAGAGTTATAGCTGGGGGAAGGGCAATTATGATGCCATTAGACATGACTTAGGATGTGTTGGTTGGAGAAGTAGGCTGCAAGGGTTGGGCACACTGGATATGTGGAGCTTGTTCAAGGAACAGCTATTGCATGTTCTTGATAAGTACGTACCAGTCAGGCAGGGAGGAAGGGGTCGAGCGAGGGAACCGTGGTTTACCAAAGAAGTGGAATCTCTTGTTAAGAGGAAGAAGGAGGCCTATGTGAAGATGAGGCGTGAAGTTTCAGTTGGGGCGCTTGATATTTACAAGGAAGCGAGGAAGGATCTAAAGAGAGAGCTGAGACGAGCAAGGAGGGGACATGAGAAGTCTTTGGCAGGTAGGATCAAGGAAAACCCAAAAGCTTTCTATAGGTATGTCAGGAATAAAAGAATGACTAGGGTAAGAGTAGGGCCAGTCAAGGACAGTGGTGGGAAGTTGTGTGTGGAGGCTGAGGAGATAAGCGAGATACTAAATGAATACTTTTCGTCAGTATTCACTCAAGAAAAAGATAATATTGTGGAGGAGAATGCTGAGACCCAGGCTATTAGAATAGATGGCATTGAGGTGCGTAGGGAAGAAGTGTTGGCAATTCTGGACAAGGTGAAAATAGATAAGTCCCCGGGGCCGGATGGGATTTATCCTAGGATTCTCTGGGAAGCCAGGGAAGAGATTGCTGAGCCTTTGGCTTTGATTTTTAGGTCATCATTGGCTACAGGAATAGTGCCAGAGGACTGGAGGATAGCAAATGTGGTCCCTTTGTTCAAGAAGGGGAGTAGAGATAACCCCGGTAACTATAGGCCGGTGAGCCTAACGTCTGTGGTGGGTAAAGTCTTGGAGAGGATTATAAAAGATACGATTTATAATCATCTAGATAGGAATAATATGATTAGGGACAGTCAGCATGGTTTTGTGAAGGGTAGGTCATGCCTCACAAACCTTATCGAGTTCTTTGAGAAGGTGACTGAACAGGTAGACGAGGGTAGAGCAGTTGATGTGGTGTATATGGATTTCAGTAAAGCGTTTGATAAGGTTCCCCACGGTCGTCTATTGCAGAAAATACGGAGGCTGGGGATTGAGGGTGATTTAGAGATGTGGATCAGAAATTGGCTAGTTGAAAGAAGACAGAGAGTGGTAGTTGATGGGAAATGTTCAGAATGGAGTTCAGTTACGAGTGGCGTACCACAAGGATCTGTTCTGGGGCCGTTGCTGTTTGTCATTTTTATAAATGACCTAGAGGAGGGCGCAGAAGGATGGGTGAGTAAATTTGCAGACGACACTAAAGTCGGTGGAGTTGTAGACAGTGTGGAAGGATGTTGCAGGTTACAGAGGGACATAGATAAGCTGCAGAGCTGGGCTGAGAGGTGGCAAATGGAGTTTAATGTGGAGAAGTGTGAGGTGATTCACTTTGGAAAGAATAACAGAAATGCGGAATATTTGGCTAATGGTAAAATTCTTGGTAGTGTGGATGAGCAGAGGGATCTCGGTGTCCATGTACATAGATCCCTGAAAGTTGCCACCCAGGTTGATAGGGTTGTGAAGAAGGCCTATGGTGTGTTGGCCTTTATTGGTAGAGGGATTGAGTTCCGGAGCCATGAGGTCATGTTGCAGTTGTACAAAACTCTAGTACGGCCGCATTTGGAGTATTGCGTACAGTTCTGGTCGCCTCATTATAGGAAGGACGTGGAAGCTTTGGAACGGGTGCAGAGGAGATTTACCAGGATGTTGCCTGGTATGGAGGGAAAATCTTATGAGGAAAGGCTGATGGACTTGAGGTTGTTTTCGTTAGAGAGAAGAAGGTTAAGAGGTGACTTAATAGAGGCATACAAAATGATCAGAGGGTTAGATAGGGTGGACAGCGAGAGCCTTCTCCCGCGGATGGAGGTGGCTAGCACGAGGGGACATAGCCTTAAATTGAGGGGTAATAGATATAGGACAGAGGTCAGAGGTGGGTTTTTTACGCAAAGAGTGGTGAGGCCGTGGAATGCCCTACCTGCAACAGTAGTGAACATGCCAACATTGAGGGCATTTAAAAATTTATTGGATAAGCATATGGATGATAAGGGCATAGTGTAGGTTAGATGGCCTTTAGATTTTTTCCATGTCGGTGCAACATCGAGGGCCGAAGGGCCTGTACTGCGCTGTATCGTTCTATGTTCTATGTTCTATGTGGCTTAATGATTATATTTTTGCCTCTGAGTCAGAAGGTTGTGGCTTCAAGCACGACCACAGGAACAGGAACACATAATCTAGGCTGTATCACAGGTGTCATCTTTCAAAAGAGATGTCAAACCCAAGGCTCTGACTACCCTTCAGGATGTAAAAGATCTCTTATCATCCCTTGACTTAAACCAAGAGGTTCTCCCTGATGTCCTGCTCAACATTTACCATTCAACTAACACCACTGATTATCTGATTATTATTACATACTGGGATCTTGCTGTGCACACACCAGATGTTGCAAAGCCTACATTACAGCAGTATTTACACCTCAAAAGTAAAGTTGGCTCTAAATCAGATTGTGATGTGCAGAGATGTTGACAACCATTTTCAGTATTTATTTTTTGAAGGAATGATTAGAAGGCACCAGGGACAATTCAATGGATTCATTTAATCAAGTTATTATCAAACATAAATTTGATCTTTCACTTTTGTTTAAATCATCAGTTAGGACTTTAGAAAGTACTCCGAGGAAATGGTAACTGGCAAAAGTTTGAGAAAACATTTGGAGCAATTTATGGATGGGTGTTTAGTGGCCAGACTGCCCAATTTTAGTGATAAGTTTACATTCTCACAACCCATTGTAAATGTGGGCAAATTAAATTATAATGGATATAGCTGGTACAAAATTGTGAATATGGGAAGTTGAATTGTAAAGAAAAAAAGTGAATGAAGAGTTTTTTATATATACATACACTGACTCAGATATGTAGTCATGCATAGGAACGCACATATGTATTTCTATACAAATTAATATGTCAATATTATCTATTGCGCTAGTAAGGAAATGTTTCCATTTAGCCTGTTGCTATTGGTGAACAGACTTGATCAGTCTTCTTGTCAATGGCTTTAGCAGTGTCCAGATGTCTTTATTTAACACTCCTTGTGTAGAGGCACTATTCTGTCCATAATGTGTAAAGTTATTAATGAGGGGATATCTGTAATCTATATTTCTTCTAAACTTCTGCAATGACATTTACAATCAAGATTTGGCTTTACCCTTCCTGGATATACAAATGAATAGGTTCTGAAACCAAATTTCAAACGTTTATTTCCATTGTAACAACTCATTGTATTATTTGAACAGTTCTGTTGATAAAAGGATAACACTGTTATTGCTCAAAGTACAGGGAAACTTCAGTCCAATCAATTGGCAAAATGATTTAAAATAATGATCTTTATTATAGCTTACATTAACACTGCAATGACGTTACTGTGAAAATCACCTAGTCGCCACATTCCGGCACCTGTTCGGGTTCACAGAGGGAGAATTCAGAATGTCCAATTCACCTAACCTGCACGTCTTTCAAGACTTGTGGGAGGAAACTGGAGCACCCGGAGGAAACCCACGCAGACATGGGGAGAACGTGCAGACACCGCACAGACAATGACCCAAGCAGGAATTGGACCTGGGAACCTGGCGCTGTGAAGCAACAGTGCTAACCACTGTGCTACTGTGCTGATCATTTAATTGGGACAACTAGTCATTACTAGCACTAGACTTGACTCAATGTTTCATCTAGCAATAGTGAGCTGTCCTATCTAATTATTCATTGCCATTACTCTGGTTGTCATTGTTTTGAGGACAACTCACTTGAAATTAACAGATAGTGCTATTTAGTTCAGTGTTTCGTGCATAACTCAGTCAAGAAGTAAGCATCGAAAGTTGAAGATGACAGCTATAAAATATTTCATGAACAATATTTCATTGAGTCAGGTCCATGGTAATACCAAAGGAAATAGGTCCACCATCCTCATTCAATTTGTACTGACCAGTTCCAGTAGCCTAAAAAACAGCTCACCATTCAGGGGTGGACAAAGATTGGTTAGTCCAAACAATGGTCAACATTGTAATCTGAGTCCTGCATATAGGTGGTGTGTGGGGTAGAGGGGGGGACGGTCATGGGAGACAATCAGGGGATTGGGTGGTGAGGAGGGGCAAGTGGCAGTATCTTTTGAATTTCATTTTGCGTCAGTAGCAGAACTCGCAGTTCTACAAAAAGATGAACACAAGCATATACGGACTATCCATAAGGACTCTGGGTTTGCCATCAAGTGTCTGAAAATAGTATCCTGAATAATTTTTGCAGAGGAGGTTCCCACCAAGTGTTAAAACTCCTATACATAATGCATTGTGCTGATTGCCCATTTAATGCTCAGATCCAGGTCATCTGGGCTGCAGCCTTTACCAATATGGAAGGTGGTACACCTATGAGGCAGTGCGAGTCAACCAAAGCATTTCGAAGTGTCATTTTGGGCAGGTTTGGCGGGCTGTTTCTGCTCGCTAATTGGGTGAGATCTAGACCAATACTCACCCACACTTGGGACGTGATTTAATTTTTAAAGATCAGAGTCGTTCTGGGCAGGTTTAGTTGGGTCATTCCCGGCATGACCCTACTATCGAACAACACTTTGTTGTTCACTGAGAAACTCCAATTAGCAGAGCGTCTCAGTGCAGGAACAGACAGGGGGTGCTCCAATCTCTTGGTCCCCCAATACCCCAACTCACTGATAAGGGGGTCCTCAGGCCCTGCACCCCACCTCACAAGGCAGGGCACCCCCGGGCCCAATTCCCCATGGCACGGCCAATCTGTCTCCCTGGAGGCGCCCCTGGAAGTCTGGCAGTGCCACCTGGGCACCCAGGCAGTGCCCCGTCCAGCCTAGCAATGTAAGAGTGGCGTCTTGGTGCATACCAGGCTGGAAGTGCCAAGGTGCCTGGTGGCACTAGCAGTGCCAGGGTGCCACCCTGCCCAGAAGCTAACCAACTGGGGCCTTCAATCATCTAGGAGACCCTCCCCCCCAAGAACCGCTCATCCTGATCCCCATTTGTGGCCACCAGTGCTAAACAGCATCCGGCTGGGGTCTCCTCGGCAAGGCCGGTAGATGCCGGTCTTGGGTGAGCTTTTAAACTCCTTTAACTACAAGTCTGGAAACCAGATTTCAAAATCTTGCGAGTTCTGGTTAGATCTCATGAGGCGTAACGACTGTCGGGATTCCCGAGAGAGACCTGACGGGAGATTCCTGGAGAAAACCCCGAGTCGGATGGGATGCAACTGGTAAACCTCATGCTTAATCATTTATTTGAGCTTTGGGGAGTTTCATCCTGGCCTAGTTCACACATAGAGATGTTTTCAGCAGTGGGGAGCTGAACCCGCCAGCGAGATAGGCTGCTCAGAGATCAGGGCACCATTTTGAAAGGGTACCCCGATTTCTAAGTGCGCTTGAGGGTCCCCCACACTCCCCACCCATGAGCAATGCCACCGCCCGGTGTCAGCATCAAGTATTATGTGGACAGGAAGCTTTTCAACCTTTGTCGTTTCTGGGCAAAAATGCAATTGACCACAATGGACATCCAAGTCCTTCAGTTTGCAGGTGACTGCTGTGTGATGGCTCAGTCTGTAAGGACATGTAAAGGACACTAGGCCTCTTCAATAACCCCAATAAAAGGCATGGCCTATCCCTAAACATTGCCAAAATGAAAGTCCGTGACCAGCCTGCCTCAGGTCAGATGAACATCCCCTGAACCATCCATATGGATGGAGTGGCTCTGGAGTATGTGCAGCACTCCGCATATCTTAGCAGCCACCTCTCCCAAGGAAGTACCATCAATAAAGAAGTCCAGCACTGAGTAAACTGTACCAGGGACGCCTTTTTCAACCTGTGCTAATGTATTTTTTGACAACAGGGACCTTTAGAAGTCAACAAGGGCCTTGGCTTATAAGGCTGTTGTGTTGACCATCCTCCTCTACTGAAGCGAATCCTGGACTGTCTACGGATACCATATTAAGATCCTTGAGAGTTGCCATCAGCGGTGCTTGCATCAAATCATGGGGATCAAATGGCAGGACCTCAGGACCAATGCTAACACCCTCCATGAAGCTACGTCTTCCAGTACCAAAGCCGTGCTCCTGTGGAACCAATTCTGACAGGTGGGACATTGTGTACGGATGCCCATAAACTGCCTCCCTTGGTAGGCTGTCTTCTCCAAGCTCCCCGCTGGCCCAACTGACAGTCTTAAATTGGTTGTGTCATGGGAGTGTCCCTTTAAGAAATGTTTTGTCTTATCACATGGCTTCAATGATGTAATTGCATGGGTGGAGCTGGGCTGTGGCTCTGGATTCTACTTTTGTTTTTGAGCTGGGAGCTGTCGTGTAGCTCTGAGTTTTTTTGCTTTCATTTTCACATTTGGCTGCTGTATTCAGACAGACAATTATCTTGAACTGTCTCTCTCTCTCTCTACCTTCAGTTTCAAAGCTGTCTCCAGGTCACTTGACAACTTTAAGGTGATAACTGTTTTCTGGAAGGAATTCAAACCTACTGATTTGCTGAAAGGGGTTTCTGGTTTATAGGATGTTATTAAATTGAAACAGTTAAGGGAAAGTTATTAAGGGTTATATATAGAGTACTGTAGCTATGTTTGTAGTTGATAAAAATGCTTACTGTGTGTGTTTATAAAATTATTAACTACATTTGTGAAACAAACTTTGTTTTTGATTAAAAGTGCTTAAGGCCTTTGTTGAATAACACCTAAAAGGCAGGCCCTTGTGCTCCTCGTAACCAAAATTAATAAACAGTTGTAGGTCAGGTGAACTCCATGATATACTTTGGAGTTTTCTAAACCCTGGCCCATAACAGTTGTCAGCACACCTTTTAGCACACTGAGGATTATGTAATGCTGTCCAATTGCAGAAACACATCTAATGTTGAACACGTGGATGGGATTCTCCATTGATGATGCTGAAACGCGATTAGGTGGAGAATAGGTTCCAACGCTAAAATTGCAGTGGGTGCCGATTTGACGCCAAATCACTATTCTCTATCACCTTGACAGAGGCGTCAATGTACAGTACTCATGTACAGTAAACAGAATTTGCATATCATTAGCGGGCCTGACGCAATACTCTCCAGGGCCTCTGCGTTTCTCCGCCTCCAATAGGCTGATTTCCCGACTGTGCGGTTCACTTGTGCATTTAAAAATCGTGAAACTGGTGTCATGGATGCTGAGGGAGAGAGAGGGGTTACAGAAAGTGTCCAACATCACCAAAGTTTGCTGACAGCTGTGCTGCTGTCCGGGGGGGGGTTTCTGCCAGGGCCGGGGGTAGTAGTGGAGGGTGGCCAGGACGTGGGCTATGGGGTCAGGGTGGACAGGCACAGAACACCATTGACGCAGCCAGCGAGGCAGCCATGCAGCTGCGCATGCCTCAGACAGCCCATTCTGAACTTCGGGCCATGGGTTGTATAGGCCATCCCAAGGCCACTCCCACTAAGTGCCCTCTGACCCCAGCCAACCTGTATGCGCTGTATAGGCATTCTCCAGCACAACCAGTGCCATCTTGTTGACCAGGATGTGTGTGTAAGGGGAGTGAAGTGTGTATATGCGGCTGCAGCTTGTCGGCATCTGTCAATCACGTCTGGGAGAAACCCGCACCATTTTCCATTGGAATCGATTGTGTTCCACCTGGAGCCGGTGCTAGCCCCTCCACAGTTGCTGAATTGATCCAGGTTCGGTGCCAGTTTTGCTGCCGTGAAAGTCCACAAGTCTTACACCGGCGTCAATACTTAGTCTCAGCAACAGAGAATCCCACCCTGTGTTTGGAGCATTGCAAGCATGGATTGTTTGGGTGCAGTCTATACCTTACGGAAGGGACATCCTGTTTGGGTTAATACGCCGCCAGTCTTTGGGAAGCATGGCATACATACCTCACATTACACTGGCTCTGAAATTCAAATACCACATTATTTTTTTTTAACATATTTTTATTCTCCTCCTTTTTCACATTTTCTCCCATATTTACACCCACCAACAATAAACAATAATCAGTAACAAATATGTCAATCCCCATAACAATAACAACGATCCCATCCTCCCACCAAACCCCAAACATTAGCTCGCATGTTTACATAAACAAATGACAAAAAGGAATCAGGAATCACCCACTGTCACCCTTAATACACACATCCCCCCTCCCCCCAACCCTCCCACCCATCCCCCCAACTAATGTTCGATGTTATCCAGTTCTTGAAAGTGCATAATGAATAATGCCCATGAATTGTAGAACCCCTCCATCCTTCCCCTCAGTTCAAACTTAACCTTCTCAAGGGTCAAGTATTCCAACAGGACGCCTCGCCACGCCAGGGCACAGGGTGGAGAGGCTGCTCTCCATCCCAGCAGGATCAGCCTTCGGGCGATCAATGAGGCGAAGGCTATGATATCTGCCTCCACACCCGTTTCCAACCCTGGCTGGTCCAACACCCCGAATATGGCCTCCTGGGGACCTGGGTCCAGTTTCACATGCACCACCTTGGAAATTACCCTAAAAACTTCCTTCCAATAATCCTCTAGCTTTGGACAGGACCAAAATATATGAACGTGATTAGCACTCACACACATCTTCTACTCCTTCAAAGAATCGGCTCATCCTCGCCCTAGTGTGGTGTGCTCTGTATTCCACCTTCAGCTGTATCAGCCCCAACCTCGCACACGAGGTGGAGGCATTTACTCTCCGGAGCACCTCACACCAGAACCCCTCCTCCATATCCTCTCCGAATTCTTCCTCCCACTTTGCTTTGATCCCTTCCAGTGATGCCTTCGCCTCTTCCAAAATAGCTCCGTACACTGCTGACACTACCCACTTTTCCAGTCCCCCTGTCATCAGCACCTCCTCCAGCAATGTGGAGGCTGGCTCCCCCGGGAAGTTCTGTATCTCCTTTCTGGCAAAATCTCGAACCTGCATGTATCTAAACATTTCCCCCTGCTCCAGCCCATACTTCGCTTCCAGCTCCTTCAATCCTGCAAACCGACCCCTAAGAAACAAATCTTTTAGCGTCTTAATCCCCTTTTCCGAAAATTTCCATCCCACCTCCCTGGCTCAAATCTGTGGTTCTCCCGGATCGGCATTTCCCTTGACCCTACCCCCAACCCGAAGTGTTGGCAAAACTGCCTCTAAATTCTCAATGAAGCTATTATTACCGGACTCCCTGAGTATTTCCCCGGAGCTATCGGGAGCGGCTCTGTTGCTAGTTCTTTCAATCCTGACCCCCTGCACGAACTCTCCTCCATTCTGACCCACTGGGAATCAACCCCTCTGACCCAGCTCCGCGCCTTCTCCACATTCGCCGCCCAGTAGTAGTACATCAGGTTCGGAAGACCCAAACCCCCTGCCTGCCTTCCCCTCTGTAGCAGAACCTTTCTCACTCTCTCCCCTATGAATGAGGTAATCCTTCCCTCAATCTCTCTGAAAAAAGCCTTTGGCAGGAAAATCGGTAGGCATTGAAAAATAAACAGAAATCGCAGCAACACATTCATTTTAACCGCCTGCACCCGACCCGCCAGTGACAGAGGGAGACCATCCCACCTTGCCAGATCGGCTTTCACTCTCCCCACCTGTGAAGCCTCCCCTACTCCCGGGCAACCCAAATACCACATTATTCATTAGTGTATTAGGCAGAGTGCTTTTTTGGCTTGATAACAGCATCCAGTTCGTGGCAAATACAACTTGTGTTGCCGCTGCATAGTTACTGTGTGAACCTAGTTTCACCATTTTCTCAGATTTTGGGGATTCCTGGGGCGGGATTCTCCGACCTCCCTCCCGCCGGGTCGGAGAATCGCTGGGGGTTGGCGTCAATCCCGCCCCCGCCGTGTCCCAAATTCTCTGCCACCCGAGATCCGGGGGGGCGGGAATCGCGGCGCGCCAGTCGGCGGGCCCCCTGCGGCGTTTCTCCAGCCCGCGATGGGCCACAGTCCTGCCGTTAACAAGCCCCTCCCGCCAGCATGGATTAAACCACCTCCCTTACCGGCAGGAGCAGGCGGTGCCGGTGGCGTCGGGGTCCTGGGGGGAGGGGTGCGGGGTGATCTGGCCCCGGGGGTTGCCCCCACGGTGGCCTGGCCCGCGATCGGGGCCCACCGATTGGCGGGCGGGCCTGTGCTGTGGGGGCACTCTTTTTCTTCCGCCTTCGCCATGGTCTTCACCATGGCGGAGGCAGAAGAGACCCTCTCCCCTGGCATGCGCCGGGATGTCGTCAGCAGCCGCCGGCCGGCGAAGTCCTTTCGGCCCCAGCTGGTGTGGCGCCAAAGGCCGTTCACGCCAGCCGGAGGAGCGGGTACCACTCCAGCGTGGGCCTAGTCCCTCAATGTGAGGGCTTGGACCCTAAAGGTGCGGAGACGTCCGCACCTTTGGGACGGCCCGACGCCGGAGTGGTTCACGCCACTCCAACACGCTGGGACCCCCCGCCCCGCCGGGTAGGGGAGAATCCCGGCCCTGGTCTTTCCAGGGTACCCTGAGATAGACTGGGCACTTTCCAGGGCCAAAAGTGATAGTTTTAGGCCTGTTCATGATTTTATGGGGTAACAACATAAAATGTTTTGATCATTGCACCCATTTTAGCTAAACAAAAAAATTGATAACATTCACTGGTTAATGCCACAGGGCAATGCCTTAACCAGAGTCATTCTGCCTGATTCAAATTTCAAACAATGCTTGGCAGTTAACTGTCAGTTATCTTCAACTGGCACATTCTCCATGTCAAAACCTCCACCAATCAGAGTCAACTTGCCATCCAATCAACACCCTCTTCTCGTACAGTAAAAAGTTGTTGTTTCCCATGACATTGTTATTCTTGTGATTGTCCTGATCAGTGCAAGACGAAAAGTTTCGACAAAATGTCTTTTTTCACCAATACTCAAGTTCTGTATATCCAAATGATTTCATCCAGGTGATTTTCCTTCTAAGAACTGAAACTACCATGGAGATTCCATGGGTATCTCACTGTAATTCCATTGGAATTCTCAGGAGAATAATAGTAGTTATTTTTTGTCTTATACAGAGTGGAGCCTTGGTTTGCCTCCTACAAGGCAAATGGTGGTGAGGCATGGAACTAGGATGAGGATTCCTTCAACTGAGTAAGTTCATGGTCAGACGATGTATGTTTAGGTTTTGTTTTGTCTTTGTCTCTCCCCATGATAGCCCAGCTCCACGTTTAACACTGCCCGCTGACCAGAATGTGCCACAGTGACACAGCCAATCCAATTTCTCCACTTTCCTAAGGGTTGAAATGTTAACCTGTTCTTTCAACAGGTATACACAAGTCCTACTGAAAGGCTTGAGGGTCCACCTGTGATTTTAACCAGAAGCTTACGCATGGAAAACTGTCATGGCTTTTCACCTAGCCACCTGGTGACAAACAGCCAAGAATGGAAGAAGTTCCGAAAAGCACATTCAAAAACAAATGTTTGGTCTTTTGTGAGTCTCTCTTGCTTCCTCCTTCCCACTATGCTACCATGGGAAGCATGGTAGCATAGTGGTTAGCACAGTTGCTTCACAGCTCAAGGGTCCAAGGTTCGATTCCCGGCTGGGTCACAGTCTGTGCAGAGTCTGCACGTTCTCCTCATGTCTGCGTGGGTTCCTCCAGGTGCTCCGGTTTCCTCTGTGCGGGTTAGGTGGATTGGCCATGCTAAATTGCCCTTAGTGTTCAAAAAGGTTAAGTGGGGGTTACAGGGATAGGGAAGATACATGGGCTTGAGTAGGGTGCTCTTTGTAAGGGCCGGTGCAGACTTGATGGTCCAAATGGCCTCCTTCTGCACTGTAAATTCTATGATCTAACTTCATAGAATTTACAGTGCAGAATGAGGCTATTCGGCCCATCAAGTCTGCACTGGCTCTTGGAAAGAGTACCCTATCCCAGTAACCCCACCCAACCCAACCCAATCTTTTTGGACACTAAGGGCAATTTAGCATGTCCAATCCACCTAACCTGCACATTTATGGACTGTGGGAGGAAACTGGAGCACCCGGAGGAAACCCACACAGACACGGGGAGAACGTGCCAACTCCACAAAGACAGTGACCCAAGCCAGGAGTCGAACCTGGGACCCTGGAGCTGTGAAGCAACTGTGCTAACCACCGTGCTACCGTGCCCCCCTTACTCAGTGATTTCAGCAGCTATGTTGAAGGAATCCCCATCCTAGTTCCACCCCTAACCACCATTTGGCTTGTAGGAGGCAAACCAAAGTTCCATTCTGTGTAAGACACAAACTTGTGGCACTCCTGACACTTCTTAAGTATTAATCTAACTGTCGGGGAACCCTCTGTTTGGTCCCCAGCGACTATCTTCTGTCACCTGAAATGCTTCGAACCTGGCCGTGCTTCCTGCCAAGTTAGACGGGGAGCTTGATGGGGCCTACGCAAATGGGATTCTGGCATTAAAATCTCCTGGGCCCAGTGCTGTCGAGCATCAGAAAGTTTCTAATTGACCTCAGACCACGTCTGCACACCTCCCACTGGCTGTTAAAATCTGTGCTTTTGTTTTATTTCTAAGATGGTAATACTCCTGCCGATGCTGGTAAAATTAATGACCTGTCCTTTGTCAGTTGTTTTCACTTCCTTGTTGAGTCAGTCACTGGCACTGACCACCCCCTAACTAACAATACATGAAACCAACATGCTCAACACTTTGATCAACATAAGATTCCAGAAGGGTCATGGAAGCACTGGATAAATTACTCATTATTTTCATTGAAAAAGTGCTTTTATGGTGTTCAGTGTCTCCACTATCCTGGCAACTCCATTGTTTGTATGGTATTCATTCCAGAATAGCCTGTGTGTTACAGAGAGAAGGGCAAAATCTACAAAACTAGATTCAGGAACAACATGAAGATGATTTCCTTCCAGTTGCTAACATAGGTTAAAATCGCCAATGTTGTAGGATTACCAATACTCCAGGATTGGCCTGGGTTCTTCAGGAATTGAAGATACTGCTGTGTATGAACCTGGAGAAGAGGGACATTAAAAAAAGATTGTTTTGTTGCAATTTTCTTCCAGCATTTCTCTTTGTCTGACAGTCCAACATCATTCAATTGGCTAATGACTATTTTTGCTTTCCAATTGGCACAGGAAGGTGATGTATTACAAGGATGGATGTTTTGCCCGACTAATGGCCAGAGTGTGGGGACAAGTCATGTGATGAAACCTGCAGGAGTACATTTAATCAGAGTTGGAAACCCTATCAATGTGTGTGTTGTTGTCTGCCTTGCTCTATCAGGATGGCTTTGATGTGTAGTGTTGATCAGAGAACGAGTCTTGTAAACCAGGAAAACTGTTTTATTAAACACTATGAACTGGATTTGACACTTATCCCTAATAAACAAACAGTTGATTGATCACACATAAACTATACTCACTATACACATCTACATTTAACTCACTAACACATTAAACGACTCTCTTGCTCTCTCACTATCTTCAGTCCTCCTAGCCAGCTCCTACCACCTACTCCAACCTTCTGTCCCACAAGGCTCGCGTCATCCCTTATATACTTCTCAGATTAGCTCCTTCTAGTGGCTGTCTATATACAATTCATTAACCCTTACATTACCTTCATGTATGATAATACTGATGTGTTAGGCAGGTTGGTTCGATGTGGACTGCACTCGATGCAGGGAAGTTAGAAACAGTCTAACACTGGAGAAGATCCAACACTGTTTTATTTAACTATAGAACTGCTATACATATTCAGCTGTGGGTCGACACTATACTGATCTGACTGGTGACCTTGTATTAGCCTGACCAGACTTACTAGCTACTGCATGGTGTTTGCACTTGCTAGCTCGTGGACTCTGACTGTCTCAGTAGCTGGGTCCCGAGAGAGCGGGAAACCTAGTGCCCTCTGACTTTATAGTGGTAGTGTCCTGTCTGGTGATTGGCTGTTCTGTCTTGTATTCTTACTGGTCATCTTATGTGTCAATCACCGCCTGTCTGCATCTCATTATATACATGAGTGGATATTATGACAAATACCACAATGTGAAGGATAAAACGGACCAACCTGTTTCTATTTAATAAAATCTGTACGATCTGGTCAACATGCAGTGAAAGAAATGTCAATAAAGAATTAGTAAAAGCTGAAAACATTTCCCACTGGGGGTTTAGTCAGTGAATGCATTGTCTTGTGTGAGGTTCAACTACACAGATTAGAGGAGTCCTAGATCTGAGCCCTGGGTCTGAGCTGAGTGAGCCTGGGTGGAATTTGGGGCAGGTTTACTTCAGCTTCCCGAAGGTCAAGAGGCAAGAAAATTAAGTACGTTTCATGAACTGTTACAAATTAACCAGTCACATAACAACAGTAATTGTCACATATAATAGTTATAAATTGCAATAGTATAGTTATATATTACAATAGTATAGCTATACATTACAATAGTAAATAATAGTACACATAGGCTCAGATCTTCTGGTCTCCGGACCCCCAAAGGGCTGTTTCAGGATTCTGTGGAAGTTCTGTCGCAATAACTATGTGGGAATTAATGAGGAAGTTTGAACTTCCGATGGCAATTCACCTGCTTCCCACCTGTCTCCATGGATCCTCTGAAAGAATGTCCAACTGTGAGTTAGAGGCAGAGAGTTAAGATAGATCCAACTTCATAAACTTAACAGCTGCTCAGGAAAATTCCATGTCTATCCCCTAGTCAAAAATGCAACTCGCCCCCCCCCCCAATTCACATTTAGCACTCCCAAATAGCTTCCCATCATCCATCTAGCTGCTGACTCTGCGTTTGCTCTCCCCCCCAACCCAACCTGACCATCTCCCGCCACTGACTTTCCCCTGACACTCTATTCCCCACCCACCTGACTAGGCTCTGATTCACTTACCCTCTTACCCACACTACCCACCTCACACACCTACCACCCTGCCCACCTACCACCTTAACCAGCTGCCACCCTAGTCACCCACCACCCTATTCACCTGCCATCCTATCCACATGCCATCTTTGCCACCTACTACCCCATGCAGCTGCCACCTTACCCACTTACACCCTACATATTCACCCATTCGCTCACCGATTTACCCGCACATTCACTACTGCCCTCATTCACTAACACACTGAGAAGCTTGTGGACCTTTAAGCACTTACCAGAATACAGCAGCGAATGCTGTAAAAAGATCCCTCCCAGGCGCTGATGGAACACTGCAGAATCGTCCAGCAGAAGCAGAGCCTTTTCAGTGTATCAGGTAAGTGACTAGTTTTTTTGTCTGATCAGAGTTGGACACAGGGGTTCCGACCATGATTAGAAGTTTTGGGCCATAGAATAAGAGACGTCCGGAGTGATGTGTGGGTATTCCCAAGCTGGTGTTGAGTCAATATACATGCAAGTGATGTAACCACTCTTGCACACATAAGCCCCAGACTAATGAGGGACCCCATACAAGCCTACAGTTCGTCCCTAACCATCTG
Organism: Scyliorhinus canicula; assembly: GCF_902713615.1. Taxonomy (NCBI): domain Eukaryota; kingdom Metazoa; phylum Chordata; class Chondrichthyes; order Carcharhiniformes; family Scyliorhinidae; genus Scyliorhinus; species Scyliorhinus canicula. Next base: position 105,252,462 of record NC_052155.1, on the reverse strand, counting down.
TTATTTTGCCTAATATAAACACAAGATCCTATTTCTCTTGCCTTAACACACAAAGAATGCACATCTTCCTGACACCGAGATTTTATGACACAAATAAGTAGATGGCACGTGATGAAGGAAAATCGGTGTGTTGTCAATGGCATGGTGCGATGTACCCAACACAGTCGCGTCGCTTGGTCTGCACAATATATTAATTAATGTCCGCAATGGGGAAGGGGAAAATAAGAGAACATTGGTGCGGTTTAAAATGATATAATTATAAGCAAGTTGACGGGGGAGGGGAAGGAATCTGTGCATTAGATTGTATTATAAAATGCATAGCCTATTTTGATCTTGCATATGATATTACGTAAAAAGGATTGCTAAGTGCCCATTTCAGTCGTTGGATTATTATGCAGTCATTATTATAAGAAATCAGTATGAGATTACATAATAAATACCCTGCTCAATGTATAAAAGAGAAGCAGTGTCACAATGGTACATTTTTTCCTGTCTGCTGGTATTGGAACAGGGATAATTGCTGGTGCTGACAGAATTTAAACAGCAGAACATTTTTCACTTTTTGCAGCTGGGCTTAAATGAGTGGCTGTTATTCTTTGTAAGGTGAGGAGTGTTGGCATCATCCCCAAAGTCTGGTTTATTATACACGGCAAGCATTGAAACTACAAGGCTCACACTGCCAATAAATCTTCATGGTGGGGGAGCCGTCAGAAATACCTGGGTCTGACTTTAACGCAGCTGATAGAATGCTTGTTTCCTTTCTCTTTCTATCCCTTTCGCAAATAATCGCGAGGGAGGGTGATGACAGCTGAATAAGTCTGTATTTGCTGAGAAGCAGCATGATGTTAGAAAAAAAGCTGGGTTCCTGAGGGAGATCTAATGGTTCCTATCCTTCCTGCACAGAGATAAAGACTCATAATAAGCGTGTATGTTCACCATCTGGCTCTGTGCATGTGGTCCTTATGGAGGCGAAAGCAGCACAATCTGTAAACGATCAGGAGCCATCGTGCTCTCTCCAGAGAATCTCAGATGCAATCAAGGTGACAGATGGCATGGCCACTGCTGCGGCCTCACAGAGAAGATCAAAATCACCTTCAATAAACTGTGACTGGAATGGGCAAGAATACCTCAAAAGTCAGTTTGTCAGTCAAACTGTGACAGCAAGCTGCATAGGGAACAGAGGCCTGTTCTCTCCAATTCTTTTCCAACTGACTGAACCTGAACTGTGATCCTTCTCCAGAAGTAGGCAACGCAAATTGCCAGATTCCTTGTTTTATTGAAGAAAATTGGGAACATGATGTCTTTTAATACAAGGTACAAACAGCTGGCAGGTGCCTGGATGCAAGAACACCTTTTGGCAGTAGCTGCAAGGTCTGCTGACACTGTTCCACGCTGGTGGAGTTTTCAGCTGCGTAATGTAGCACTCAGCTGAGGATGTGCCTTCAGTTTGGGCAGGGCTGCGTCAGAGAATGAGATTAGTTTATGCAAACAGCTTGGTCTGTTTCACATTAGCATCAACAAATGGAGTATGTTAATGCATGATGGAGAGGGACAGATTCTCCCCCAGCCCACCCACCAAATCCACATGGAAATGTCACTTGGCGATGAGGGTTGGAGGGGGGAAAGTAAAATTTAACGTTATCGCATATTTTTGTTACAATTAACACTGTTTCTGAATTTAGAACAAAACAAAGTGAGATTGCTGTCCAATCGGGTGTAACTTACCTCTTGCATTTGGTGAATTTTAAGGCGGGGGGGTGGGGATGGGGGGTCAGGGATGGGTACATTTCTAACCCAATTAGCTGATCTAAGCTCTAACACAGTGAGCAGTAACATTCCCTTCAGCTTTCCAATGCATACTGCATCATCAAAAATTGCAATGCTTGGCATAAGGCAATCATTCAGTGATGATGTGCACATAAGAGAAAGCAATAGGAAAAGCCCGAACATGGGTTCTATCCCACTTCATCTCATCTTAATTTAAATGTTGGGTTGGCTCAAAATCCTTTCATTTCTGATGAGGGTTGTAGGTTCAAACTCTACTTAAGATCTGAGTACTTTATCAAAACACTTGCAGTACTGCATGACGGTTTGCAGCATCACTGAAGATTCTTTCGGATTGAATGTTAAACCGAGACACTGATCAAAAAAAAAAAATCCCAGGGCACTATTTAAAAGAAAAGTAGAGAATTCCCTTGGTGTCCTGTTGACATTTTTCCCTCAACAGGCGTCACTGAAACACATTCCCAGCACACTGCTGTTTGGATGATTCTGCTCTGTGTATGTTGGTTGCTGTATTTATCTACTTACCTGTAACTGCACTTCAGATGCAATTTGTACGGAATGCTTTGAGACGTGATAAAGCATAATGTAGAATCATAGAAGTTTACATACAAGGAGGAGGCCACAATTGTGTGTGCATAGGCCCTTAGCAGGAAAAATTTCAATTTAGCCCCACTGTTTAGTACTCTCCCATGCCCTGTATCTTCCTTTGCTTAAGATGTTTATCCACTTGGAAACATCCAAGAAGCTGATGGGAGGCATCTATTAAATTCAGGAAACTTGGACACAATTGATGTGATAAGTTCCTCTAGAACCGTCACTACACTCTGAGACTTAAGCATCTTAACATCTTGACACAGGCACAACAGCAGCAATTATTTGAGGATCTGGATTCCCCATCCCATGGCTAAAATGTCTGTGTGTGTGGGGGGAGGGGGGGGGGGGGGGTGGCGAGCCCACTGAGGGAAACACCAGCTGCCCCACATCGATTTATGGTCAATTGACCATTAATAAACTTGAGGGGGAAACTCCCCCCTTCTGGATGAGGACGTTCCGCCTCAGAGAGCTGTAGCTCTCCAGCATTACGGGAGATAGGACTGTAGCACTCGATCAGGACTTGGGCAGGTTTGGGAGTCTCGCTGGGTGCTAAGGTGGCAGGCCCTGGCAAGGGGGGAGGGATGGCAAGGGGCAGAGAGCTGGGATTTGAGAGGTCACAGGAGGAAGGTAACATATTGGAGGCTGTTTCTGATTGACATAGGGGACCCACTGAGTAGGGACAACACGCCTCCCACCACCAGCCCACTCAGGGAATCAGTCGCACTGGGAGTGACAGAGCGATAAGGCCCATAAGTGGACATTTATGACTTTCTACAGGGCCACAGTTAGTCCATGCCCCACCACTGGTATAATTGCAGTGGGGGTCAGTCGCAGTCGGTTAGGCAGAGGTCAGGCTAAATTCAGGATTTAACAAGCTCCATCGCCAAAAATTTGAATGTGTCTCCCCCTCCACATTCAAAACCATTGGCGGGGGTGTGTAAAACCCAGCTCAACAGGCCAAAAAGCCTCCTTCTGTTCTTTAACCATTCCATAATTCTATGATCTGCAGGAATGTACGCCATCACAAATTAAATGGGTTTGGGTAACAATTACGCAAAATTGAAGACTGTAGACGTCATGATTCAGATGTACAAAGGCTGGGATTTTCTGGCCCTGTCATGGTGGGATCTGCCACAAGGGATTCAACAGGCCAGCCAAAAGGCTTTTGGCAGGACTGGACAAACCTGGCAGCAGACGGGGTGGAAAATCACAGCCAAATCCTTGGTTAGATCACATCCGGAGCACTGAGGGTAGATCTGGCCACAAAATCTTAGGAAGGGTGTATTAGTGTTGAAGGAAGTGCAGCATAATGTTAAGGAATAGAGATAGTTGAAGAAATTTATTTTTGTATTGAGTGTTAGGAATAAGATATAACTTCAAGTAAGCTTAATTTGTGTTTCTGAATTTGTGTGCAAAGAAAGGGTTAGTAACTTCAGTTTCATTCAGTTTTAGCGTCACTTTAATTTGCCTATATTGCCATAAGGCTTTACGACCTTTAAGAAAACACAGGCTATAAAAAACGAATCTGGTGCTTAGCAACCGAAGGTCCACACTGAGACAGCAAGAGCAGTTAGAGTCAGTTTGGAACTAGGGATGTGATTTATTGGAATCAATTGTAAGCGTGATTTTGGGTGCGCTTGGCGGGGTGTTTCTCCATGGCCGCGTTGGCGAGATTAACGGCACTTAGTGCCGGAAATGAGCCCCCATGAGCTTCTCGCCATAATTGGCTGTCTCAACATCGTATGCCTCAGTGTCTTGTCACTAACACGAGTGAGCTGCTTCACAGTGCCACTGTCCCGGGTTCAATTCCCGCTTCGGTCACTGTTTGTGTGGAGTCTGCACTTTCTCCCTGTGTCTGTGTTGGTTTCCTCCGGGTGCTCTGGTTTCCTCCCACAAGTCCCAAAAGACGTGCAGTTAGGTGAATTGGATATTCCGAATTCTCCCTCAGTGAACCCGAACAGGCGCCGTAGTGTGGTGACTTGGGGCATTTCACAGTAATTTCATTGCAATGTTAATGTAAGCCTACTTGTGACAATAATAAAGATAATTTATAATTTTATTCATAAACACTCCCTCACCACTCACTCCCAGTCAACACACAAGCAGGGCAGACCTACTCCTCGCTTTGGGGATGCCGACCTGGCCAGGCTTCTCAATGCTTGTGATGCAAAATGGGGCATCCTGTTCCCTCGAGGGGGTTGGAGGACTAGCAGCAAGGTCACCAATACCACCCCGCAGGCAATGGTAGCACTGTCAGAGCGGGCAGCATGACAAGGAGGACCGGCACACAATGTTGGAAGAAGACCAACGATCTCTACCGAGCTGCCTGCCACCTCTCAAATTCCCAACATCCCCCCCCCCCCCCCGCCAAACAAATCACTGGCTGACACCTCGCACCCTCCTCACATCCGATCTTGGTGCTTGTTCCTCAGAACCCACTGACACCCACCAACACAACCCCTTCAATCCCTTCATGTCCAGGGGCGGTGCCCACGCAAGCCACCTGTTAGAGACCCTCCTGACCCATCAGGAATGTGGCTCACAATTCCCTCTCTTTGTCCACATAGAAGAAGATAGCCCATAATAAATGGGAAACAGCCAAGGCGGGGAGGACGGTGGACCAGATTCGACTCCTCACCCCCTGGAAATCGCGGGGTTGCCCAAGGAGATAGCGGTCACCGACAGTGAGATTTACCAGCACCACAGAGGCAAGGATCCACTGTCTTTTCCCCAGATGACCTATCTCAAGAGAGTTGCTTGTGTCAGACATAGTGATCCTTTCCGTCACTGAGAACATGTCCATTCTGTTTCGGGATCTCCATCTGATGGAGTGGGTCCATCCAGGGTCGTTCACCCCATTGCCACCCAAGAGACCACCTCGGAAGATGAGATCACCATCGAGGTGTCACAGCGGTCATCTCCACCTTCCACCAGCACAGAGACACACACCTTGATGGGTGATATTAGTGGACAGGCTTCTGGGGCACAATCTGGTGAGCCCCAAACAGTTGCTGATGCACATCAGGTGGGAGGTAAGAACATCCAACGGAGTCAGCAGTCGGAGCTCTGTTGGATCCCAGAACTCACCTCGGTCCCAGTCAGATGCCGAGGCTCTGGACAAGATTATCTCAGAACTGATGCAGGTGCTCGGGAGCAGCCGTGAGATTCAGGAGGGGATGTCAGTGACACTCTGGCGTGTGCATAGCTGATTGGAGGAAATGGCGCCAGCAATGTGTGGTACTGAGGCCAATACCAAAGTGGAAAGCCTGCAGCACGGCGTCAGTGCCTTGAGTGGTGGTGTCCAAGATGTGGCTCAGTCAGCGACATCCATGGCTGAGGGGCTCGACAGCATTCCCAGTCACTGGGTGACATGTCCCAGACACAGATGGACACAGGTGGACATTGCCAAGGCATTGTACAGCATGTCCCAGACTCAGGTTGTATTACCGGCGCTCTCCACAGCATGTCCCAGTCACTGAGGAACGTGTTCCAGATGCAGGTGGGCTCTCCAGAGCGTAGCCCAGTCACTGAGGAGCATTGTTGAGGGCGTCAACACCATGGTGCAGACAATGGGGAAGCGCCAGGGCTGGTAGGGTCTGATGATAGAGAGGCCTGTAGCCACCTGGGGTGGCCACTCCCAACACAAAATGGAAGATTACAAAGAATGCAGGGAAAATGGACATGTTGCAAAAGCAAGCAGCTTGCAAAAGCGCTTGTGTATTCTGACTGCTGCAGAAACCAGACAGCACTGTGAAAAAAACAAGTTAGCATACTAATGAGTCGATACCCGGTGATTCCCAGGTACAATGGAAACAAGTTAACTCAAATCGCTACATTGAATAGAAGGCCAGACTTCTCGGCGCCAAGAGAAGTCCAAAACAATAAGCCCCAAGAACCGCCCAGTTATCGAGGGACTGCCCCGTTATTGGGGAAATTCAAATCAATCGATTGGGAAGAGACCCAGTCAGTTAATTAGTAGAGGGTCCACCCAGGTGGGCGCGAGACCCTGGGAGAGGTATAAGACAGAGACCTCGACCCCAGCTCTCTCTCTTAGCCAGCCTCTCCTTGACTAGCTCTCTCAGCCGGCCCTCCCAACAAGAACACCTTTGTAGCAGCTCTCGAACTTGACCATGGAGAGGAGAGGCCTGGCCAGCAGCCGCCATCAAGTAAGAGTCATACAACGTACGGTGCGAGAGTAGACACTCCTGACCCCTTTAGTCCACACCGACTGGAAGCCTGCGGATCCAGGACAAAGCTAGAGGCCGTTGTTCCCTGATCCGGCAGGTCCCTTATCCAGATAAGTATTTGGCCTGTTAGTGGTAGGATTAGCCTAGTCTTGTAGTTTTATATGCATAATTAGTAGATAACTGTATTATAATAAACGTGTCTTGTTTGAACTTACTAACTGGTGTATGGAGTTATTGGTCTGAACTTGAACTTGAAACTTGTGGCGGTATCTTAACGATACCTGGCGACTCTAGATCTAAGGAACGAAACAGAGCCAAATTGAGTGTAAAGCACACTCACCCAGAACGAGAAACATTTAGTGGCGACTCCACCGGGCTTTGAAAAGAAGTGGCCCCCCCACTCCGAGAGAACCCAGAAATTTGAATCTGAAGTCCAATTGGGAAAAGGAAAAACCACAAGTGTTCAAGTAGTTCAAATCAATCCTCATAAATCAGAAATGTGTTTTTGCATGCGTAACTAACAGGGTTATAAGGTAAAACCGAGAGATTTTTATTGCGACAAACTGTCGGGAGTTTATAATTCGGAAAATAGCAAAAGCCGTACCTGTATTTTATAGCACTGCCTTATTATCCCTCGTTCCAAATTTAAAAGAGCATAAGATAGAAGAAATGGCCATGCAGGCAATGGAACGCCTCATGAACCCAGAGCAGTTCGTGGTCGCAGCGACCAACAGCAGCAGAGTAGGTCAGTGTCCCGTTTGGGAGCTGGAACTCAGGAAGTACCTCAAAGGGAAAGGATGGCCCCTTTGGAGTGAGTTTTGTTTGAATGAGGAGACAGGTCCCGGGAGTATAGGGCATACTTGGTGGGAGAACCTGTCTGAAATTCATAAGAAAAGTTTAAGTAAAGCACGTAAGCCGATGGCAATTGTGTCCTGCTTGGCACAATTGCGAGGCACAGAGGAGGTCGTCAGGACGCTCCGAGCAGAGTTAGAGGAGAGAAATAGAATGAGCAAAGTGGATGTCAGGGACATCGAGAGAGAGAATTCAGAATTAAGGCAAAAGTTGGCAGATAAGGATAGAGAGGTGGATGATGCCAAGAGGGCACACCAGTCTTGTCTAGCCCATCTGAGCAGCTCCCAGGTACAATACGAAAAAGCCTATCAGGATGTGCAGCGTGCAGTCTTGATAAAAGAAGAGGGGCTGTTTAGCACAGGGCTAAATCGCTGGCTTTGAAAGCAGACCAAGCAGGCCAGCAGCACGGTTCGATTCCCGTAACAGCCTCCCCAAACAGGCGCCGGAATGTGGCGACTAGGGGCTTTTCACAGTAACTTCATTTGAAGCCTACTCGTGACAATGAGCGATTTTCATTTTCATTTTCAGAATCAGAGAATCAGGTAGAGACACTGAAAAAGCAGTGTAGCGACCTAAAGGCAGCTTTAAGAGCACTCCATGCTGCCACCATTGAGCAAAGGCAAAGCACAGTGGACCATTCAAAATGTAGGAAGCAGATTGCGGAGCTGCAGAATGGCTTCCAAGAAACCTTTGGAACGCAATTAGAGGAAGAGAATGCACCAGATTGGCAGGAGTTAAGTGAGACAGTGCAGCGATATGTTCAGGGAACATGTGCGCTAGCAGCTCAGCAGAAAAGGAAAGCGCCCCAACCCCCCACAGATCAGATAGCACCCGCACCAATGAACCCAGTCATCACCCAACGAAAAGCAACCGCAGACGGCGCACCCGAGATCACTTACACCACCCCCTTAACCGTGACTCAACTAAGGGACGCGTGAGAGAAAATCATCCCATTTCTCCCCACTTCAGACCCCCACCAATTCTTTGCAAAAGTTAAGCAACAGGCGACCATGTGCGGCCTTGATGCACGAGAGCAGGTTAAGCTCACAGTTTTGAGTTTAGACTCATCGGTAGTAGCAGCCCTCCCCGGCTCACAGAATGTTGGAGGAGGCACCCTTGAAGAAATGCATACAGCTATTTTGGATGCGATAGGGTATAACAGAGGAGACCCAGTTGAAGGCCTAAACAAGTGTAGGCAGAAAAAGACCGAGAACCCCACAGCATTTGCAGGAAGGCTGTGGATTCACTTCACTGCAGTTTTCGGTGAATTAGACCGCGCACATTTGACCCAAGATAACATGATTAAATGGACCCGCAGTCCTATCTCCCATGCCACAGAGGCAGGACAGAGCCGCTGTGCTAACTACGACCCCTCAGAGGAAACTCATAATGAGAAATGGGTTTTGAAAAGATTGTCCCGCGCTTGGGAGCAATTAATACAAGGCAAAACCGAATTTATAAAATGCGAGGAAGGACAGGCAGATGCAGACATGCATCCAGTTAAAACACATCAAAACCCTGCATGTGTAAATGAGGGAAGGAACAGCCCACAGCAGACCAAGTCACAGGAATGTTTTAACTGCGGACAGTTAGGACATTACGTTCGAGAATGTCAAGCCCCCCGAAACAGCAACAGAATCAGTTCACCAATGCCCCCCGAAACAGCAACAAAACCAACAGCTCCGACCCCCCACTCAGGGAACAGTACACAAGGGAACAATGCACCAGAGTGCCTCCTCCGCCTTATGTGCCTCAGGGGTCATGTTACAACTGTAGGCAGCCAGGACACTTCACCTGAGATTGCAAGAGACCCCCACCACCAGCTAGACCCGACCCCAGATATGAAAGAGAACACCACCCACAGCAGCTACAAGGTCCCAGCTGCCCCATGCAAACTATTAGCGCTTACCCACCACTTCTCATGGCAGGGATACCTCAGCAATGCCAATTCATTTTTGTTTCTCTCCTTCCTCTCTTCTTCAGTCACACTGCACTGACTCCATATGCTAGTTACACCCCCAGCCAAATGTGATTTACGGTATCCTTCTTTCTGATGGAACCTGTACGATATTCGTTGCATGTTTGTTTGTATGTGTTTGTTAAATGTTCAGTGTTTAAATTTAAACAGCTTTTCACAGCCCCACGCCACCACTGATGGAAGTTGCAAGAATGTTTGGTGATGTTTGTTTGTTTGTTAATGTTTGTTTTTGGAGATTGGCCACACGACTTTTCAGCTGAAAAGCTTGTGACCACCTCACGTGCACGTTAGTTTGTCCGCCGATATCTCTGAGAACTTGACTCCGCTGCAATGTCTGGAGCCCAACTTAAGGCTTCACCCTTTACCCCACTAGGAGCATCTTGGCTCCCCCTTTTTTAAGTGCCCCTCTATTCTGGTAATAGAGGCTGCAAATCCACGATGACCACATTCTTGCCCGTTCGTTCCAGGTCGCTCAGGCAGTGGAGAAACGGCATTGAGGACCCGCCCTGTCTGAGGACCCCCCCCCCCCCCCTCTGGTCAGCTAAGCTCGGGTACAGCACAGCACGCCCTACCCGGGGATTCCATCCAAATCTTACCTGTCGCGGCCCATACGCAACTCATTCGGATATCTTATTTCTAAAGTTTGGTTTCCTTTGTTTTGTTTGAGGTAGCCCCCTTCGGTTGCCACTCCTTATGCTATTTACATCCAGGAACATTGGGATGGTAAATCGCAAAACCTGCGAGACGGCTCGCAGTAGCACCGTTGTTAAGTGTATGTCTGGTCCTAAATTCGCTTTTGAAAAAAAAAATGAGGGGAGTCACAGGGAGTGACTTGGCCATTCATTTAAGGGACAATTGAAATAAGAGGACAGATACATTAGCATTAAAGGTATTAAACGGATCATTGACAGATACTATGCTTGATCCCCTAGCTTCGGATAAGCCAAGGAGATCACCACAAGAACAAAAGCCAGAAGAGAACAAGAAAGAAGAGAGAAGAAAAATGACCGCCACGACTGTATTTTTCTTCGCCACCGTCGTACTTTTGCGCGTGAACGCGAACCCTTTTTCCCCTATGACCCTGCCGTTAATGTTTCCCAGACACCGACTACTCAAAGCCCAGTAACGAACAGCGATGACCCGACCTGGTGCACAAAATTTATGAATTGGTACTCCCTATCATATGTTGTAGAATCATTTTGGCGATAGCAGTTCTCTGCATCGTAGTACAGACACTTAGGTTAAGGAAATGGAGAAGGAGAGCCTCCCGCTCTCGCGCCTCGACCATATACAGAGTACAATCCCCTATTTTCGGTTTCCACCAGTCCCCCCAACCCCTTGACGTGTAATGAATGATTTAATTTTTGAGTTGCTGTTGTAAATAAAGACCTTTTCTGATTTATTGTGATGTTCTGAGCTCGACTGCCGAGCCAGAAATGGAATGTAATGATGATAGTGTTTTAAGGATAGGAAGTTAGAATGTTTAAATGTGTAAGGGAGTGTAGTTTACAAAGGATAGTTAGAGGTTCCCTAGTAATGCATGTCCCCTTTGACATAGCGCCAACCAGAGACTGTTAGATAAAAATTTTGTGCCATAATTGAGGAAAGTGTAGAGGCCATGGGACTCGCTGAGGTCAGGGAACACAAAGACACCGAACTTGAGTGATCCTTCATGATTTCTCATGAGGATCAGAAGGAGGGAGTGTAGCCACCTGGGGTGGCCACTGCCCAACACAAAATGGAAGATTACAAAGAATGCAGGGAAAATGGACATGTTGCAAAAGCAAGCAGCTTGCAAAAGCGCTTGTGTATTCTGACTGCTGCAGAAACCAGACAGCACTGTGAAAAAAACAAGTTAGCATACTAATGAGGCGATACCCGGTGATTCCCAGATACAATGGAAACAAGTTAACTCAAATCGCTACATTGAATAGAAGGCCAGACTTCTCGGCGTCAAGAGAAATCCAAAACAATAAGCCCCAAGAGCCGCCCATTGATCGAGGGACTGCCCCGTTATTGGGGAAACTCAAATCAATCGATTGGGAAGAGACCCAATCGATTGCGAGTGTATAGAGGGTCCACCCAGGTGGGCGCGAGACCCTGGGAGAGGTATAAGACAGAGACCCCGACCCCAGCTCTCTCTCTTAGCCAGCCTCTCCTTGACCAGCTCTCTCAGCCGGCCCTCCCAACAAGAACACCTTTGTAGCAGCTCTCGAACTTGACCACGGAAAGGAGAGGCCTGGCCAACAGCAGCCGCCAAAAAGTAAGTGTCATACAATGCACGGTACGAGAGTAGACACTCCTGACCCTTTAGTCCACACCGACTGGAAGCCTGCGGATCTAGGACAAAGCTAGAGGCCGTTGTTCCCTGATCCGGCAGTTCCCTTATTCCAGATAAGTATTGGCCTGTTAGTGGTAGGATTAGCCTAGTCTTGTAGTTTTATATGCATAATTAGTAGATAACTGTATTATAATAAACGTGTCTTGTTTAAACTGACTAACTGGTGTATGGAGTTATTGGTCTGAACTTGAACTTGAAACTTGTGGCGGTATCTTAACGATACCTGGCGACTCTAGATCTAAGGAACGAAACAGAGCCAAATTGAGTGTAAAGCACACTCACCCAGAACGAGCAACAGGCCTCTGGAGCTCATTGCAGCTGCCATCCGATGGAGATCCCCAGGGGCCCACAGGCATGGTCCGGGAAGAGGGAGTGCGTGAGGACGACCCGGGGCCTGCTACCAGGGAGACGACAGTGGTCTCCGCCTCACCCGAATCCCGCCTCCTGACAATGGCACATCTCTAGGTGAGCGGGCAGAACAAGGTAGCATGGTGACACCAATGACACCGGTAGGAAGGACGGGGTGCCTCCTGCTCCGGGCTCTTCAGAGGATCCCCGCCAACTGGCATCAAGCACCACAGGGTTTGAGAAGCAGCAGCCTCCTTCCACCTCCGATGTGCATCCTGGGGGCATCCACAGAGTAGGAGCAGAGCATAGAAGCTTAATAATACTGAGGATCACTGGTGGGCAATCTGTAGCTAGGGACAATGAGGATTTTGAATGTTCATAATTTTTAAAAAAAAAATATTTTAAATTTAGAGTACCCAATAATTTTTTCCAATTAAGGGGCAATTTAGCGTGGCCAATCCACCTACTCTGCACATTTTTGGGTTGTGGGGGCGAAACCCACGCAGACACGGGGAGAATGTGCAAACTCCACACGGACAGTGACCCAGAGCCGGGATCGAACCTGGGACCTCAGCGCCGTGAGGCAGCTGTGCTAACCACTAATTCTCCCTCAGTGTACCTGTTCAGGCACTGGTGCAGACCTGATGGGCCCTAATGACCTCCTTCTGCACTGTAAATTCTATGATTCTAAGTGAACCTCGCCATTGGGAACTCCCCCCCGGTGGAATTGGAGAATTGAGGAGGATCCAGAGAATACCAGGTCAGGTCCGCTAATGATATGCAAATGGCGTTTACTGTACGTGTGGAGTGGAACTCATTGACGCCACTATCGAGGCACCAGAGAATTGCGATTTGGCGTGAACCCGGCGCCTGTCATGGTTTTGACATCAAAAATGATTCTCCGCCCAATTACGTTTCATGATTCCGGCGTCCGCCGACGGATAATCCCGCTCCTTGTTCTTTGTTTAAACTCAGAAAACCTGTCTGGCTAATTCTTCATCATTTGAAAGTGTACATGGTGGGAGTTTGGCAGTATTCTCAAAGCAAACCCTCACTAGATTTGAAGAAACCCCACCATGGTCAGACTTCGAGTGATAGAAAAGGGGAGTCATTTTTATCCCTCCTCACATGGCCATAAAAATGCCATCTTTGGTTCTTTTCCCATTCACCTTGAATCAGTGCCCTCTGGTTCTCGATCCTTCTGCCAATGGGAACAGTTTCTCCCAATCTACAATGTTCAGACCTCTCATGATTTTGAACACCTCTATCAAATCTCCTTTCAAACTTCTCTTCCCTCAGGAGAACAGTTCCAGCTTTGCCTATCTATCCATGCAATTGAATTCCTCGCCCTGAAACTATCCTTGTAAATGTTTCACATATTCAGAATCGGACATAACACTGCGTTTGACGCCAAACGAGTATTTTATAAAGATTCACCATAACAGGGCAGCACGATGGTGCAGTGGGTTAGCCCTGCTGCCTCACGGTGCCGAGGTCCCAGGTTCGATACTGGCCCTGGGTCACTGTCCGTCTGGAGTTTGCACATTCTCCCCGTGTTTGTGTGGGTTTTGCCCCCACAACCCAAAGATGTGCAGGGTAGGTGGATTGGCCACGCTAAATGGCCCCTCAATTGGAAAAAATGAATTGAGTACTCTTAATTTAAAAAAAAAGATTCACCATAACTACTTGGCTTTTGTACTCTATGCCACAATTTATAAAGCTCGGTATCCCGTATGCTTTATTAACCATTGTCTCAGCCTATTCTGCCATCTTGAATTATTTATGCACATTTCACCCAAACCGCTCTGCTCTTCCATCCCCTTTCAAATTATAACATTTATTTTATTTGCCTCGCCTTGCTCTTAAAACCAAAGTAAGTCACTTCACACTTCTCTGCATTAAATTTAATCCCCAATTTGCCCGCCCATTCCACCAGCCTCTGTCCCCTTGAAATCTATTACTAACCTCCTCACAATTCACAATACCGCCAAATTTTGAAATTGTGCTTTGCATACTCAAGTCTAAGTCATTAACACAGATCAAGAGAACAGTGGTCCTACAACTGGTTCCTTGAGAATTCCACTACATACCTTTCTCCAGCCTGAAAGCAGTAATATTTTACTAATCTCTGTTTCCTGTCAGTCAAGCAAATCCTTACCCATGCTGTCAATGTCCCTGTTGATCCGTATAATCCATGGGACTTTACTTTGCTGACAAGACGGTTATGTGGCAGCAGGGTAGCATGGTGGTTAGCATAAATGCTTCACAGCTCCAGGGTCCCAGGTTCGATTCCCGGCTGGGTCACTGTCTGTGTGGAGTCTGCACGTCCTCCCCCTGTGTGCGTGGGTTTCCTCCGGGTGCTCCGGTTTCCTCCCACAGTCCAAAGATGTGCGGGTTAGGTGGATTGGCCATGCTAAATTGCCCGTAGTGTCCTAATAAAAGTAAGGTTAAGGGGGGGTGTTGTTGGGTTATGGGTATAGGGTGGATACGTGGGTTTGAGTAGGGTGATCATGGCTCGGCACAACATTGAGGGCCGAAGGGCCTGTTCTGTGCTGTACTGTTCTATGTTCTATTCAACACTATTTTGAAGTCCATCTACACCACATCAATTGCATGACCCATATCGATCTTCTCTGTTACCTGATCAAAAAACTTAAGCAAGTTTTAAACATGATTTGCCGTTAACATATCCATACTGGATTTCCTGAAATAACCAACATTCATGGCTGGCAATTTTGTTCTGATTATTATTCTGAAAGCTTTCCAACTATCAATATTAATCAATATTAAAATATCAATATTAAACAGGCTGGCATGTGATGCTGGGTTTATCTGACACTGTGTTTTGAACAAAAGGTAGTACAGTTGTAATTCTCCAATCTTACAGTAACACTGTATTTAATGCGGATTGGAAGATTATTGCTGGGACATCTGAAATTTCTACCTTTACTTCCTTCAGCATCCTCGGGTGCATCTCATCCAGTCCAAATGACTCAGTGTACAGCCAACATATCTGATACCTCCTCTTGATCAATTTTTAGTCAATCCAGTATCTCAACTGCCTCCTCTTTCACTATGATTTTGGATGTGCAGTACCCCCACAGTGCCTCAGCCATACCAACTGCCTGCATGTGTAAATTCTCTTTTTGGTCTCTAATCAGCCCGACCCTTCTTTTTACTACTCTTTTACTGTGTCTATACTGATAGAAGACTTTTCAATTTTTTGGTATGTTAGCTGCCAGTCTCTGCTCATACTCTCTCTTTGCTTCTCTTATTTGTTTTTCACTTCCCACTGAACTTTTTATATTCAGCCTAGTTGTCAACTGTATTATCAACCTGACATGTATCATATGCACTATTCTTCTACTTCATCTTATTCTCTGGGTACGATTTATCGTAAGGGTTTCTATGTATCATTTCAGGTGGGTTTGTCTGGGTTTTTATCGCTGGCTTTTACAGTTAGTTCCACACCGGTATTTACCCACACTTAGTCCATTTTTAGGGCCTTGGGGAGTTTCTCCCTGGTCCAGTCCACACTTAGAAACTTTTTCAGCAGTGGGGAGCTGAACTCACTGCTGAGACGGTTCCTCAAAGATTGGGCCACCATTATCAAATGGTTCCCCAATCTCTAAGTGAACTTGAGGGTCCCCTGCACTCCCCACCCATGGGCAATGACACATATTGGCATTACCCCACACCCCACCAAGTGAGGGCACCCTGGTCGGGATTCTCCAGTCTTCAACGCCAAAATCGAATTCGGCGATCGGCCGGAGAATCCACGTTGGTGCCGAAAACAGGGGAGGCGTCGCTTTTATGGGGCGAAATTCTCTGACCCCACGCAGGGTCGGAGAATCGCCCGGGGCCGCTGAAAATCCTGCCCCCGCCGTGGCAGAAATTCTCCGCCACCCGGGAATTGGCAGGGGCGGGAATCGCGCCACGTCGAGCGGCGAACCCCCTGCAGCGATTCTCCAACCCGCGATGGGCCGAAGTCCTGCCACTGGGAGGCCTCTCCCGCCGCTGAGGTCTGAACCGCCTCTGGTGGAAGCGGGATTGGCGGCGCGAGCGGGCCCCCGGGTTCCTGGGGGGGTGCGGGGCGATCAGACCCCGGGGGTGTCCCCACGGTGGCCAGGCCTGCAATCGGGGCCCACCAATCGGAGGGCGGGCCAGTGCCGTGGGGGCACTCTTTCTCTTCCACCGCCGCCACGGCCTACAACATGGCGGAGGCGGAAGAGAATCCCCCAGCGCGCACGCGCCAGTGGTGACGTCAGCGGCAGGTGCCGCTGATGTCACCACCGGTGCATTGGCAAACCGGCGAAGGCCTTTCGGTGGGCATCAAAGGCCGTTGGTGCCGGTTTTGGCGCCAGTCGGCATGGTGCCAACCGCTCCGGCGTGGGTCTAGCCCCCAAAGGTGCAGAGAATTCCGCACCTTTGGGGAGGCCCAACGCCGGAGTGGTTGGCGCCACTCCGCTACGCCGGGACCCCCCCGCCCCGCTCCAATGAGAGAAGCCCTCCTCTCACCTCACCTCCGTTCACGAGCGGACTTTAGTTAGCGAGTGTGGGTGCCCCCCCCGCTCCCAAGGCATACTGTCCCCTCCCACACAGTCCCAGAAGAAAAAAAAACAAACCCCCTCCCCAAAAAAAACAACAATCCAACCCATACGATTCACTAAAATAATATATATCCGTCACAATAAAGAATGCTAATCAACCCAAACAAAAACTTAAACTTTATAACAATGTGAAGTCAAGTAAGTTATAATATAGGTAAATGAAAAGAAAGTTATAGCATTTATACATTTTCCAGCTCCCCCATCACAGTCCACAGTCTCTCTTCCAGCTCCGCTCCCCTAGTTTGTCCTAAGCCTTCTGTCTTCATGAACACCTCAGCAATCTCCACTGTTTCAAAATAAAACTCTTTGGCATCATACGTCACCCTCAGCTTCGCCGGGTATCCCATACCAAATCGCAGTCCCTTCTTGTACAGTGCCGCCTTCACTCGGCTGAACGCCGCTCGTCTCTTTGCCAACTCCACCGCCAATTCCTGGTAAATCCGAACTCTGGCACCATCCCACTGCACCTCCCGCTTCTGCTTCATCCAGCTTAACACCTACTCTTTAATGTGGTATTTATGGAAGTAGATAATTACTGCTCTCGCCGGTTCATTTACTTTGGGCTTCGGCCTTAACGACCGATGCGCTCGGTCCAGCACATCCCAGGAGGGGTTCTCACCCGCCCCCATCAAGTCCGCCAGCTGGACCCTGAAAATAAACCCCCCATCGACCGCACGCCCGACCCTGAACACCCGCACAAACATTGCCCGGCCGAGTATAAGGCCCTCTGATCTTCCCGCTCCCGACCAGGGCAGCCGCGGATTGCTCCGCAGCCGCCATGCGAGTATCCTGACCGGCTGGACCCTATTAGATCCACGCCGTCAGGACTTCAGCCGATATGGGGGGGGGGAGAATGGCAGAGCGGGCCTCCATGAATGGCCCCAGGTAGGTGCTCTCTGAGTACGCGCTTTTAGGGGCCGGGAGAATCGGCGCCGGTCCCGATTCCGTGCGGAGAAATGGATTCTCTGCCATTGTGCCGGCCACGATTTCGGCATCGGGGTGCGGAGAATCCAGCCCCTCATATTCTAATTTACAGAAAAATTCAGAACCCTTGTTTAATTTAAACTTGATCTCCCTAATCATTCTCGAGGGGCAGAATGGCCTACTCTTGCCCCTATTTTGCATAATTGTACTTTCCCTCACTTTAACAAACATATTGTTTCAATTGAAATTTGTGGTGCTTGGCTCTTTGGGGATAGTGAAAGTAAATTATGTTATATAATGTATAACGTTTCTCATGTTGATATTCTTCTGTGAAAATTGTTTTCTCTTAAAAGCAATAGACTTCATGAGACATTCTCATTGTCTTGGGTACCTGACACAACTCTGTTCCATTACCACTGATTCCATTCCTCCCCTGATCATTGTTTGAGGATGAACCAGACTTCCCAGTCTTGGTATCCTATCTGACCCTGAGCTCTGACCACATATCTCACCATTGCCAATACAGACTGCTTCCACCTCCGTATCACTGCATGTCCCTGCCCTGCTTCAGCTCATCTGCAGTTCAAATGCTCATCAATGCATTGTTACCTCTGGACTTGACTGTTCCTTGGCCTCCGTGACAACTTCCCATTTTTAACTTTTTATAAACTCACCCAAAACTCAGCTATCCATAGCTTAAGGCATCAATCCATCACTCCTCTTTGGCTCCAATCCAGCAGCAAATACTCCAGGAATTCATCCATCCCTATTTCTGTAACCTAGATAAAGGAACACAGGAACATTAGAACAGTAGTCCATCTTTTAAAGAGATCATGGCTGATCACCTGCTTATTTATCCATAAAGAGGAGGCTTGCAATTGGGAAGGTTGGTGTCTGGAGTGTGGGCTGTCACAATAATTGGCTCAGTTTCCCTGGGAGGGCAGGAGTTGCTGGCCACTATACAGTGACTCTGGAAAGTGTATATTCAATGGGTAAAGAAAGGATTTGGATTAGCTGAGATTTTCTCCAGTTCCAAACCTCAGTGCTTAACACTGTTGCTTCACAGCACCAGGGTCCCAGGTTCGATTCCCAGCTTGGGTCACTGTCTCTGTGGAGTTTGCACGTTCTTCCGGTGTTTGCATGAGTTTCCTCCAGGTGCCACCAGTTTCCTCCCACAAGTCCTAAAAGATGTGCTGTTAGGTAATTTGGACATTCTGAATTCTTCCTCTGTGTGCCCGAACAGGCGCTGGAATGGGGCGACTAGAGGCTTTTCACAGTAACTTCATTGCAGTGTTAATGTGAGCCTACTTGTGACAATAATAAAGATTATTATTATCATTGTCACTAAAAGTGGCAGGAATTGCCTCTCAATTGTCACAGAAACACTTATCCTGAATTGTATCCATTGGTGATACAGCAGATCAGGAGAAACACCCTGAGGAAATTGGTGTTGTAACTATCTCGTCCTCATGTTTAAAATGGAAGCTGAAGAAGTGTTGGTGCCTGTCATTTCTTGGCACAAACCATGGCCTTCAGGAAAGAGTGGAAGAGAAAATTGGAAGGAGAAATGCTACTTGCTATGAATTTATTGCATTGATTTGTGGCTGGAAAATGAAACAGTGACTTAAAAAATTTTTTTTTAGAGTACCCAATTAATTTTTTCCAATTAAGAGGCAATTTAGTGTGGCCAATCCACCCAGCTTGCACATTTTTGGGTTGTGAGGGTGAAACCCACGCAAACACAGGGACAATGTGCAAACTCCACACGGACAGTGACCTAGAGCCGGGATTGAACCTGGGACCTCGGTGGCGTGAGGCAGCAGTGCTAACCCACTGCGCCACCGTGCTGCCCTGAAACAGTGATTTAAAAGTGTGCAGTCTAAGTCAAACTATTGCTAACAACAGTGCTAAGTGCTACTGAGCTTGATTTGTACTCCAATTTGTATTGGGAGAAGCATCCTTCTGCTTTCACTTTGTTTGTTAGCAATAAACTCTTGCGCACCTGTTGATGTTTCAGATTTGGCAGGAAAATGAACTCACCAGATGTCATTCAATAATAAAGTCAATAGACTGTCTCTTTGAGCATCAAGGTATTCCATGAGGCACTATCATTCTTGCGACAGAAAATTTTCCTTTAATAATTGAACTTTTGAAATCAAAGAAGAAATGTACAATACAAATTTATTTTACACATATTAAGATTGCGTCTGAGGTTACTTTATTTGGACAAGTTCAGTGAGTGGGCAAAGGCATGCAGATGTCGAATAATTTGGATAAATGTGAGGTATCCACTTTTGTAGCAAAAACAGGAAGGCAGATTATTATCTGAATGGCTATAGGTTGAGAAAGGGGAATATGCAATGAGACCTGGGTGTCCTTGTATACACGTCACTGAAAGTAAGCATGCAAGTGCAGTAGGCAGTGAAGGAAGCAAATGGTATGTTGGCCTTCATAGCGAGGGGATTCGAGTGCAGTAGCAGGGATGTCTTACTGCAATTACACCTGGAATATTGTGTGCAGTTTGGTCTCCTTATCTGAGGAAGAATGCTCTTCCTATAGAGGGAATACAGCAGAGGTTTACCAGACTGATTCCTGGGATGACAAGACTGAAATATGAGGAGAGATTGAGTCAGTTGAGATTATATTCGCTGGAGCTCAGAAGAATGAGGGGGGATCCCATAGAAGCCTATGAAATTTGAACAGGACTGTGACGTGTTGGGTAAGCTGGGTCTGCGAGGACTGCGTTTACTGCAGCAGTGAGAGAGACAGGCTTCCAACACTTGAAGAAATGCAACTCGATTTTATTGAACACTTAACTATAATACATACTTTAACTGTGGGTTGACACTATGCTGACTTGACTGGAGACCTGAGGCTAACCTGACCAGACTATCTTACTACCATATGGTGTTTGTTCTAGTTGCTGCTCACGAGCTCTGACTGTCTCAGAGGCTGGATCCCGAGAGAGCGGGAAAAATAGTGCCCCCTGGCTTTATAGTGGTCGTGTCCTGTCTGGTGATTGGCTGCTGTATTCTGTGTGTTCACTGGTCATCCTGTGTGTCAATCACTGCCTGTCTGCACACCATCATCTACCTGGATGTATATTATGACATCTCCACCCTTTTTAAAAAAATTGTGTTCAGGTCAATAAAGTGTGTGTATGTACAGGAGCCTGACTATATACAAAATATGCTAACATATTTATATGGGAAGGTGTCTAGTGCAGATAGAGGGCAGATAACACATGAGAAAAAAAACAACATGTACAGATGTGTAAACGATGAGATAACAAGGTAATGCAACATTCAGTCTATAAATTCAGTCTCTGTGGAGGGCGACAAACTCTGGTTGAGCGAATGAGCATTTGGCTCTGTTGAGTCAGAGGCCATGCTCGTGGATCCTTTGGAACACCCGCTTGAGGCGATCGATGTGCTCCTGAGGAGTTGTGGACCAGGTAATGATATCATCGACGTACACTCGCACCCCCTCAATGCCCTCCATCATTTGTTCCGTTATGCGGTGGAACACCTCTGAGGCGGAGATGATGCCAAAGGGCATCCGGTTGTAACAGTAGCATCCGAACGGGGTGTTGAATGTGCACAGCTTTCGACTGGACGCATCCAGCTGTATTTGCCAAAACCCCTTGGAGGCATCAGCTTCATGAAGAACTTGGCATGAGCCATCTCGCTGGTTAGCTCTTCTCGTTTAGATATTGGGTAGTGGGTATTGGGTAGTGTTCCCTCATGATGTTACAGTTCAAATCTTTGGGGTCGATACAGATTCGAAGTTCCCCTGACGGCTTTTTGACACAAACCATGGAGCTAACCCAGTCCGTGGGTTCCTTACCTTTGAAATGACGCCCTGATCCTGGAGGTCTTGCAGCTGCTGCTTGAGGCGGTCCTTAAGGGGTGCTAGCACCCGACGCGGTGCATGGACCATAGGGGTAGCATTTGGCTTCAACAGGATTTTGTATCGGTAAGGGAGTGTGCCCATACCTTTGAACACGCTATGGTATTGTGCTATGATGTCATCGAGTTAGGCTTGGAAGTTATCATCTGGTGAGGCTGTTGCCTCTGCGGACGACATGGTGTGAACCCGCTGCACAAGGTTCAGGAGTTTGCAGGCCCGAGCAGGGAAGCTCTGTTTGTTCCTACAATTTCAAAACGCAGCGCTGCTTTTGAAGAACGATGGGACATCGCAAGCTGGCATGAGCCACTGGCAGCAATGGCATTGCCATTGTAGTCGAGGAGCTGGCAGGCTGGTGGAAGAATGCTTGGCTTGACACGGATGGTGTCAAGGTCAGACTTTGAAATGAGGTTTGCTGAAGCGCCGGTGTCCAGCTTGAAGCATATGTGAGCCTTGTTGACCATAAGGGTGGCACACCACTCGTCGTCTGGATCAATGCTCATTCTTGGGAATTGTTTCACCATCGTTGATAAAGGCAGCGTATGCTTGGTGATGATGCCCACCCGGAATGGGGATGTGAGGCCCTCGGTGTCGGGATCTTGAAGAATGTCGGGGTCGGATTGCTGTACTGACCGGACGCTCCTGCGTTGTGGCTGGGATCGCTGTGTGTTGCTCAGTTGAGCAGATCTGCAAAGGCCCCGTTGTGGCCAAGCTTGCCACACTGGAGACAGCGTCGAGATTTTGCGGGACATTGCCGCTTTAAATGGGCGGAGCCACAGTTGGAGCACGTCATGGTGCCGCTGTCAGGACGTTCCGTGCGCCACCGCGCATGCGCAGTGTGGTCGATCGACATGCGCACTTGCGCGGTTCGGTCGTCCGCCTCGCTGTTCCCTTGGTCATGCCGCGCATACGCAGGAACCCGGGAAAAGCACTAAATTGTCGCCCTCATCCAGACTCAGGCCCTGCATTTGTTTGATGGCCTGTACTCGCTCTGCATTGTGGGGGCCTTGCCATGCCGTTTCTGCTGCCTTGATATGGCAGTACCGGTTGTTAGCGTGCTCGTGGAGGACGCAGGTCTCGATGGCGATGGTAAGGGTGAGCTGCTTAACTTTTAGGAGCTGCTGGCGAGGGGGATCGGAGTGGAACCCGAAAACGATCTGATCCCGGATCATGGAATCGGAAGTGGAGCCATAGTTGCAGGACTGCGCGAGGATGCGGAGATGGGTTAAAAAGGACTGAAAAGTTTCATCCTTACCCTGAAGCCTCTGTTGGAACACATAGCGTTCAAAGCTTTCATTGACTTCGATGTCACAGTGGCTGTCGAACTTCAGCAGGACTGTTTTAAACGTCGTCTCGTCCTCACCTTCAACAAAGGTGAGGGAGTTAAAGATGTGGATAGCGTGATCCCAGGCTGTAGAGAGGAAGAGAGCGATCTTCCTGGCATCCGATGTGGCCTCAAGGTCGGTGGCTTCAAGATACAGCTGGAACTTCTGCTTGAAAATCTTCCAGTTAGCACCGAGGTTGCCGGCGATGCGGAGCTGCGGGGGAGGGCGGACTCTGTCCATGTTACCGGATGGCTGATCGCTGGTCAAAGGCAGATTATCTCAAGGTAGGTCCGTCAAACTTGAGCATAACTCACTGGTACCATGATGTGTTGGGCATGCTGGGTCTATGTGGACTGCGTTTACTGCAGCAGTGAGAGAGACAGGTTTCCAGCACTTGAAGAAATGCAACTCGATTTTATTGAACACTTAACTATCATACATGCTTTATCTGTGGGTTGACACTATGCTGAGTTGACTGGAGACCTGAGGCTAACCTGATCAGACAATCTTACTACCACATGGTGTTTGTTCTAGTTGCTGCTCACGATCTCCGACTGTCTCAGAGGCTGGATCCCGAGAGAGCAGGAAAACTAGTGCCCTCTGGATTTATAGTGGTCGTATCCTGTCTGGTGATTGGCTGCTGTGTTCTGTGTGTTCACTGATCATCCTGTGTGTCAATCACTGCCTGTCTGCACTCCATTATATACCTGGATGTATATTATGACAGACTGGACAGGGTTGACACAAGAAGGATGTTCCTGATGGTGGGGGAGTCCAGGAGTCACAGTCTAAGGGTACGGGTAAGACCATTTAAGACTGAGATGAGGAGAAATTTCTTCACCCAGGGAGTTGTGAGCCTATGGAATTCGCTACCACAGAAAGCAGCTGCAGCCAAAACATTGACAGCGGGATTCTCCGTCGGCCGATGGCAAAATCAGGAATCGCGATTGGGCGCAGAATCACGGCAGGCTCCAATTTGACGCCAACTCGCAATTCTCCGTTGCCTCAACAGTGGCGCCAATGCATTCCAGAATGCACATACAGTAAACTCCATTTGCATGCATTAGCGGGCCTGATCCGGTATTTTCCGGGGCCTCCACAATTCTTCGCCTTTGATGGGCCGAGTTCTCGATGGTGCGTTTCACTTGTGCTTTTAAAAATGGTGAAACGAGCATCGTGGCTGATGAAGGAGAGAGATGAAGTAGGACATGGAGAGGCACGATCGTTGGCTGTGGGCCGGACACTGACTGGGCTGGCTGGGGTGGGGGAGTCCCGCCAGGGCCGGGTGGAGAGGGTGGTGGGGGGAACGGGCCAAGTGGCCGGGGTGACCCCCCACAGGACTGGGGTGGTGCCCAGGCACAGACCGCCACTGCTGCAACATGGAAGGCAGCCATCTTTCTGCGCATCACACTGACCACCCACCTTGGCCCCGGTTCGGCAGAGTGATACCAGCCTTATGGGTGCCCCCAACTCCTCCCCAACACTCCCGTACCCATCCTCCCACCTCCGCACTCTACCCTCTGTCAGACCTCCCACCACCCAACCAGCTGCCACCTGCCGGCGGGGAATCACACCGCCCACCGAAGGGCAATGCCCACTGTAGCCCCTGCGGGGATGCCGGGTAGGGGCCGCGGATCGTTCCACGGGCAAGGGCAGCACCAGCCGACAGTATTCCTTGCAACAGGGACGGGAGCCAAGGCCCGAGCCCCCATGGTGCTGGGCACTGATGGGGTCAGGGATGCAGAGATGGGGGGTGGGGATGCTGGGACAGAGCCCGCAGTTCCAACCGGAACCACCGTGTGGCCCGATGGACCTGGTTGGGCATGGTGGTATGCACCATGCTAGCATGTTGGACTTTCACCCCCTGCACGCAATGGATATTGGAATTCAACCAGCAATGGTAGCCTTTGTCCTAGTCACTGCAGCCCTGGGGGATGCCCTACGGCTGTATGACCTGGCGCTGCTCAAGGAGGAGGAAGCTCCAGCAGTGGAGCAGGCAGCAGTGTAGCCTGCCCCACAGGAACAGGAGACAGGGTGGAGAGATGGCCGCCCAACAGGCCTAGAGAAGGTGGAAAGGAGGAGCCGCATGAGGTCTCCTGTGTACACGCAGTGCCCGTCATTCGAGGACTTGCCAGACTGGGCATGACATCAAAGACACCAGCTGAGCAGAGAAACAGTGCAACATATCTGACAGATCATGGCACACCTGGTACCGGGGGGTCTGGAGGGAGGGGGGGGGGGGGGGGGGGTTGGGGGGGGCACCGCTCCTGGTGGCTGTCAAGGTGATGGTTGCCGTGAAGATTTACACCGATTTTCCAGGCGCCGAGTGGGGACCCGTCCGGGATCTCACAGACATCAGTGTACAGGGGCACCCGGGCCGTCACGGAGGCCCTATATGCCCAGTCGGCACAATGCAGTCTCTACAATGTGGACCGTGTCCCCAAGATTCCCGGGCAGCAGGATTCGCTGCCTTTTCCAACATACCCCGGATTCGGGGCGCGATCGAAGGGATACATGTGGCTCTACGAGCACCTACAGATAACAGGCCACTCTACAAAAACCGTAAGGGGTACCACTCAATGAATGTGCAGCTGATATGTTCCCATCAGATGTGCATCATGTACGTCCGGCCCAATGCCTGAGCATTGTGCATGGCGCCTTCATCCTGGCACACTCGACGATTCCTGACATGTTCGAGATGCCGCCACCCCCCAGCTGGAGAGGTTGGCTCCTGGGTGACAGGGGTATTCCCCTGCAGTCGTGGCTAATGACACCGATCCAGAGGTCATAGATCCACCCCAAAACCTCTACAACGATACCTTTGCAGTGGCCAGGGGTGTGAACGAGCAGTGCTTCTTCTGTGTCCTCCTTTAAGGGAGGTTCAAAACGTACCTTTTGACCATATTTATCGCCCTTTGAACTAATATCTCCTTATATGGCTCAGTGTTAAATCTTGGTTGTTAATTGATCCTTCGAAGTGCCCTACATTAAAAGCACTGTAAATACACATTGTTTCTGCTATCCTAAGCGTAGGAACCAAAAAAATTGTATAACATAGAAAAGCTATGGGATTAAAAGGACAGCTGCAGCATGGATAATATAAATTGGTTAAAGCAGAGAATAGCGGTGAAGAGTTTTTCAGACTGAAGGGAGGCGCAGAGTGATGTTTCCCCTGGTATCAGCTTTAAAGTCACTGCTGTTAGTGACATATATATTACTGATCTAGCCTTGGGTACACGGGGTGACAATTTCAAAGTTTGCAGGTGACAGGAAACTCAGGAATGTAGTAAACAATGAGGAGGATGGTCACAGACTTCAGGAAAATATTGAAATATTGCTGAAATGGGCAGACACATGGCAGCTGAAATTTAATGTAAAGACGTGGGATTTTTGGCAGGAAGAATGAAGAGAGATAATATGATCATCATGGTACAATTTTAAAGGAGATGCTGGAACAGAGAGAACTGGGGGTGTATAGACACAAATCTTTGAAGGTGGCAGGACAAGTTGAGAAGGCTGTTATAAAGGCAGATGGGATCCTTGGCTTTACCATGAGAAGAACAATGTACAAAAGCAAAGAAGTTAAACACTGGCTAGGCTTTCGTGGGAATATTCTGTTTAATTCTGGGAACGTCACTTTGGGTGGTAATGGCTATTGAGAGGATGAAGAAGAGATTTACTGGAAAGGTTCCAGAGATGGGTAATTTTGTGTATGTGTGGAGTCTGGAGTATTCGAACAGAGAAGATTAAGAGAAGTGTTGATGGAGGAGTTCAAAATCATGAACGGGTTTGATAGAGTAAATAGGGAGAACCTGTTTTCAAAAGCAGAAGGCTCAGTACCAGAGTACACAGATTTAAGATAATTGAGTAAACATTTTAAATGCAGTGAGTTGTTATAGTTTGGAATGTACTGCCTGAAAGAATGAAAGAAGCAGATTCAAGAGTAACATTCAAAAGCGATTTGGATAAATACTGAAACAGAATAAAATTATCGGGCTATGTTATCCATAGATAACAGAGGAACAGAGGAGTGAATCTAAATGACTAGCAGTACTAAAGAGTCAGCATGGCTATTGTGAGCTGAGGCTTCCTTATAAAATTCATTGATGTGACATCAGAAGAGCCGCAGCAAGTCTAAACTAGCTTTAGGCAGATAGAACAGCAAGTTTCAAGGAAGGGGCAAATTCTCCATTTGATAGACTAAGTGCTGACGGTGGGACTGAATCGTGAGTGTTCAATGTGGACAAAAGCGGTGCCAGTGCCCTAGCGATTTAGGTCCCGTTAATAGGCTAGCACCGGCACCACGTAGAACTCGCGCACTTCCAATACATGCCGACCTTCATGCCAACCAAAATGATGGCATTGGTTGCGCTGGAGCACACCCATCCCATTGATGGGCTTGCTGGGACCAGAGTGTATCAAGGGCAGGGGCCGGGGGGGGCACCTATACGACCCATGGCGCTAAGTTACCAGTGGGCAGTCAGCAGCGTGCACAGCCGTATGTCTGCTTCACAGGCTGCAGCAATAGCAGTCTGTGCCCTGCCACCCAGACCCCACGGCCACCTTCTAGCAGCCACCCCCACTACTCCTGGCCCTGGCAGATGCCCCCTGGCCGGTGGCACAACTGTCAGCTCAATATAGCGATGTTCGACACATTTTGTATCCTCTCCTGCACCTTCAGCAGCCATGGCGCCGATGTCCCAATTTGAAAGGCACAAGTGAATCTCGCCATCGGTAATACCTCCCGGCGGAGGCGGAGCATCGTGGAAGGCCCAGAAAATGCTGGGTCAGGCCGTTAATGATACGACAACGGCCGTTACTGTGCAATTTGCATGCCTGCGCCGGCGTGCGGCGTGAAATGCATTAATGCCGCTGTGGAGGGACCAGAGCATGGCATTCCATTTGGCTCCTGGCAGCAACCTTGATTTTTGACTGACGCTGAATTCTCCGCCCAATCGTGTTTTCTGATTCTGGGTTTGGCCGACGGAGAATCCCGCCCTATATCTTTGAGTGGGAGCTGATTCCAATGATGCATCCATTTTCCTTCCCTCCAAAATCTTCAGTCCAGATAGGTGAGACCAATTCCAGGGAGCAATGAAGACAATAGTTTCCTATGAGGTTCTAATATTTTCCATCTTGATAAAGAATGAGGCAAAAAGAAGGCAGGAAAAGAGTGTGGGTGCAACATTGTGTTCAGTGGTGCCCATTTTTTTGTGTAGAAGTGTGTAGAATAGACAATTCATCATGTCAATCCACACGTAGTGATGACTTGCTGCTAACCCTGCAATTTTGGAGCTCAATGCTCCTGCCTACTCCCTCTTTTCACCTCACACATGTTAAGCAGGAGAAGCACATCATCAGTACTACTTAAAGGGTCATCAACTTTTGGTTAGCTTTTGCTTGATTTCTTCTGGCCGTTGCTACAACACAAGTATTTGTTGCTTTTTGTAGTTATTTCAATTTACTAAAGTTTACAGGGAGTGGTGAAGCAAGTGCTGAAGGATTTCAACGCTTTTGCAAAAACTAATTGTTCCCATACATGGATGCAGGAATGCACATTCCCCTTAGAAAACAGCATAGCCATCAGCTATGCAACAAGCTACTGAGGAACAGGGGAGAAGGAGGAAAGGGAGGAGTTGGAAGAAGAGGAAGGGAGGTGGCAATATAGACAGCCCCTTTCTGCCCAGGCAGTCAGCGACGATACCAGGAAGTACAAACCCAGTTCCGCATTTGACAACAGTTCCAAACATTACTTATTCTCTGTCACCCATCGTAACAGTGTCCTCTTGGCCACAATGCAAAAATAACAGCCACAAATAAATATTCCAAGCCAAATGTGTAAATGAAACCATGCAATATTGCATCCAAGTATAAACGAAACACTCTTATCAGTTAATTAGTGCCTGTCTTCGATGCAGTGTTCCCCAGTGACTGCAGCACTGCTGGCGAAAGTTTTGTGATTTACAATGAAGAAGATTGCAGATAGTCTTGGAGGATGACCTCGAGCAACGCTGACCTCAGTATGGGTGGCAGCAATCTAAGGTGGCTGACAGGCAACAGCAAGGGCACCAGCAGAGTGGAAGGGTGGGAAGAAGAATGCTGTTACCTGGAAAGAGCAGGATTATGCTCCATGGAGTCACTGCCACTCACCATGGGGGACTGCGGAGGGTGTTCCTCAGCACTCATAGTAATGTGTTAAGAGGGCAGGTTGCTAGACTGCTGTAACAGCCTGAAAACCTCTTTGCACATTGTACCCCACAGTCATGGTGACAGCAGTTAAACCTGCACAACCATGGACTGAACTCCATTGTAGCATTAGACGTTGAGGCTGCTGCTTGTGCTGCAATGGAAGTTATGCCATTAGCCATCATGGTTGGGCCCCACAAGTGTGTAAATGGAATTGGTCACCACTTCTGAGCCTAAAAAAGACGTGCCAAGTTGATGCTGAACTTCTCAATGCTCTTTGTCATTATAGGCAGACTTTCTGGCAGGTTTCCCAGTGCACCTAACATTTTGGTAAGCATACCCATCAGTGTTCCTCTGTAGGCTGCCCGATCAAAGTTCTCACCAGAATCCTCTGATCACTGTTTTCTTGTTGTTCCTCCACTACCACTTGCTGACCTTTTGAATATCTGAAAGGAGAAAGACACAAGGCAAAGGTTGTAGTGAGGGGAGGGTGGGGAGAAGTATACTTGCGCCACCTGCAGCTCGTAAATCAGAAGTTATTGTGGAATGCAGGGAAAAGGAGATGTGAGAAAGAGGATTACATATGAGGACACTGACATCTTTGATTGCAGCATCACTGCTTGCCAAGCCCTCATTAATGACCAACACTGTCTCTTCCATGGAAGTTAAGTCATGCAAGTTTGCTTTTTCTGCTTTGGTTAACCCCACTACCTCTAGTTGTCCTGCAAGAAAGAGAGAAGCATGTCAGTGTGTATGGGGCAATCTGTTTGGGTGATATGTCTGACATGGTTGAATAGATAGCAATGTCTGCCTGCTGTGAGATGTGCCGCTATGGATGTTACACATGAGACCTGATTGATAGAAAACATTGGTGGGTGAGAGATGGGCATGTTGTACATTGAACAGTGTATGAAGCTAGTGGTGAAGATGGTAGGATATGACATTTAAAGATGCAGTCATGAACCTTGATTACTCATTACCTGTATAATTGCCAGAATATACTTCAGCCACAAAACACCTCCCCTTTAAGCAGTGTGGGCTGACTAAAGTGGTTAGGAAGTAACGATATAACAGTACAGTTAGTGAGCAGGTAGCATTAAGTTGGCATAGTTCTTTCATTTCAATCAATGGGTGTGTCTTAATCATATATTGCGCTACCCATGCCTGTTTTGGGTGGCTATCCAATTTATCCCCTTACCTTATTCCCTCATTATTCTAAATTTCTGCTACATAGTTTACCTCACCACTCCATCCTTTCTCCTTTTCCTCACCAAATTTCTTCCCTCGTCCCAGATGTGGACACATTGCCGAATTGAGAGCCATATGATGTTTTGATCTGGATTTTGCTATTAATTTTTCAATCCTGTATTGATATTTTTGTAGTTCAACACTCTACCCTTGGAGTGAAGTAGTGAAAGAATTCACTAGCTGATTAACAGTCTGTGCCACAATGCTGCTTCCATGACTTGAACCATATTTACACCAGCCGGTAGGCTAATTAGCCCAAAATGCTGAGAGGATTTTGTGGCCTCCTGCAACCTATATGGTGAGGGGGAGGCCACCCACATCAATCAGATGCAGGTATCTCATTGGGTGTTAACTCAGAATTCAGAGACAGATCTTTCTTCTCCCTTTGCAAAGATTATTTGGATCAGAGCTTGAACACAACAGCTTGAACTCGCAAGTTGGAAAGCTACCAATAAGTGAAAGACTTTCACTAGGTGGCAAGAACTATTTCAAGAATTCAACAATGCCAAAACCTCAAGAGGCAGCAAAGGCCCTGTCAGCAAATGCAAATACTATGGTGAGGCTGCCATTGTTATAACAGAGAGGCGGACCTAGGGTCGGCATTCACCATTCCACACCGCTGATATCATAATTGGCGATCAGGCAGAAAATAACTTCTGATGCCGAAATCGGGGTGCTTGTTTGAAGAGGGTTTTCAAACTACCGCCCCCACCGAAATGACATCATCACGTTGCGCGCCGCATGCCGTTGGTACCGTGCTAGCGCATCACCTGAAGGCCCTCCCCTAATGCTCTGCCCCGATGTGCCCGACTGCGCGGGGGACGTGCGACCTCAGCAGTCAGGAACCCAGCGTGGCAGCTGCGGACTATGTCCAGCGCCGCCAAGTCGGCCAAAACCCGTGCTGCTGGCCGGCGGGGGGCATCCGTGAGGGCTGGGGGGACTGGTGGGGGGTGGCCAGGGGGCCACTATTTGACAGGTAGGGTCCGCGCACGGCCGGTGCCGTGTTTTACAGCACGACTGCTACAGGTCATTGCCTTGTGCATGTGCAGCCATGGACCCGGTCATTCTCCAACCGTGAATATTATGGGAGCCGGGGGTTTTACTCGGCACGGCTGCCTCACTGGTCACAGAATCGGTGAGGGTTCGCCGCCGATTTTGCTGTCGTAAAATGCCACGGTTTCCACGCCAGCATCGCACTCAGCCTCCAAAAATAGGAATCCAATCCCTCGTTCTTGGCTAATTGCAAAGGCCATTGATCAGATTTTCCTTTTCTGGCTTTTCCCAGCTATTGTAGAGGGTTGGTTAGCCTGAAACTGGTGACTTTCAAATCAATGTTTATAACCTGCTTTAATTCTGTGGAATCCACCTTGTAACATTACTGAGTCAGATTTCACTACGCCAGAACTGCCAGTATTACAGACCCATTTCTTGAAATATGGTGCAATATAAAAGATTGTTTTTGCTCCAGTATGAGTTGGCAAGTTATTCCCCTAAATTTAACACACTCTACCCAACAGTCAGTATTGAAGTTTGGTGTTCTCGCTCCCATTATGCTCACACCATGCACCAGAGCATTGAAGACAGGCATGTGTCATTCATGTTGGATTCAGTTCGTTCGCTTAAGTTCAGAGCATAATTTCACAGCGTTTTATTAAAAATTGATTCACAATCTGAATTATTCTCTCAACAGATTTGAAATGTTTCAAGTCACATCCAATTCTAACACCGTTGCAGCATGGGTATTAATTTCACTTATTATTCAAATCTCTACTGGATATACAATGACAAACTTACTTTAGGAGTGGTGAATACAAAATAATTAAAAAATTACTGCTCTCAGTGGAGAAAAATTACATTACACATATGTAACACTCCTGCAGCCAACATTTACATAATTTTGAACTTGGAATAGTGACAAGTATTTCATGTTTGGACTGAAGTTAGCCTGCACCTTCCAGATTTAAATTTAACTTGAAGGAATTTTACTGCTCTCACATTCTGGGATTTTAATAACAAATGCAAAGCGATTATAACATTATACAGCCCTAGCTATGTTCTGACATGCATCAAGCTTATTTTAATTTGGTTAGCAAGTCATTAGGAAATCTGTTCTTTTTGCAGGATCTGATACAGAATCTCTGTGTATGAAGCTACTCTGAAAGATTCAATGTTGAAAATGTTAAAGGAATGCGGTGGTTTTTGCATAAGAATTTATTTTCTCTTCATGGGAAATTAAATCATTTGTTTGCTTTATTGGAGGTAGGGAGGGGGTGATATGATAGGGTGCCCCCTTCTCCTCTGACCATCCATAGTATGCCCTCAGGCCAGCCTAGCAAGTTACACTGAGTCGCCTATCTGATGTCTGTAGTTCGCCAATGATATGAAGCAGTCTTGAAGCCCAACGTGGTGTGATCCTCAAACCTCTTGTTATCAGATGGCTAACCCAATTTTCCTCCTTTTTTGGATAAATTTCTCAAGCACACATATAAGCCAGCTGGGCGACATAACTCCATAAGTTAAGTTGTATTAGAGTCATAGTTGTTATGCGCCAGGGTTTAGAGAACCCCAAAGTGTATCATGGAGTTCATCTGGCCCACAACGTTTACTAGATTGTGGTATGGGGAGCACACGGCCCACTCTCCAGATGTGGTACAGCAGAAATGGAAAAGTATTTTTAAAAGCAAAACAATATTTATTCTATGAACTCAAGTTAACCTTTTTAAAACATACAGTGAACATCTTGACAACCATTAATTCAAATACAACCCCCAAAGAATACAACACTAAGTAATCCTTTAAGCTTTCCTTTTAACATCCATAAGACTTAAAACACCTTTTACAGAAGCACATCAAGTTAAAGTCACTACTGTTATTAGTTTTAAATCACCAGGATCGATTTACAGATTACAGAGAGAGACTCTAATACACCTTTTGACTGTGACTGCAGCTATCCAGCTCTGAAAACGAAACTAAAACACACCCTGCAGCAAACAGCCAAAAGCAAAAGTAAACAAAAGTAAAAAGCTGACTGACAGCCCAGCCCCACCCACCCACATCACTGATAAACATCCATTTCTTAAAGTACATTTCTTAAACACCCATTTCTTAAAGGTACATTTCTTATACACCATTTCTTAAAGGTACTCTCACATGACATAGTGAATATATAATTATTTATTGTTGCTCCTGTCTGCACAATTGGTTCTGATGGTGATATTGGTGACTGAAATTGGCGGGCCTTTTCAAGAGTAGAGAATTAATATTAAAGTTGACCAAATCATGTCACTCCTTTAATGTTACTGGCATTCTTGCATCATGCCTGAGATAGACAGATTTTTAATCAGCAAGCGTTATGGGGATAAGGTGGGAAACTGGAGTTGAGGATTATCAGATCGGATCACTTTGCACATTCTCCCCGTGTGTGCGTGGATCTCATCCCCACAACCCTAATAGACACAGCCTGAGTGAGTGAGGCACATCCAGAGTGGGAATTGCAACTTGGTAATTTGGTGCAGTGAGGTAATACGGTGCAGAGTGGGAGAAGGTGCTTTTTCTCTACTGTTTTGTTCTCTCTCTTTCTTCTGGCCTGTGAGAGAACCAGGGAGCATCTGAGACCGATGTGGGAGCTCAGGGACACGTCCACTGTCCCTGGCTCTTTCCCGTGCAAGAAGTGTGTTCAGTTGCAGCTCCTGTTGGGCCGCTTGATGGCTCTGGAGCTGCGGATGGACTCTCTTTGGAGCATCCGCGATGCTGAGGAGGTCGTGGATAGCACGTTTAGCGAGTTGGTCACACCGCAGGTGAAAGTTACTGAGGGAGATAGAAAATGGGTGACCAAAAGACCGAGCAAGAGTAGGAAGGCAGTGCAGGTGTCCCCTGCGGTCATCTCCCTGCAAAACAGATATACCGCTTTGGATATTTTGAGGGAGATGGCTCACCAGGGTTAGGCAGCAGCAAGGTTCATGGCACCATGGCTGGCTCTGCTGCACAGAAGGGCAGAAAGAAAAATGGCAGGGCTATAGTGATAGGGGACTCGATCGTAAGGGGAATAGACAGGTGGTTCTGTGGACGCAATCGAGACTCCAGGATGGTATGTTGCCTCCCTGGTGTAAGGGTCAAGGATGTCTCGGAGTGGCTGCAGGACATTCTGGGGGGGGGGGGGGGGGGGGGCGAGGAGAATGAACAGCCAGCTGTTGTGGTGCACATAGGCACCAACGATATAGGTAAAAAATGGGATGAGGTCCTACAAGCTGAATTCAGGGAGTTAGGAGTTAAACTAAAAAGTAGGACCTCAAAGGTAGTAATCTCAGGATTGCTACCAGTGCCACGAACTAGTCAGAATAGGAATGTCAGGATAGATAGGATGAATGTGTGGCTTGAGAGATGGTGCAAGAGGGAGGGATTCAAATTCATGGGGCATTGGGACCGGTTCTGGGGGAGGTGGGACCAGTACAAACCGGACAGTCTGCACCTGGGCAGGACTTGAACCGATGTCCTAGAGGCGATGTTTGCTAGAGCTGTTGGGGAGGGTTTAAAGTAAGATGGCAGGGGGGTGGGAAATCTTTAGGGGGCAACAGAAAGCTACTAAAAAAGCTATAAAGAAGAGTACGATAGAGTATAAGAGTAAACTTGCTCAGAATATAAAAACAGACAGTAAAAGTTTTTACAAATATATAAAACAAAAAAGAGTGGCTAAGGTAAATATTGGTCCTTTAGAGAATGAGAAGGGAGTTTTAATAATGGGAGATGATGAAATGGCTGAGGAACTGAACAGGTTTTTTGGGTCGGTCTTCACAGTGGAAGACACAAATAACATGCCAGTGACTGATGGAAATGAGGCTATGACAGGTGAGGACCTTGAGAGGATTGTTATCACTAAGGAGGTAGTGATGGGTAAGCTAATGGGGCTAAAGGTAGACAAGTCTCCTGGCCCTGATGGAATGCACCCCAGAGTGCTAAAAGAGATGGCTAGGGAAATTGCAGATGCACTAGTGATGATTTACCAAAATTCACTAGACTCTGGGGTGGTCCCGGTGGATTGGAAATTAGCAAACGTGACACCACTGTTTAAAAAAGAAGGTAGGCAGAGAGCGGGAAATTACAGGCCAGTGAGCTTAACTTCGGTAGTAGGGAAGATGCTGGAATTTATCATCAAGGAAGAAATAGCGAGGCATCTGGATAGAAATTGTCCCATTGGGCAGACGCAGCATAGGTTCATAAAGGGCAGGTCGTACCTAACTAATTTAGTGGAATTTTTTGAGGACATTACCAGCGCAGTAGATAACGGGGGCCAATGGATATGGTATATCTGGATTCCCAGAAAGCCTTTGACAAGGTGCCACACAAAAGGTTGCTGCATAAGTTAAAGATGCATGGAATTAAGAGTAAAGCAGTAGCATCGATAGAGGATTGGTTAATTAATAGAAAGCAAAGACTGGGGATTAATGGGTGTTTCTCTGGTTGGCAATCAGTAGCTAGTGGTGTCCTTCAGGGATCCATGTTGGGCACACAATTGTTCAAAATTTTACATAGATGATTTGGAGTTGGGGACCAAGAGCAATGTGTCCAAGTTTGCAGATGACACTAAGATGAGTGGTAAAGTGAAAAGTGCAGAGGATATTGGAAGTCTGCAGAGGGATTTGGATAGGTTAAGTGAATGGGCTAGGGTCTGGCAGATGGAATACAATGTTGACAAATGTGAGGTTATCCATTTTGGTAGGAATAACAGCAAACGGGATTATTATTTAAACAATAAAATATTAAAGCATGCTGCTGTGCAGAGAGACCTGGGTGTGCTGGTGCATGAGTCTCAGAAAGTTGGTTTACAGGTGCAACAGGTGATTAAGAACGCAAATGGAATTCTGTCCTTCATTGCTAGAGGGATGGAGTTTAAGACTAGGGATGTTATGCTGCAACTGTATAAGGTGTTAGTGCGGCCACACCTGGAGTATTGTGTTCAGTTTTGGTCTCCTTACTTGAGAAAGAACGTACTGGCACTGGAGGGTGTGCAGAGGAGATTCACTAGGTTAATCCCAGATCTGAAGGGGTTGGATTACGGGGAGAGGTTGAGTAGACTGGGACTGTACTCGTTGGAATTTAGAAGGATGAGGGGGGATCTTATAGAAACATATAAAATTATGAACGGAATAGATAGGATAGATGCAGGCAGGTTGTTTCCACTGGCGGGTGAAAGCAGAACCAGGGGACATAGCCTCAAAATAAGGGGAAGTAGATTTAGGACTGAGTTTATGAGGAACTTCTTCACCCAAAGGGTTGTGAATCTGCGGAATTCCTTGCCCAGTGAAGCAGTTGAGGCTCCTTCATTAAATGTTTTTAAGGTAAAGATAGTTAGTTTTTTGAAGAATAAAGGGATTAAGGGTTATGGTGTTTGGGAT
This sequence comes from Scyliorhinus canicula, assembly GCF_902713615.1. NCBI lineage: Eukaryota > Metazoa > Chordata > Chondrichthyes > Carcharhiniformes > Scyliorhinidae > Scyliorhinus > Scyliorhinus canicula. The sequence goes on along the minus strand of NC_052155.1, from coordinate 105,215,786 downwards.
GGAAAGTGGAGCTGAATCCACAAAAGATCAGCCATGATCTCATTGAATGGTGGAGCAGGCTCGAGGGGCCAGATGGCCTACTCCTGCTCCTAGTTCTTATGTTCTTATGTTCTTATTATGTGCAGGGTAGGTGGATTGGCCATGCAAAATTGTCCCTTAATTTGAAACATTTTTTAAAAAAAGAAGTCATATTGACATGAAACTTTTCTGCCAGACAGGCGGAGATTTTTCCAGCACTTTGTTTTAATTTCAGATCTCCAATATTTTGTTTTTATGATATTAATATCCAACCTGTTTGACCACATTACGAATGCACCTTCCCTAACCATCAAATCCTAAAATGGGACTTGAACCTGGAGCTTCTGGCTCCGAGGTTCGGATGCTACTCACTGTGCCACACGACCTCCTCCATCAAGTACAGGTACAGTGTCTCAAACCACGCAACCTCAGGACCGAATCTGTGCCGGATATTGGATCTTGCCTGGTTCAGGTTGGGCAGTTTGGATCAGGTTGCGTCAAGGGTCGCTTGGACCATTTGGCACACAGGAAACGACAGGCATGTAAAACTGATTGCTGGTTGGCCTGCCACCGCACCAATTCAGCACCAAGTCCAACAAGGCGTTTAGTTATTTTACTCATCTAATAATCATAAAAATTCATGATTGGCAGCTTAAAAATCTGTGGTTTCAGACATCACCGGCTTTTGGATGGCCGGAATTGAGACAACTGTACCTGTCCTCAAGAGTCTGTAGTGTCTATGATCTGGGAACTGTACGTTTGCTGACGAGTGGGAGGAAAACCTATGCTGGAAAAAAATGTAAAAATAATGAAGATTCCGGTTATTTCTGTTATGCATCCCTGCTTTAGAGGTGAAATTATCTCTAGTGACCAATCTAATATTAAAGTTTTGAACATATCGTTGAATCTGTGAATCATCCCACTCAGCATTTTACAATTTCTCAAACTGTAGTCAGTTCTAAATTCTTCTTTCCGATTATTTGGACAATTTGTCAGCAAATGCTGTTTCTGATGTTTTCCTCTCTATCACAGGAAAGTCAAAATACACTAGAGACGGGATTGGCGAATTTGTTAATAATTCAATAGGAAATTAATCTTTCTTCAAAAATTTCCAAAAATGGGAATCCATGGCAGTTTGCAGACTGCCATGTTTGATAGCTGAAGCTGGCCCAGCTGTTAGGTAGACATGCTGTTAGGTAATTTGAACATTCTGAATTCTCCATGAGTGAACGCGAATAGGTGCCAGAATGTGGCGACTGGGAGATTTTCACAATAACTTCATTGCAGCGTTAATGTAAGCCTTCTTGTGACAATAAAGATTTATTATTTATTAATTATTATTAATCTACTGTTTCAAACTTGCTTTATTATTTTTGGCCTTTTCCATTGACTATGTTGATAACTCTACACCTACCATTTCTGGTCTCCATTCTCATGGGGGAATACCTCAAATATGTAACAAGGATGTCGGCTCCCCGGACAGGCGCCGGAATGTGGCGACTAGGGGCTTTTCACAGTAACTTCATTGAAGCCTACTCGTGACAATAAGCGATTTTCATTTCATTTCATTTCATTTCGGAGTCTGGGCGGATCAAAATGTTTATGGCTGGCTGTCATTATTTCAAAATATAACATATTAGTACCGTTGTAAAATATGGATCTGAATGATATATAGATACTCATCACCAAACTCAGAAAACTGAGCTGACATGTTTGTGAGCATTCTTCTTCAGAAATATGGCATTATTTCTCCACTTTTACAGTCCTCCTCATTGATACCAAAGTAGGAGTAATTTTGTCAGCAAATTTTGAGATTAGGTCGCCTATACCCAAGTCCAAATGAGAACAATAGTGAACCAAACTCTGACTCCTGGTGAGTATTACAATCATTCCAATCCTGATTTTTTTATAACTTCACAACAAAACTGCATTATGTCGTCTTCCTAAAACAAAAATTACCATTTTGAAAGAAAACGTATTAAGATGCATTACCATAGATAGCTGTAATGTTAACTTGTTTTGGTGAAGCATTCTTAGAATTGCTGTACAGAACAGACTACAAAACACCTAAACGGGGAGTTTTCCTTTAGCTTTCTAAGCTCGGTAACTTGATCCAATTTAGCAATGTGCATTTAATACAACACACCAATTAACTGATGAAATCTGAATTGCTGCCGTTCCAGACTAGAAATAATTACTACCAATGTATAAGGAATCATCTAAGGACATCGCCATCTCTGCAGGTCACATTGATATTGGTCGGCAAGGTAGCACAGTGGTTAGCACTGTTGTGTCACAGCGCCAGGGACCTGGGTTCGAATCCCGCTTGGGACACTGTCTGCCGAGTCTCCGCGTTCTCCCTGTGTCTGTGTGGGTTTCCTCCTGGTGCTCCTGTTTCCTCCCACTAGTCCTGAATGATGTGCTTGTTCAGTGAATTAGCCATTCTGAATTCTCCTGAACAGGCGCCGGAGTGTGGCAACTGGGGGATTTTCACAGTAACTTAATTGCAGTGTTAATGTCAGCCTACTTGTGACAACAAAAGATTCTTATTATTCACACCCTTGTGTAAAAGAGGCACATGTATGGATTATATAATCTGCGGTGAAATGCACTGATAGGAATCAAAGGCATTAAACTATTATTTCAGCAGGGGGTACAGCATGTGTTTATCAGGCTTGATACAAAGTTTTTGGATCTTGAAAGGGAGAAGTCAGCCAAAATCTCATGTCATTATTATTACATATGTGGACAAATGCTGCAACACCAAAGAGGTAACTTAACAATTGGCTCCCATTTTAATTCCTGTTAGAATATTGACCAGGCCAAAATTCATTGTGATAACAAAATCCTGAGAACTTGGCTGCTGAACCAATCTCACTGCATTTAACATGACACATCGTGAGCCAATGGCAGAATCAGTGAACAAAAATATTGTTTCACCAAATGAGATTGTTCTCTCAAGATGTTCTGAAGCACATATGCACCAAATTTATCACTCGCAGGACATTAGAAAACTCAGCAATGGAATGATATTCCGATTCTTGCCACAGTAAACTCGGGAAAACGCACCATAAATCCATGTTTCTAACTTAGATGCAGAATATCGGTATTAGCTATAAACAGGCTATATTTACAATGGGAAAGATCACAATATTTGCCAATTATGATTGTTCCGTGATTTTTTTTTTTCTATATCATACTCGTTATATTCATCAGCAGCTTACAGCTGGTATAATGAGCCGATTGTAGTACTTTGAAAACCACCTGGCAAGACCAGCATTTGAAAAAGCAGCTGGGAAACTTCAGATCTGACTGAAACAAAGGAAACAGCAGTGATACCGACGAGAAGATCAGCTCTTTGATTCTATTCCATGCTGCAATCATATTTTGTATGAATAAAATCTAGAAACCATTGTATAGTTTGCACAAAAAAATACATATTTTGCAGCATGCAGTTTTGTATTTCAATTGCAAGTGGCTGAATGAAGGCAATAATACTGGAGAAGATAACAATAGTTGGCAAGACTGTTATAGGCACCAAAGAGCTTTGAATATGAATCACTCAAGATCAGTAGTGAGCTCCCACTTCATGTTGGGTCTGATGCTAGGAGCTACCCAATAGTGGGAGGAGAGAAGATTCTGCAGGTTAGCGGGCTTTAACAGGCGATTGATATTTTAAAAGTATGTTTCAACCTTTCCAGGAGCTGTAGGAGGTGAAAAGAGTAGCTGGCAAAATAAACGTGGACTCAACGGCTTATGTCAGTGGCCAAGTGGAAAAGAGAAAGGAAATTTTAAAAAGCTGATATCTGTAAAAGTGACAATAAAACTGTTGGATTGTCGCAGCATTCCAACTAGTTCAATAATGTCCTTTAGGGGAGGAAACCTGTTGCTCATACCCGTTCTGGGCTATGTGTCCTACATTAATGTGGTTGGACTTTTAACTAACCTCTGCAGTTGGCAAGCAAACCCCTTAGTTGTGGCAAATCACTAGCTGCAGATATAAAAGAAGGGCGACCATCGCCTTCTTAGGGCACATTGCCAGCCTTGCCAGTTTGACCCATTTGCCTCCTATTAATGGGCAGGCTTGAGTGGCTTACAAGCAGTCAGCTGTGAAACAAGCTGCAATGTTTATAAACATCTAGCTATGGGGCACTATTCAGCGACCCTGCTGCGCCTGCAATAGAGGTAGGCGCAATGAGTGAATTGTGCGAGAGCCCTAAATCTAGATTCATCTGCCGCCTGGGACTCAAGAGCTGTGCCTGGGAGACCTCACCCGGGTGCTGTTTAGTATTAGTCCTCACAAACGTGGACCAGGCATAACAGCATCTGGGGTGGGGGGGTTCACACAGGCCGTTGAAAACTCACAGGTGCTTGGGGACAGGGAAAGGTGGAACCCTGGCACTTCCTCTGGCATCTGGAAACCCAGGCACAGCCACCCTGGTACTGCCAGGATGCCCAGGTGGCACTGCCATGGACACTGCCAGGATGCCCAGGTGGCACTGCCATGGACACTGCCAGGGTGTACAGGTGGCACTGCCATGGACACTGTCAGGATGCCCAGGTGGCACTGCCATGGACACTGCCAGGATGTACAGGTGGCACTGCCATGGACACTGTCAGGATGCCCAGGTGGCACTGTCAGGATGTCCAGGTGGCACTGTCAGGATGCCCAGGTGGCACTGCCATGGACACTGCCAGGATGTCCAGGTGGCACTGCCAGGATGCCCAGGTGCACTGCCAGGGACACTGCCAGGATGTCCAGGTGGCACTGTCAGAGGCACTACCAGGGTACCAGGTTGGCACTGCCAGGGGTCAGGCCCCGGAGGCATTGCCATTTGGAGGGGTGTGAGAAGGGGTTCCCAGTGACCTCCCAATGTTGAGGGGGGGGGGGGTAGCATCAATAAAGAGAGGGGGTGCTGAAAGGGGTGGGGGAATGGCAACCTTCAGCTCGCCAGCAGGAAATCACTTTAAGTGAGGCGTAGGTGGAGGAAAAAAAACCCCAAGGACAAAAAGTGGCAATGTGCCATTGGATAGCAGGATGTTTCTTGACACTGTAGCTGCTGAGAACCTCTCTGTCTCTCAAGGGAAGCACGGTAGCACAAGTGGATAGCACTGTGGCTTCACAGCGCCAGGGTCGCAGGTTCAATTCCCCACTGGGTCACTGTCTGTGCGGAGTCTGCACGTTCTCCCCGTGTCTGCGTGGGTTTCCTCCAGGTGCTCCGGTTTCCTCTCACAGTCCAAACACATACAGGTTAGGTGGATTGGCCATGCTAAATTGCCCTTTAGTGTCCAAAAAGGTTAGGAGGGGTTATTGGATTATGGGGATAGGGTGGAAGTGAGGTCTTAAGTGGGTCAGTCCAGACTCAGTGCCGAATGGCCTCCTTCTGCACTGTATGTTCTATGTTCTGTTCTATGTTCTAAATGCACCTGACAGTGGACTTGGTTTGAAGTCTGCTGAATTGAACCCATTATTGACAGCTCCTGGACCACTACAAAGATGGTTAAGTGCTTTCACTTCTTCTTTTTCTCTGCTGAAAGCACTTAACCATATTTGATGTGGTCTGGGAGCTACTAATCAGACCTAGATGTTTATAAACATTGTGGTTCATTTAACAGCTGACTACTTGAAAGTCACTGAAGCAGGAAAGGAGATTATTTAAACAATCCAGACAGCTGGATGTGTATGGAAGCTATCAATCACAGTCTAGTTAAAGCAATTTCACAAAAACACGAATGAAAAGCTTGCAGATCAAAGATCTGAGCAGGTTTAAACCCAGCTGACTGTTTTTCTCTTTCCAGGAATTGACATATGCTGCTTCCTTTGCCTGAGCCAGCAGGTATATTACACAGGTGAGTTTTAAAGAAGTGATTTTTAAAAAAAATTTCCTCTCTCTAGATTGCTCTCTAGATTCTAGGCTGGGGTCTCCTATTGGGATATTCGAGGCAGGTGTGTCTCTTATGGGGAGCTTCCAGGCAGATGGACTGTGGGACGAAACCGGAGTACCCGGAGGAAACCCACGCAGTCACGGGGAGGATGTGCAGACTCCACACAGACAGCGACCCAAGTCGAAATCGAACTTGGGACCCTGGAGCTGTGAAGCAATTGTGCTATCCACAATGCTACCGTGCTGCTCTTAAGAAGTTAACCTACACTCCATTATTCTACCCTAATCCATGCACCTATCCAATAGCCGCTTGAAGGTCCCTAACGTTTCTGACTCAACTACTTCCACAGGCAGTGCATTCCATGCCCCCACTACTCTCTGGGTAAAGAACCTACCTCTGACATCCCCTCTATATTTTCCACCATTTATCTTAAATTTATGTCCCCTTGTAATGGTGTGTTCCACCCGGGGAAAAAGTCTCTGACTGTCTACTCTATTCCCTTAATCATCTTATAAACCTCTATCAAGTCGCCCCTCATCCTTCTCCGTTCTAATGAGAAAAGGCCTAGCACCCTCAACCTTTCCTCGTATGACCTACTCTCCATTCCAGGCAACATCCTGGTAAATCTCCTTTGCACCTTTTCCAAAGCTTCCACATCCTTCCTAAAATGAGGTGACCAGAACTGCACACAGTACTCCAAATGTGGCCTGACCAAGGTTTTGTACAGCTGCATCATCACCTCACGGCTCTTAAATTCAATCCCTCTGCTAATGAACGCTAGCACACCATAGGCCTTCTTCACAGCTCTATCCACTTGAGTGGCAACTTTCAAAGATCTAGAAAACCCAGGGGGAGGGACAGAAATGCATTGTGGTGGGTCCCAGCCACCCGACTTCTTCATTGGACCGCCCACTCAAAGTGGCAGCTCGGTAGTGGGATTCGCTGATGTCTCAGTCAACAGATTCTCATCTCTTGCAGAATTTACAACATCTTCCACACTGGAAGAGTGTTCAACCGTTCTAAGTGCCATTTCTGATAATACTTTTGCCATTGAAGAATGGGCTTGTCAAGGATCGGACTTCCTCTCAGCTTTCATTCTGTCCCAACATAAATATCATCTTGAATGTGCGGTGATTTCTTTGTCGGGGTTTGCCAGTATGGCTACTTCAGAGGAAGAGCCACAGGTGAATGCTGGACTACCTTCCAAGTCTTCTTGTTATTCCTGGTGGTTTTCCAGTCATATCCTGCCTGTGGACTCTTACTCTGTGTGGTGACCACTCTCTGCCTCAGGAATGCTCCATGGTGTCCCCAGCCGCTGCTCCAGCTTCAAAACCTCGGCTTCCAGGAATGGCACCTGGAACACTTCCTGCACACCTGCTGGCCCCAGGCACTGGAAATGTTCCCAGCTCCAACATAGAATAGGAAGAGCACCCGGCTCCTCCCTCAGTCTCACTATTTCTGTCACTCCTTTATCCTCCCTGGCCCTCTCAGTCTTGCTCGTTCTGTCGCTCCCTTATTCTCCCTGCTCCTTTCAGTCTCGCTGTTTCTGTCACTGCTTTATCCACCTGGCTCCGCACTCAGTCTCACTCTTTCTGTCGCTGCTTTTGTTATGGGCCTGGGTTTAGAGAATCCCAAAGTGTATTATGGAGTTCACCGATCCACAACTTTTAATAGATTGTGGTCTGGGGAGCACACGGCCCACTCTACAGGTGTGATACAGCAGAAATGGATGAGTATTTTTTAAAACAAAACAATGTTTATTCTATGAACTCAAGTTAACCTTTTTAAAACAAGCAGTGAATATCTTAGCAACCATTAATTCAAATACAACCCCAAAGACTACAACACTAAGCAACCCTTTCAAGCTGTTCTTTTAACATCCAAAAGTCTTAACAAACCTTCAAACAGGAGCACATTAGGTTTACATTCAATACTGACACCTTTTACAATTCTGGGTTCACCAAATGATCCATAGATAGTCTTTGGATGGCAGACTTCAGATGCAGCTCAATGAAAAACAGACACACCCAAGCTCTTCTCAAACTGAAACTAAAAAGCATAAGTAGAGCTCAGCTCCACCCACACTCTGACATCACTCCAGTAACATGAACAGCTCCATTTGTTAAAGGTACATTTCTTAAACACCCATTTCTCAGTGTCGCTCGTTCTGTCGCTCCTTTAGCCACCTGGCTCCGCTCTCAGTCCCGCTCGTTCTGTCGCTCCTTTATCCACCTGGCTCCGCTCTCAGTCTTGTTCGTTCTGTCGCTCTGCTATCCCCGCTGCTCCGCTCTCAGTCTCGCTCGTTCTGTCGCTCTTTTATCCACCTGGCTCCGCTCTCAGTCTCGCTCGTTCTGTCGCTCCTTTATCCACCTGGCTCCGCTCTCAGTCTCGCTCGTTCTGTCGCTCCTTTATCCACCTGGCTCCGCTCTCAGTCTCGCTCGTTCTGTCGCTCCTTTAGCCACCTGGCTCCGCTCTCAGTGTCGCTCGTTCTGTCGCTCCTTTAGCCACCTGGCTCCGCTCTCAGTGTCGCTCGTTCTGTCGCTCCTTTAGCCACATGGCTCCGCTCTCAGTCTCGCTCGTTCTGTCGCTCTTTTATCCACCTGGCTCCGCTCTCAGTCTCGCTCGTTCTGTCGCTCCTTTATCCGCCTGGCTCCGCTCTCAGTCTCGCTCGTTCCGTCGCTCCTTTAGCCACCTGGCTCCGCTCTCAGTCTCGCTCGTTCTGTCGCTCCTTTAGCCACCTGGCTCCGCTCTCAGTCTCGCTCGTTCTGTCGCTCCTTTAGCCACCTGGCTCCGCTCTCAGTCTCGCTCGTTCTGTCGCTCTTTTATCCACCTGGCTCCGCTCTCAGTGTCGCTCGTTCTGTCGCTCCTTTAGCCACCTGGCTCCGCTCTCAGTGTCGCTCGTTCTGTCGCTCCTTTAGCCACCTGGCTCCGCTCTCAGTCTCGCTCGTTCTGTCGCTCCTTTATCCACCTGGCTCCGCTCTCAGTGTCGCTCGTTCTGTCGCTCCTTTAGCCACCTGGCTCCGCTCTCAGTCTCGCTCGTTCTGTCGCTCCTTTAGCCACCTGGCTCCGCTCTCAGTGTCGCTCGTTCTGTCGCTCCTTTAGCCACCTGGCTCCGCTCTCAGTCTCGCTCGTTCTGTCGCTCCTTTAGCCACCCAGCTCCGCTCTCAGTGTCGCTCGTTCTGTCGCTCCTTTAGCCACCTGGCCCCGCTCTCAGTCTCGCTCGTTCTGTCGCTCCTTTAGCCACCTGGCTCCGCTCTCAGTCTCGCTCGTTCTGTCGCTCCTTTAGCCACCTGGCTCCGCTCTCAGTGTCGCTCGTTCTGTCGCTCCTTTAGCCACCTGGCTCCGCTCTCAGTCTCACTCGTTCTGTCGCTCCTTTAGCCACCTGGCTCCGCTCTCAGTCTCGCTCGTTCTGTCGCTCCTTTAGCCACCTGGCTCCGCTCTCAGTGTCGCTCATTCTGTCGCTCCTTTATCCACCTGGCTCCGCTCTCAGTCTCGCTCGTTCTGTCACTCCTTTAGCCACCTGGCTCCGCTCTCAGTCTCGCTCGTTCTGTCGCTCCTTTAGCCACCTGGCTCCGCTCTCAGTGTCGCTTGTTCTGTCGCTCCTTTATCCACCTGGCTTCGCTCTCAGTGTCGCTCGTTCTGTCGCTCCTTTAGCCACCTGGCTCCGCTCTCAGTCTCGCTCGTTCTGTCGCTCCTTTAGCCACCTGGCTCCGCTCTCAGTGTCGCTCGTTCTGTCGCTCCTTTAGCCACCCAGCTCCGCTCTCAGTCTCGCTCGTTCTGTCGCTCCTTTAGCCACCTGGCTCCGCTCTCAGTGTCGCTCGTTCTGTCGCTCCTTTAGCCACCTGGCTCCGCTCTCAGTCTCGCTCGTTCTGTCGCTCCTTTAGCCACCTGGCTCTGCTCTCAGTGTCGCTCGTTCTGTCGCTCCTTTAGCCACCTGGCTCCGCTCTCAGTCTCGCTCGTTCTGTCGCACCTTTAGCCACCTGGCTCCGCTCTCAGTGTCGCTCGTTCTGTCGCTCCTTTAGCCACCTGGCTCCGCTCTCAGTCTCGCTCGTTCTGTCGCTCCTTTAGCCACCTGGCTCCGCTCTCAGTGTCGCTCGTTCTGTCGCTCCTTTAGCCACCTGGCTCCGCTCTCAGTCTCGCTCGTTCTGTCGCTCCTTTAGCCACCTGGCCCCGCTCTCAGTCTCGCTCGTTCTGTCGCTCCTTTAGCCACCTGGCTCCGCTCTCAGTCTCGCTCGTTCTGTCGCTCCTTTAGCCACCTGGCTCCGCTCTCAGTGTCGCTCGTTCTGTCGCTCCTTTAGCCACCTGGCTCCGCTCTCAGTCTCGCTCGTTCTGTCGCTCCTTTAGCCACCTGGCTCCGCTCTCAGTGTCGCTCGTTCTGTCGCTCCTTTAGCCACCTGGCTCCGCTCTCAGTCTCGCTCGTTCTGTCGCTCCTTTAGCCACCTGGCTCCGCTCTCAGTCTCGCTCGTTCTGTCGCTCCTTTAGCCACCCAGCTCCGCTCTCAGTCTCGCTCGTTCTGTCGCTCTTTTATCCACCTGGCTCCGCTCTCAGTGTCGCTCATTCTGTCGCTCCTTTAGCCACCTGGCTCTGCTCTCAGTGTCGCTCGTTCTGTCGCTCCTTTAGCCACCTGGCTCCGCTCTCAGTGTTGCTCGTTCTGTCGCTCCTTTAGCCACCTGGCTCCGCTCTCAGTGTCGCTCGTTCTGTCGCTCCTTTAGCCACCTGGCTCCGTTCTCAGTCTCGCTCGTTCTGTCGCTCCTTTAGCCACCTGGCTCTGCTCTCAGTGTCGCTCGTTCTGTCGCTCCTTTAGCCACCTGGCTCCGCTCTCAGTCTCGCTCGTTCTGTCGCTCCTTTAGCCACCTGGCTCCGCTCTCAGTCTCGCTCGTTCTGTCGCTCCTTTAGCCACCTGGCTCTGCTCTCAGTGTCGCTCGTTCTGTCGCTCCTTTAGCCACCCAGCTCCGCTCTCAGTCTCGCTCGTTCTGTCGCTCCTTTAGCCACCTGGCTCCACTCTCAGTCTCGCTCGTTCTGTCGCTCCTTTAGCCACCTGGCTCCGCTCTCAGTCTCGCTCGTTCTGTCGCTCCTTTAGCCACCCAACTCCGCTCTCAGTCTCGCTCGTTCTGTCGCTCCTTTAGCCACCTGGCTCCGCTCTCAGTGTCGCTCGTTCTGTCACTCCTTTAGCCACCTGGCCCCGCTCTCAGTCTCGCTCGTTCTGTCGCTCCTTTAGCCACCTGGCTCCGCTCTCAGTCTCGCTCGTTCTGTCGCTCCTTTAGCCACCTGGCTCCGCTCTCAGTGTCGCTCGTTCTGTCGCTCCTTTAGCCACCTGGCTCCGCTCTCAGTCTCGCTCGTTCTGTCGCTCCTTTAGCCACCTGGCTCCGCTCTCAGTCTCGCTCGTTCTGTCGCTCCTTTAGCCACCTGGCTCCGCTCTCAGTCTCGCTCGTTCTGTCGCTCCTTTAGCCACCTGGCTCCGCTCTCAGTCTCGCTCGTTCTGTCGCTCCTTTAGCCACCTGGCTCCGCTCTCAGTCTCGCTCGTTCTGTCGCTCCTTTAGCCACCTGGCCCCGCTCTCAGTCTCGCTCGTTCTGTCGCTCCTTTAGCCACCTGGCTCCGCTCTCAGTCTCGCTCGTTCTGTCGCTCCTTTAGCCACCTGGCTCCGCTCTCAGTGTCGCTCGTTCTGTCGCTCCTTTAGCCACCTGGCTCCGCTCTCAGTCTCGCTCGTTCTGTCGCTCCTTTAGCCACCTGGCTCCGCTCTCAGTCTCGCTCGTTCTGTCGCTCCTTTATCCACCTGGCTCCGCTCTCAGTGTCGCTCGTTCTGTCGCTCCTTTAGCCACCCAGCTCCGCTCTCAGTCTCGCTCGTTCTGTCGCTCCTTTATCCACCTGGCTCCGCTCTCAGTGTCGCTCGTTCTGTCGCTCCTTTAGCCACCCAGCTCCGCTCTCAGTCTCGCTCGTTCTGTCGCTCCTTTAGCCACCCAGCTCCGCTCTCAGTCTCGCTCGTTCTGTCGCTCCTTTAGCCACCCAGCTCCGCTCTCAGTCTCGCTCGTTCTGTCGCTCCTTTATCCACCTGGCTCCGCTCTCAGTCTCGCTCGTTCTGTCGCTCCTTTATACACCTGGCTCCGCTCTCAGTCTCGCTCGTTCTGTCGCTCCTTTAGCCACCTGGCTCCGCTCTCAGTCTCGCTCGTTCTGTCGCTCCTTTAGCCACCTGGCTCCGCTCTCAGTCTCGCTCGTTCTGTCGCTCTTTTATCCACCTGGCTCCGCTCTCAGTGTCGCTCGTTCTGTCGCTCCTTTAGCCACCTGGCTCCGCTCTCAGTCTCGCTCGTTCTGTCGCTCCTTTAGCCACCTGGCTCTGCTATTAGTTCATCTTCCTTCATGATTGAGAAACTCTGAAGTGCTCTAACCTCAATGTTTACAAACATTACACAAGAAAGTCCGTACAGGCGGGAGAGTTTCAATCCTGGACGGCCTGACTTCTTTTGAAAAGGGCCTGCTGGCAATTATGGAACCTGACTCCACCAGGGGTATAGGCAAGCTGAGACTTGACGAAAGCCTGGATCTGATGAGATGGTAGAAGGCTCAGACTGAAGGGGAGAGGTCAACTAGAGGTTTAATAGACGGTAGGAGTTATCCAATGTGTCTGGTGAATTTAGTTCACACACTGGAACCCTGACAAGCTTCATCATCTGAAGTTTGACATGAGTGTACACGGGTGTGTAATGTTTATGACAACTAATGACTCAATGGTTAGTGTAACAGTTGATGAGCATCATGTGAGAGAGCTAATGTGGTGAGGTCTTTGATAAACAATAACCGCCTTACTGGTGTAACTCTTTTACAGGAGGGGCCCCTTCCGATGAACCTCTGCTGGACACCATGCCACCATCTCCCTCCAATGAGGAGAAACCTCAGAGAATGAAGTGTCACTTCATCTCACAGATACTGGCACCTCGGCAGCAAATATCTTGTCAGACAGGGTATTGTACAATATAGTGAAGGCACTTCACATTCGCATTCGCATATGCGACTCCTCGACAGTGTGGTAGAGCTGGTCACGGGCAGTGGGAGGAGTGTCCGGGGTGATCCGGAGCGTGTGGTAGAGCTGGTCACGGGCAGTGGGAGGAGTGTCCCGGGTGATCCGGAGCGTGTGGTAGAGCTGGTCACGGGCAGTGGGAGGAGTGTCCGGGGTGATCCGGAGCGTGTGGTAGAGCTGGTCACGGGCAGTGGGAGGAGTGTCCGGGGTGATCCGGAGCGTGTGGTAGAGCTGGTCACGGGCAGTGGGAGGAGTGTCCGGGGTGATCCGGAGCGTGTGGTAGAGCTGGTCACGGGCAGTGGGAGGAGTGTCCGGGGTGATCCGGAGCGTGTGGTAGAGCTGGTCACGGGCAGTGGGAGGAGTGTCCGGGGTGATCCGGAGCGTGTGGTAGAGCTGGTCACGGGCAGTGGGAGGAGTGTCCTGGGTGATCCGGAGCGTGTGGTAGAGCTGGTCACGGGCATTGGGAGGAGTGTCCGGGGTGATCCGGAGCGTGTGGTAGAGCTGGTCACGGGCAGTGCGAGGAGTGTCCGGGGTGATCCGGAGCGTGTGGTAGAGCTGGTCACGGGCAGTGGGAGGAGTGTCCGGGTTGATCCTGAGAGTGTGGTGGAGCTGGTCACGGGCAGTGCGAGGAGTGTCCGGGGTGATCCGGAGCGTGTGGTAGAGCTGGTCACGGGCAGTGCGAGGAGTGTCCGGGGTGATCCGGAGAGTGTGGTAGAGCTGGTCACGGGCAGTGGGAGGAGTGTCCGGGGTGATCCGGAGCGTGTGGTAGAGCTGGTCACGGGAATCGGAGGAGTGTCCCGGGTGATCCGGAGCGTGTGGTAGAGCTGGTCACGGGAATGGGAGGAGTGTCCCGGGTGATCCGGAGCGTGTGGTAGAGCTGGTCACGGGCATTGGGAGGAGTGTCCGGGGTGATCCGGAGCGTGTGGTAGAGCTGGTCACGGGCAGTGCGAGGAGTGTCCGGGGTGATCCGGAGCGTGTGGTAGAGCTGCTCACGGGCAGTGGGAGGAGTGTCCGGGTTGATCCGGAGAGTGTGGTGGAGCTGGTCACGGGCAGTGCGAGGAGTGTCCGGGGTGATCCGGAGCGTGTGGTAGAGCCGGTCACGGGCAGTGGGAGGAGTGTCCGGGGTGATCCGGAGCGTGTGGTAGAGCTGGTCACGGGAATGGGAGGAGTGTCCGGGGTGATCCGGAGCGTGTGGTAGAGCTGGTCACGGGCAGTGGGAGGAGTGTCCGGGGTGATCCGGAGAGTGTGGTAGAGCTGGTCACGGGCAGTGCGAGGAGTGTCCGGGGTGATCCGGAGAGTGTGGTAGAGCTGGTCACGGGCAGTGCGAGGAGTGTCCGGGGTGATCCGAGCGTGTGGTAGAGCTGGTCGCGGGCAGTGGGAGGAGTGTCCGGGGTGATCCGGAGTGTGCGGTAGAGCTGGTCACGGGAATGGGAGGAGTGTCCGGGGTGATCCGAGCGTGTGGTAGAGCTGGTCACGGGCAGTGGGAGGAGTGTCCGGGGTGATCCAGAGAGTGTGGTAGAGCTGGTCACGGGCAGTGGGAGGAGTGTCCGGGGTGATCCGGAGCGTGTGGTAGAGCTGGTCACGGGCAGTGGGAGGAGTGTCCAGGGTGATCCGGAGCGTGTGGTAGAGCTGGTCACGGGCAGTGGGAGGAGTGTCCGGGGTGATCCGAGCGTGTGGTAGAGCTGGTCACGGGCAGTGGGAGGAGTGTCCGGGGTGATCCAGAGCGTGTGGTGGAGCTGGTCGCAGACAGTGGGTGGAATGTCTTGGGTGATCCGGAGACTGATTCCAAGTCAGATGATGAGCCTCTGAAGTTTTCCATAAGGCGGCAGATGTTGGATGTGCAGCGTGAGGTCATTGATGATTTGGCGGCAATACCAGAGGGGCTGGGTGCTCTGGCCTGGACCATGGAGGTGTCTATCCAGGCCCTGTGCACAGCAGTCACCCAGTCGTCGCCATGCCAAACTTCCTCCATGGACAGACTGGTGACCTTCTTGGTGATAAAACCAAGTGTATGCCAAATGCATCCGTGAGAATGTGCTTCAACATGTACACTATCATCCTGGCTCTGAGGTCAGGATACAGAGCCAAGCAAAAGGGGAACTGAGTGTCTGGGTGTCTAGGTGCACACCCAGCTGTTGGCACCTCACTGGTTGGCAGGGAGGACCACCCTGTCATAATGACAGAGGATGAGCAGCAGCCATCTGTACCTGTGAGTTAGAACTAAAGTGGCTCTAACTACTCTTGGCTCTTGACTACAATACTGTTAGCTAGAGTATTGTGTACAGTTTTGGAATCCACATTACAAGAGGGATATGATAGCTCTGGAAAGGGTGCAGAGGAGATTTACCAGGATGTTGCCTGGGCTGGAGAATTTTAGTTACGCACAGAGACGGGATAGATTGGGGTTGTTTTCCTTGGAGTAGAGGAGACTGAAAGGGGACATGATTGAGGTGTATAAAATTATCAGGGGCATAAATGGACAGGAAGAAACGTTTCTCCTTGGTAAAGGAATCGATGAGCAGGGAGCGTAGATTTAAGATAAAGGGCAGGACGTTTAGAGGGGATGTGAGGGGAACCTTTTCACCCAGAGGGTGGTGGGAGTTTGGAACTTGCTGCCTGAATAGATGGTGGTGGCGTTAGAGACCCTCATAACATTTAAGAAGTATTTAGATGTGCACATGCGATCCCAGGACATACGAGGCTATGGGCCAAGTGCTGGAAAATGGGATTAGAATGGTTAGATAGTTGTTTTTGACCGCGCAGACATGATGGGCCAAAGGGCTTTTTCTGTGCTGTAGACCTCTATGACTCTATAAGTTTCTCTCTTGTAATGGGAGCAGAATCTCCCTCATCCGTCAGTCATTGGCGCAGGATTTGACCATTGCCGTGGCAACTGAAGACTCGTATGCGTCTCAGCAAGAGTCTCCTGGAGTGGCAGGCTGCTCAAGATCATGGTAGCCACAGTCATCCAGGGTAGGGGAGGTGACAAATCAGCCACTTATATCTATATATAACCTGTGATTATCCCTCTCTCCAGTCTCTCCATCTGGACCTGTAAAGACTTAATTACCTGTGAAGACTCGTATTCAAAGTATTGTCTTGCACAATTGACTTTGTTTATTATTTGGTTGTGGAACCCACCTCTTTACCCACCTGATGAAGGAGCTGCACTCCAAAAGCTAGTGATTCCAAACAAACCTGTTGGGCTTTACCCTGGTGTACTGTGCCCATCCTGGTCCAACGCCGGCATCTCCACATCATGCTGTTTTCAGTCCTTGTTTCTCCCTCTCTCCCTCTCTCTCTCTGCATCTTTCAGTGTTTGCCGCTCTCTCTGTCTGTCTTTCACTCTCTCTCCCCCTCATTCTCCCTCTCTTTCTGGCGCATCTTGCAGTGTTTGCCACTCTCTCCCTCTCTCTCTCTGCTTCTCATGTGGCTTCAGTCCTTGCTGCTCTCTCCCTCTATCTCTATCTCCAAATTGTTCTGTTTTAAGTTCTCGCTGCTCTCAACATTTTCATAATTTTGTAAAGTTTCTGGGTTGTGTAGCCATGATGATAAAGAACTACAAGTTAAATTACTTACCACAAGATCTTCAGCCACTCTTACATGCCATGCCTGTAACTACACTGGTGAGAAATTCCATGCTACCAACATCTCACTTCCTGTGTACAGGTCATGGCAATATATACATGAATACACATTCCTCACCTTCCCCATTTTGGTTGGGACAACTGTCATGGATCTGCTTTATAACAGCAGTGAAACAAATTAAAAAATTTACGAGGATGCTACCAGGACTTGGTGGTCTGAGCTATAAGGAGAGGCTGGATAGACTGGGACTTTTTTCCCTGGAGCGTAGAAGGCTTATGGGTGAACTTATAGAGGTTTATAAAATAATGAAGAGCATAGATAAGGTAGATAGTCAACATCTTTTCCCAAAGGTAGAGGAATCTAGAACTAGTGGGCATAGGTTTACGGTGAGACAGGAGAGATACAAAAGAGACCAGAGGGGAAATTGTTTCACATACAGGGTGGTGTGCATCTGGAACGAGCTGCCAGAGGCAGTGGCAGAGGCTGGTCCAATTATGGTCATAGTATCTGCGGGAGTTATGGTCATAGTATCTGTGGGAGTAACGGTCATAGTATCTGCGGGAGTAACGGTCATAGTATCTGCGGGAGTAACGGTCATAGTATCTGCGGGAGTAACGGTCATAGTATCTGTGGGAGTAACGGTCATAGTATCTGCGGGAGTAACGGTCATAGTATCTGCGGGAGTTATGGTCGTAGTATCTGCGGGAGTTATGGTCATAGTATCTGCGGGAGTAACGGTCATAGTATCTGCGGGAGTTATGGTCATAGTATCTGCGGGAGTAACGGTCATAGTATCTGCGGGAGTTATGGTCATAGTATCTGCGGGAGTAACGGTCATAGTATCTGCGGGAGTTATGGTCATAGTATCTGCAGGAGTTATACTCATAGTATCTGCGGGAGTAACGGTCATAGTATCTGCGGGAGTTATGGTCATAGTATCTGCGGGAGTAACGGTCATAGTATCTGCGGGAGTAACGGTCATAGTATCTGCGGGAGTAACGGTCATAGTATCTGCGGGAGTAACGGTCATAGTATCTGCGGGAGTAACGGTCATAGTATCTGCGGGAGTAACGGTCATAGTATCTGCGGGAGTAACGGTCATAGTATCTGCGGGAGTAACGGTCATAGTATCTGCGGGAGTAACGGTCATAGTATCTGTGGGAGTTATGGTCGTAGTATCTGTGGGAGTAACGGTCATAGTATCTGTGGGAGTAACGGTCATAGTATCTGCGGGAGTTATGGTCATAGTATCTGCGGGAGTAACGGTCATAGTATCTGCGGGAGTAACGGTCATAGTATCTGTGGGAGTAACGGTCATAGTATCTGTGGGAGTTATGGTCGTAGTATCTGTGGGAGTTATGGTCGTAGTATCTGTGGGAGTAATGGTCATACTATCTGTGGGAGTAACGGTCATAGTATCTGCGGGAGTTATGGTCATAGTATCTGTGGGAGTTATGGTCATAGTATCTGTGGGAGTAACGGTCATAGTATCTGTGGGAGTAACTGTCATAGTATCTGCGGGAGTAACGGTCATAGTATCTGTGGGAGTTAAGGTCATAGTATCTGCGGGAGTAACTGTCATAGTATCTGCGGGAGTAACGGTCATAGTATCTGCGGGAGTAACGGTCATAGTATCTGCGGGAGTAACGGTCATAGTATCTGCGGGAGTAACGGTCATAGTATCTGCGGGAGTAACGGTCATAGTATCTGTGGGAGTAACGGTCATAGTATCTGTGGGAGTAACGGTCATAGTATCTGCGGGAGTAACGGTCATAGTATCTGTGGGAGTAACGGTCATAGTATCTGTGGGAGTTATGGTCATAGTATCTGTGGGAGTAACGGTCATAGTATCTGTGGGAGTTATGGTCGTAGTATCTGTGGGAGTTATGGTCATAGTATCTGTGGGAGTTATGGTCATAGTATCTTTTTCCTCTTTGTCCCTGTTTCATGAGGGCTCCCATCACATTTATTTCCACTTTTGGTTACAACAGGACCTTGGTGACAGGACTGATGTTTCTTGTGTGTCTGCAGAACATTCTCAGTGCTGCCGAGAGTAGGCCATGTCTTGGCAAATTACACAGACTAAGTAGTGTGACGTAGAAGTCTGTGTTGTCATGGAAACATTTTCGAGGAGGTGCTTTGCTGAACATACTGCACAGTCCACCAGACCATTTGATTGTGGGTATAGGGAGCTGCTTGTAATATATTCAAAGTCCCAAGTATGTGCAAAGTCCTTGAACTCCCTGGAGGCAAACTGTCGGGCATTGTCTGTCATTAGTCTTTGTGGAATACCATCTGCAGGAAAGTGTCTCTTTAGTTTTCCAATCACTGTGTGTCTTCATGCCAAGCAAATAATCAACTTCATGCCACCCTGAGAATGAATCAACAAGGAACAGATGTTGTCTCCCATTCCACTCAGATACATCTGCCATGATGAGTGACCATGGAAGGTTTGCAGTAGTTCTTTGGTTTGATGAGGCTTGAGTGTGTTGCATCGTACACATCTTTACATTTCACTCTCCATGTCACCGTACATTGACGTTCAGTACCTGATTTCCTTTGCTCTGCACTTTGTGGCTTCCATCCTTGGGTGTCCTTGGTGAAGTTGTTGGGTGTCGTACGTCTGCGGAGAACTGGAGATGATGAAACTCTACCACGCAGTATCAGTCCATCTTGCATGGTTACCTCCTCTCTCTTGGCATAAAAAGTGTGGAGCTTAGGAGGATGCTATGTTGATGTCACAAGCCATCCTTTCATGATCTGCCTATATCTGTGATCCAATGGTGTATAGCTTTGACTTCCTCAAATCTGTGGGACAACAACGCTTGAATTGTCATAATATAAATGTCCTCCTCATCTTCATGCTCAATGGTCGGGATACGTTTCAACAGGAGCAGGGCAGATATAGTTGGCATCAGGAAATTTCTGACATGCAAAGACTGAAGCAAGGAGTTCCATTCTTGATCTGTGCATAGCGAGTTGCTGTGTCTGTGAGAATCCTTGATGCAAAAACCACTGAGCTGCCATTCTGGATGCACAGAGCTTCGAGTCTGTGCTCAGAGGCACCTGCTGATAAGAGTCCAGGTGCTCGGATGTCGGAGTATTGTAACACTGGAGGGGGGCTGAAAGCAGATCTTTGAGTTTGTTGAATGCAGCTATGTGATGCTCCTGCCAACACTATTCTATATCAAGGTGGAGAAGTTGATGGAGGAGTCCAGTTACCTTACTGTAAGAGGGAATTAACTTTGGTAGATAATTTGTCATACCGAATTTCATAAGGTTGCCCTGCAAAGAGCTGTTCCACAGACTGTTGGAATACCTCACTACCAGTGGAAACCCCATAGGGCATGCAGTGGAACCAGTATCTGTCTACTGGAGACATGAATGTAGTGAGCTTCAAAGATTTTTCATCCAGCGGGATTTGCCAAAATCCTCACTTTGCATCCAAAATGCTGAAAAGCTGAGCACTCGGCATGTCGGCTATGATCTGTTCAACCGTCTTCATAGGATGGTGGGGGTCTCAGAAAGGTTTTATTCAGGCGAAGTAGGTCAATGCAGATCCTGACCATGCTACCTTTCTTTACTGCAGCCACCATCGCAGAAACTCATTCTGTGGCATCATCTATGTTGGCTATGACAACTGGTCTTGTCATTCTATCCAATTTGTCAACGACCTTCTGGTTCATAGCAAGGAGTACTCTTGGAGCACAGGCAGTGGGTGTTACTGACTTATCCAGCCACATGTGTTATTTGACGGGCAACTCCCAGTAATATCGCAGTCAAATAGGTCTTTGTAATCTCGCATCCCTGGGGCTTGGTGCTGCAGGATATGTACATCCGTTCCAAGGTGGATTAGTCCCTGTGCAATGCTGTCGTGGAGACCCAGCAGTGGTTTGATACCCTGGTCCAATACGTGGAACTGAAACATGCTCTGCGTGCAGTGCAGGGTGACTGTGCCTCCATATGTCTGCCATACGCAACAATATTTACTTTGTTGGTGGAATCTAGTGCAGCACAAGGCTCAATTCACCACTGAAGAGGCTTCGACAATACATCACATCTTGCCTCGGTGTTAATCTTGACTCTAAATTTGGTATTCCTGTGAGCAATGTTTAATGCTGTGAATATTTCACCTTTTACCGCGTTGAAGTCAGCACTTTTGCAGTAGAATGTTTTAAGGAATTTGCGCTCTGGTTGATTTAATTTACCTTCAGCTTATTCACTGTGTTCAAATTCCAAACCTTGCAGGGGTAGCCACCTGCAACGTGACTTGTGGTAGTCACAAGTTGCTATTTTCTTTTGCAGGCTTTGTCCTCAAAATTTGTCAAAGTGATCCCATTTGCCACAGTTATTGTAATGCTTATGAAATGTGAAACACCCTTTTCTTTTATGTGGGTGTTGGTCACTCCAATTTGGGCAGGGTGCGTTCTTTACTGAGAAAACTTCAGTTTCTCTCCTTAAGTTCTTGGGCTCCATTCAGCAGATACTAATGGCAGATTCTAATATGAGGGCTTTGCCTCAGTGCAACTGCTTGTGCACATAATCGCTGAGTATTCCACACACTATACGATCTCTTATGAGTTTGGTGCTGGCAATTGGGATTAGGTAGGTAGGTTAGGAGTTTATCATGTGTCGGTGCAGAGTCGATGGGCTGAATGGCCTCTTCTGTATTCTCTGTGATTCCGAGTTCATTGGTAAGAGTACCAAATGCACACTTTTTTACTAGAAATTTCAATGTTGAGGCATGTGATTGTACCGATTCATTGAGTTTGTGGTTGGTGGTGTTAGAAATTTGTCTATCCATTATGACATTTCTACTGGTGTGCATATCTGTTCACATTTTTTTTAACAGTATTTCAGTGTCCTCTTGGTCTTTCTCCCCCTGGAAGACAAAGGATTCAGGTTTTCCGACTGCCCTCAGGCCCGCTAGGTTCAACAATGTGTATGTTTGTACTTTCTTCCATTTAACGGAGACACCGGCATGGCAGTGTGTGCACTATTTCTTTTCAAACTTCTTCCAATTGTCGCCGATGTTCTCATCGTAGATGAGCGGGTTGATGCGCCAAAGTCCTTGTGCCACCTCAGGCAGCTCCTGACACCATGTGAAGTTGCTGGGTTGTATAAAATTATTATAAAGGACTACAAATTAAACGGTTTACAATAAGATCGTCAGCAGCCCATACACGCCATGCCTGTAGCAATGCAAGTGAGAATGTCGGCACTGGCGACACATCATTTTCTGTCTACAAGTAGTCGTTCCCAACTTGTGGTCAGTGAGAGTACTGCAGGTGGTCCATGGGGAAATTGTGTACGTCGTATGTATCATAATCAATGTTACATTATCATTCACAATGCAATTTGATTCACAGATATCCTTGTGTAATATAATCCGCAATGTACTAATGACTTGCATCGTAAACTATTCGAAATAACTGCTTTTGCAATACCCATCGATAAGTTTGACTCCCGTCAGCTGTAGGCTATGTAAAATATTTTTTAAAAGCCTGTGTACATTGTGGTCCACAAAAGCTTTTGCTGATGAGCTTTGGTCCGCATACAGGTCATGGTAATATATACATGAATATACATTCAACAAATTTCATTTCTTTCAAGATGGCTTTTGATGGTCTCCATTGGCAGTCACTCTGGTACATCTCAAGACAGCACAGCATCCCATCACATTATGTTAACATCTTCAGTCTTATACAGTCACTGCAGCGGCTGCGACAAGACCAACACGGATAGCACGATTTCTTCAACTTGGAGAATGGCAAAGCTGAATATTCTCTCTGTTCCTTTTCCTCTTGTTTACTGATTTCATCATGAGGAAGGTGATGGTGGATGCAGATTTTAGCATCCTATGGCAGCACCACCAGTTGCTGGACTGGATTCCACAGACAATATTGCCTTGCTGGCTGAGGAGTCACATGTACTCCAAAACATGACTACCAGTCTTGGGAATAGCGCTGCCAAGGTGGGTTAACATATCAGCTGTGAGAAGACCAGGACAATGATGACTGCACAGCAATAAAACCCCGCCATTGGGTAACAGAACATCAAGAACATTGACTACTTTCCCATATCTAGGAAGCAACATCTCCTTGGAGGGGGACGTCTACACAAGGATTGGAGAGTAGCATTGGTCTTCCAGTGACTCCACATAGTCTAGGCAACCAACACCATCAACACAGACATGAAGCTGTGACTCCTGTTGTCCATAGTAGTACTAACTGCAATCTATGCCAATGGCTAATAGAAGAGAACAACAAAGGTGTCACGTATGTTGGGTGTCTTTCACCATTGCTGCCTACATAAGATCCTGGGCAACACATGACAAGACAACATCACCAATGAAGAAGTGCTACAGAGGACTAGCCAGATGCACATGCAGGACATCGTGACGGAGAGACAACTAAGGTTGACAGGCCATGTATTTCACCTACCAGGTGGAACCCCATCAAAGTGACAGTAGAGTGGACAGCACAAGATGGAACATGAAGACAAGAATGGCCGAAGAAGACCTGGCGAAGTACATTTATGAGGGAACTTTAAGAGTGGGACACCACCTGGGCTGGAGAGAAAGTGACCATGATGGATCAGGGCAAATTGTGGAGTCCTGCTGCCCATTGTCCCACATGGAGGAATTACATCTAAGTAACAAGTGTAAAGTTATTATCTTGTAAACAAGGACTTCCTTGCTTATGGACCATGATCTGCACAACTCCCAGAATATTTTACAAATATTCAAACTGAAAATAAGATAAAAATGATCCATCCTTACAGCCAAAGAACTGGTAGAAATCTGAAATAAAAACAGGAAATGATGAAAAGAGAAAAAGCGTCAACCTTTCAGGTCATTGACATTTTCAGAATACCTTTACTGACTTGTTGAGATTTTACACAACATTGTGACTTTCTGTAGCTCTCCTTTCACCACTTTGGAAGTGCCAATCTGAGATTTGATCATAAGCCAGCGTCTGCTGTTCCATTTCCCATAACTGTATTTGGTAACGCCCAGATATTCGTGATAATTTTAAATATGATGAATCTCTTAGACAACCGTGCAGTGAACATATGCAGTGGTTGGAGAAAAGATGTCAAATGATGTAAGTATACAATTGAATAGGTCAATTTTAAAGAATAATTTAATTTCTTCTAAAACTTTGGTTGCCCTGCGATTTAAATGCTCTTTTTTATTCATTAATTGCAAGCCTTAGGGTATGCAGGAACAGAAATGTTACATTCACTCTAACAATTTGGTTTAGATTCATAGTCGTGAATTAAACATAACACAATTTCACAAAGGACAATGAAAACCTATAACAGTTATGAATGTCTCTTGTGGTAAATTATTAGGATATTCATTCATTAAAGTCAGTCTTGTGATGAGCTAAAATGAACCTATTAATAAAATATTTAACTGTACTTCAAACGGATGAAATAATGCTGTTGGCGCTGAAGGTCTGGAATTTAAATTTCTTTGCAAAATATGTGATTAATGATTATTGTAGAAAGTTTTTATTATAAATAATGATCTCCATTACTATTAAATTACTGAATATTAAACTGGACTTGATGCTAGGTGTAACAATAATCTAACTCATAGAAGACCATGGGCTGGAAACTTTTGGGTCTCATTCATTGGATGTGGGATATGCAACCTGTCCATGCTGCTTCTGATTGAAGTGTCAACATGTAGATTTGGTTCACCCATAACATCTGTATGATTGTGACTTGTTGCTAAGTGGGACACATGCTGCTGCCTGCCTCTGTGCTGTTCAGGGGAGGGAGGGGGAATCATCAAACTGCATTGTGAAGATACTGTTGTGGTGCAGCCAGCCTCCTCTTCTTTAGGCTTTCCTTTTCAAAGGGAAGCTGCACAGACTCATACTAGTGCAACTTAAATGATGGAAAAATAAATACCAAGGCAGAAAGAGAATTCCTGAATGACAGATGTGTCCGTGGAGGCATTAGTAGTGAAATTGGGCAGGAAGAGAAACTCTGTGGCTTTTGGGGGGGCTGGCGGGCCCACTAAAGCCCCCTGAGGTGGAAGTGGGAGCAGGTCCCCATTGGGAACATTGTGGAGACAGTATGTCCCAGCCTTCCCCTTCTGATTTCTGATGAACAACACAGCATTGTAAGTTCTCGGTATTATTTAAACGTAAGTTCTAATCGTGTTCATTTGGGACTTTAACCATTTAGGCAACAGGAGACAGTTTGGTGTAACTCAGGTAATCTTTAATAAGTTGTAAATTAATACCTGTTAAAGACAGGGTGACATACAACTAGCACACTACAGCTCTTGCTTTCTGGTTCAGCCTTTAGCGCAAGTTAACACTCGATCTCTGCTCTCTCCCCGTAACTTCTGCTTCCCTCTGGATAGCAGTCATTTGCTGTGCAACTTGCAGGGTAAGCTTCTGCTTATTAGCTCATTCCAAGTCACAATGCTCAACATAATCAATTATGCTATTGCGTTCTGATTGGCCTAAATCAGGTGTGGCAATTCTTAATTGGCTTAAAGGGAGCATGATCAATATGCGATTGGTCTAAGTGGGCATGATCAGTTTCTAATTGGTTTAGAACAAAGAACAAAGAAAATTACAGCACAGGAACAGGCCCTTTGGCCCTCTAAGCCTTCACCAACCATGCTGCCCATCTGAACTAAAACCCCCTTCCCTTCCGGGGGGCCATATCCCTCTATTCCCAACCTATTCATGTCAAGACGCCCCTTAAAGGTTACTATCGTATCTGCAACCACTTTCTCCCCCAGCAGCGAGTTCCAGGCTCCCACCATCCTCTGTGTGAAAAACCTGCCTTGTACATCTCCTCTAAACCTAGCCCCTCACACATTAAACCTATGCCCCCTAATAATTGACTCTTCCACCCTGGGAAAAAAGCTTCTGACTATCCACTCTGTCGATACCCATCATAATCTTGTAGACCTCTATCAGGTCGCCCCTCAACCTCCGTCGTTGAGAACACACCAAGTTTCTCCAACCTCTCCTCATAGCTAATGCCCTCCATACCAGGCAACATCCTGGTTTCTCAAGGGTGATGGTCATCTGTTGTCATAAATTCCCATTTTCTACTAACTGGTCCTCTAAGGCAGTGTCTTCAAACTATTTTTCCCTGGGACACACTTTTGCCAACTGGCCGACCTTCGGGGACAACGCTGGTCGACTTTAGCAACGCACACCACGTTCAGCTTACCTTAAAGGCAAAAAGGGAGACTGCTTGGTCCTCACAATCTCACTTGTCGCAAAACGATTCATCTTCACAGTCCTCTTGCCTTGCTTGCTAGCAACTAGGAATGGAAGGAGCTCTCCTCCCTGATTTGACACAAAATGCACGTCTGTACAGGGCGTTTGACATCAAGTATGCATGCAAGGAGCATGACCTGCTCACTGCTGCCACTTAAGATTGGAAGACTGCACACAGTCTCATTTCAATCTCATCTAAAAGGTAGTAGCAGCCTACATTCCCAATTTAAATGCTGGTTGCGGCCATTGGTCGCTTCTCCTGGGATTGGGACCAGGGCCGGCTCAAGGCACCGGCAACTCGGGCTGTTGCCCGGGGCGCCATGTGCTTGGGGGCGCCAGAGACTCGGGTCCCGCGCATGCGCAGTTAGGCCGGTGCCAACCAGCGCATGCGCGGTGGCCGCCCGCCCCCAGGGCGGCCCCCGGCTCGGTCCGCCCCCCCCCCCCCCGCTTCCCCCCCGCCCCCCTCGGGTCCGCCCCCTCGGGTCCGCCCCCCCGTCCCGCCCTCGGGTCCGCCCCCCCGCCCCGCCCCACCCGCCCCCCGCGTCCGCCCCCCCCCCGCGTCCGCCCCCCCTCGGGTCCGCCCCTCCTCGGCCCCGCCACTCCTCGGCCCACCCCCCCGGCCCCGCCGGCCCCGGCCCCCCCCCCCCCGGCCCCCCCCCCCGGCCCCCCCCGGCCCCCCCACCCCGGCCCCCCCCCCCGGCCCCGCCCCCCCCCCCCGGCCCCGCCCCACCCCCCAGCCCCGCCCCCCCCAAGGGCGCCGAAGTTCAGCTTACCCGGGGCGCCAGCAACCCTAGAGCCAGCGCTGATTGGGACCAATGTGGGAATGGCGTGACCGATGGCTCCATGACCCTCCCAACATTCACCCTCGGGTTGCAACCTGTAATTTGAAAAGCTCTGCTCGAATGTACCAATTCTTTATGGGACCAGCTCTCATTAAAGTTTCTTCCTGTTACTTCTTGCTAAGATAAAATAAAGTTTTTATATCTTCCTTGCCCATTTGTTCAGGATGGGATAAATATGCTGTCATGTCACAACAATTGGTATCTTGACCTCCTCTCAAAATCTCATTTAATTGATGGTAAATCAGTCCCCTATCAGTTACTCTGGGACTCTATTATTTTTTCGGGCCTTGGCAGGGAATGACCTGCTGAGACGACACACAGTTGGATAAAATGGCGCCCCGATCTCACGACCTTCTGACATGACCCCCAAATTTCCCCAGCAATCCAACACACCTGTTGGGGGTCCTCAAGAATCCTCACACACCACCTCATATTGTGGTCTGATCCCCAGCACGGGCAAAATGCCACCTGGGCACATTGGCACCCGGGTGGCACTGCCAGGGTGCCCAGGTGACACTGCTAGGTGCCACTTTCGCAGTGCCAGTGGCATCAGCAGAACTAGGGTGCCACCCTGCCTGGACGTCAACCACTCTGGGGCCTCCGATCACCTGGGAGAACCTCCTGAGTGCAGTTCCACCTGGTCCCCATTTGTGGAGATGAGTGCTAAACGCCCCCCCGGCTGGGTTCTCCTCAACGAAGATGATAGAGCCCGACGGTTGATTAGTTCTGGCGTAGGCACAGTTAAAGTGAGGAATTAGATTTCACGGGGCTTAACGACCGTCGGGAATCCCGGAAAAAGCCTCTGCCGGGATATACCGGCCACGCCCTGTCGCAATTCTGGCAGAACATGGCCGGTAATCTTATCCTCTTTCGGGAGAGGACATTTGAAGATCTCCGTTACTTCTCCTTGGTTACTTGGAATTAGTTACTTTACTTTTAAAACAAAAGATAAAATGGTAAAAATAAATTACTGCAGGATGCTGGATCGGAAATAAAAACTGAACATGCTGGACAATCTCAGCAGGTCTGAAGAGAGAAGAGCGAGCTAACGTTTCAAGTCTGGATATCTCTTTGTCAAAGCTTTGTCAAAGCAAATATAGAATGGGAAAGTTGCTTATAACCTTAAAACTAATAAAGAAGTTTACAAAGTACTAATAATTGAGAATAGTTTTTATGTCTGTTTTTACTTGAGATAGGACAGCATGCGATGTCTGGGAACATGGATTCATAGGATGTCCAATTGATCGTCATTGAACCAGGCACTTATCAATGTGTTTTTGCTGAGATAACTGCTTTGCTGCAGTATGTTTCTGTTGTGTTGGCCAGTGCTTAGTATAAGTCAATTAAAGCTGCAGAATAGTTTTGCCAAACTTAAAAGGTCCAGCAGTTGCACAAAGTCTATATAAAAGACATTTAATGCTAAATATAACACAATATATTCAACTAACAGATATTGAACTTTAAAAGAGCTACAGAGTTACAAAAGCTAATTACAGAATTCAATTCTACACTTATAAAATCAAAGGTGGTTACATATTATAAATTAAAGTGACTTTGTTGAAACATCACAAGTGAGACTGAATGTTTTAATATTTGTTTTCTTTGAACAATAGGACTTTGATTTAAGAGAATGTAGCTGGTAATTTTAATTGTGAGAGAGAGGTGAAGGGTTCCGTAGCAGTAATTGTTCAACCTTGATGTCTTGCTTCAAGGGCCATATGTTCTTTGTCCCTCCTCCAGGTTCAGTGTAATGCTAAGACCAAGTCATGTGATGAGCTGGTGTCCCAGAGTTCATCACAAAACCATATTGGGTTGACATACTTCGATTGTGCGTAAGTTAAACTAAAACTACCCAGTAAACATAAATTTCTGTACGGTACTAATGAAGAGGTCCCATCACTTGATCTGACAAATGCAGTCAGCAGCTCAGATGCTGACACTGCACATACAATGGAGGCTAGTATAGAGTTGGGATAAGCATGTGATGAATCATCTGGGCATAAATGCCCAGCCACTGGGCCAAGCTTAAAGGATAGTTCATTTGGCAACTCATTAGAGGGCAAAGGTACTCTGCTGCAGAGGACTCAAATGAGGATTTTGTTGTGGTGGGGGAGGGGGGGGGGGGGGGGCAAGGGGAATACAAGAGATTACTGAATGGCCATGAGATGTGGGTGCATTGATTGGCTGCAGACAGCCTCCCGTCACTGCCAAGGAGCTTGGAGGGGTTCACCTCCAAATTGACAGATGGAATGGCGCACAGTTTACCCTCTGTGCAGCCTCTCCTCCATCCTCCTGCCATGCTGCAACCCCAGAGGCACTACAACTGCATCCATCAAACCAGGTGCAGCCTTTGTTTGAACAGATTATAAAATCTACTGCCCTCCCTGCCAGGAGGCAGCAAGCTGCTCCGCAAACTCACCACAGCAGCTCCAACATTGCTCCTGAGTGCTTCCAGCACTTTACACCAACAGAAGTATTAAAAAATTACCTTACCTGCAATTTGGGTGCCTGGCCCTTTAAGGAACACGAGTGCAGGGCCCATTTTATATTGTGTGCTAGTCGTTTATGGAGTGCTGTATGAATACGTTGCCAGGGCGTGTGTGGTCCAAATTTGGTGTCTAGCACCACACCAGCCAACTGGACTGTGCAACATCAGGATCGTGCTGAATTGCATCATTTCGACAACACGGGGGCACCCATTCATGTGCCTTTTTAATGATAAAACAGTGTGTGTACTGCACAGGAAGAGGTTGGCAGCGCATTGTATCCCAGCACGACCTCTGTGGCATCCTCTCCAGTGACATTAAGGCAATGAATTTCATGCCTCCTCCTACACCTGGTTAAATATAGAATGCATAAATTGCATTAAAAGCCAGAGCAGATCCAGACTTATTATTATTATGATTATCGTTTTATGTTTTTTATTTCTTCATCTGTTCAGTGTTATGTTCACACCATAGGCATGAAAGTATGAAGATGATGGACATTTTTATTTTTAAAATGGAAGAATATGAAGGGAAGGTGGTGGCGTAGTGGTATTATCACTGGACTAGTAAACCAGAGACCCAGAGTCATGCTCTGGGAACCAGGTTCGAATCCTGCCACTGCAGATGGTGAAAATTGAATTCAATAAAAATCTGGAATGAAAAGACTAATGACCATGAAACCATTGTTGATTCTTATAAAAACCCATCTGGTTCACTAATGCCCTTTAAGGAAGGAAATCTGCCATCCTTGCCTGGCCTGGCCTACATGTGACTCCAGTTCCTCAGCAACAAGATTGACTCTTGACTCTTAACTACCCCCTCAAGGGAAATTAGGGATGGACAATAAATGCTGGCACAGCCTTCACCACATGAACAAATAAAAAAACTATTTACCGTGACAAAATCTACTCAAGAAGGCCAGTCCAGGGAGGGACTTAACTCATGTTTGCACCTGACTCTGGGAAGTCTTTCAAATATAAATGACCTTGCTTTGTAGAAACATCAAGTTGCAACAGATCACTTGTGGAAATACCAGTTATTGTCTGAACATTTACAAGAACTGAGTTATAATATTCACTCCGGACTTGTGTCTGCAAACTTGAAGTCCCAAATAGATAGCATATCACGAGAAGGAGTGAATGGCCACCATTCATTCCCTATGGTGTGACATGACTCATGCCATCAAATTATTATGGGGATGGGAATATTGATTTTGTGGTCACTTGACAGAGTTTTCTCTTGCCCCTGCCATGGGTGGGGGAGGGGGGGGGGGAGGCGGGGATGGGGGACAATGCACAAGAGTTCCAAACAGTTTTCCGGCGGCGCAAAATGACTGTAGGATTTTCCGATACGGCCCACCATGGCGGGTCACAACTCCGCCAGCAGCAACTGTGGAGCTGATTTGCATCCGGCTAATGAAATGCAAATGAAGGCCCGACTGGAATTGCTCCCGTCCACACCCGATCTTCCAGAATGGCAACAGGAAATTACACCAACGCAGAACATGTCTAGACCAGGGTGGCATGTAGAAGGTGACACTTAAGAAGGCATTAGGCAGATTGCAGGGATGAAGAGACGATGGAGGCTCGAGCGACTGGATCCAAGAGCACCTTGTGCAGCAGTAGGTGGGTGGAGTGTTAACCACTTGGATCTTCTCAGCGCACCTGCATCCAGGAGGTGGCTGTTCTCTGCACCGCAATTTACCCAGAGTTCAAATCTTCTCCCAGCAACTTCTCCCAAAGATAAGATAATCCAGCATCAACTTCAACCAAGGAGCGTATCTTCAACCAGCGACTTCTCCCAGGGATCAGATATGAGCTGGGAATGGGAATGGGAATGGAGCTGCGTAGAGGTGTGAAGGGGAATGGGGGGGGGGGGTGGGAGGGTATGAAGGTGTGAACGGAGGGGTTTACAAGGAAGGGTCAGTAGAGTCAATGGTGGATTCCTGGGGCCAAACTGAGGGAAACCATGGTAACAGAGAATGTGAGGTTTAAAGGGGGCTGGTAGGATGGGAAGATTAAGGTGCAATGATTTTGTTTCAAGGGTGCCGAGGTTGTTAAGGGGCTGCGGAAATGGACCCATATTCGAGGGGTTGGAAGGACGAGGGCGGGCATGTCTATGGTTATGGGGTGTGGGATTCTTGGGAAGAAAGGGAATGTCTACATTAACTTGGACAGGATGGAAGGTGATGGGGAGGGTTGGAGAGTGACAGTAGGGAGTTCGGTGGGTGGGTGGGGGAGGTGTCAACGGCTAAGGGGGAGAAGGTACGATTGACAGGAGAAAAGGTGTTGGAGTACAAATAGAACATCACTACCACCATGATTGGTTGCACTTTGCAGAGCCTCGTAGTGGAGATCTTGAGATGCTGCATGGGAGTTGGTTCATTGAGGGTGACCAGAGATGGATGTCAACTGGACAATGGAAGGGGAACCTCAGCATTTAGTTTTTGTAATGCTAGGACCCTGGGACAGATGAGAGTGAAGGGCAAAGGCTCAGCCTGCAAGGCTTGGAAGGACCCTTGCAAAGATCTTTGCCTCCCAGCACATGCCTTATTCCGGGGAAGGGTCATCCCCAGGAAGATGAATGGAGTAATGTACTTAAAAGCTTAAGGACTATCACAAATACACCACATTAGATATTATTAAAGTGCAAGTGAAATTTGTTTACAAAGGTGTCAGAACATTGACAATTATAGTGCTCACATGTAACCACACATGGGACTTTTTAAAAAATTCATTAACGGGATGTGGGCGTCGCTGGTTTGGCCAGAATTTATTGCCCATCCCTAGTTGCCCTTCAGAAGGTGGTGGTGAGTTACCTTCTTGAACCGCTGCAGTCCCTGAGGTGTAAGTAGGGAGGAAGTACCAGGATTTTGTCCTCGCGACAGCGAAGGAACGGTGGTATATTTCCAAGTCAGGGTGGTGAGTGACTTGGAGGGGAACCTCCAGGTGGTGGGGTTCCCAGATATCTGCTGCTCTTGTCCTTCTCAATGGTAGTGGTTGTGCGTTTGGAAGGTCCTGTCAAAGGAACCTTGGTGAGTTCCTGCAGTGCATCCTGTAGATGGTACACACGGCTGCCACTGTTCGTCGGTGGTGGAGGGTTTGAATATTTGTGGAAGGGGGAGCAATCAAGCGGGCTGCTTTGTCCTGGTTAATGTTGAGCTTCTTGAGTGTTGTTGGAGCTGCACTCACCCAGCCAAGTGGAGAGTATTTTATTACACTTTTGACTTGTGCCTTGTAGATGGTTGACAGGCTTTGTGGGGTCAGAATGTGAGTTACTCACCGTAGGATTCCTAACCTTTGACCTGCCCTGGTAGCCATAGTATTAATGTGGCTATTCCAGCTCAGTTTCTGATCAATGGTAACCCCCAGCGTATTGATTGTTTACTGCAACTGTTTACAATATATATTAATGACTTGAAGGAAGGAAGCAAATGTACAGTAGCCAAATTAGCAGACAACACAAAAAAAGTGGAAAGATGGAAAGTTGCGCAAGGAATAGAAACAGTTTGCAAAGAGTTATTGATAGATTAAGAAAGTGGGCAAAATTTGGCAAACGGAGTACAATGTGGGAAAATGTGGCTGTTCATTTTGGAAGGGAGAACAAAATAATAGAGTTTTATTTAAATGGTGCAAAACTGCAGAAAGCTGCAGCACAAAGAGACTTGGAGGTACTTGTGCACGAAACACAGAAAGCTAGCACAAAGGTGCAGCAGGAAAACAGGAAGGCTATTGGAATGTAGGCCCTCATTTCAAGGGAGTAGGGAAATCTTGTGGAAGCTATATAAGTTATGTTTAAGGCTGAGCTAGATTCTTGTTCAGTAGGGGAATCAAGGATTACAGGGAAAGGGCAGGAAAATGGATGTGAGGAATGTTGGATCAGCCATGATCCTATTGAATGGTGAAGCAGGCCTGAGAGGCCGAATGGCAATATCCTGGTAAATCTCCTCTGCACCCTTTCCAGTGCTATCACATCCCTCCTTTAATGTGGATTCCAGAACTGCACAAAATACTCTAGCTGTGGCCTAACCAACATTTTATATAGTTCCAGCATAACCTCCCTGCTCTTAAACTCTAAGCCTCGGCTAATAAAGGCAAGTATACCATATGCCTTCTTAACCACTGTATCCACCAGCTCTGCTACATTAAGGGACGGGTGTAGATGCAGACCAAGGTCCCCCTGACCCTTGGTGCTTCTCGGGATCCTGCAGTTTATCATGTATTCCCTTGCCTTCTGTGTCCTCCCCAAGTGCATCACCTCACACTTATCCGGATTGAATTCCATTTGCCACTGATCATTCCACCAGATCAGCTGTAATCTAAGGCTATCTTCCTCACTATTTACCACCCCACCAATTTCGTATCACCCGCAAACTTATGCATAAACCCTCCTACATTCATATCGAAATCATTTATATAAACCACAAACAGCAAGTGCCCCAACACTGATCCCTACGGGACCCCATTGGACACAGGCTTCCAGTCAGAAAAACACCCCTCGACCATCACCCTCTGCTTCCTGTCACTCAGCCAATTTTGGATCCTATTTGCCAAATTTCCTTGGATCGCATGGGGTCTTACCTTCACTATCAGTCTTCCATGTGGGACCTTATCAAAAGCCTTGCTGAAGTCCAAGTAGACAACTGCAAATGCATTGCCCTCACTACCCACTTTGCTGCATTTTCCATTATCGTTCTTGTTATTAATAAACATTAATTATGTTTACATTTCTAAACCTGGTGACTGTAATTATTAAGCAGTCAAGGGCCAAAGGCTTTGGGTATTTTTCTGAGAATTATTGGTTATTCCACTTGTGGGCAGTACGGTAGCACAAGTGGATAGCACTGTGGCTTCACAGCGCCAGCCTCCCAGGTTTGATTCCCCGCTGGGTCACTGCCTGTGCGGAGTCTGCACATTCTCCCAGTGTCTGCCTGGGTTTCCTCCGGGTGAGGGTTTGGATTGGAGAAATTTGAACACTTTCTCTGCATTCTTTGGGAGGTTCAATATTTAGTCTGGAGCTTTCAGTACATTGCTGTCCTCTGACATTGGAGATGTGAGTCTGTCACCCTCCGTGCATGGGTCAGTCCCATTTGCATCTCTGCTGATGGGTATAGTGTGCTCAACAGAGATCACCTTCACTGAGAGGACAGGGGACAAAGAGCGAGGAGGCCAGATCATCACAGGTATCAACTTACAGGAGAGGCAAAGGCACAGGGTGTTCAGGGTCAGCAGGAAGGGCAAGGAGGACGTACCCACAGGAGACACTACTATCTACCTGCCAGGGTGATAGACAGCAATCCAACTACCGAGACATAACAGAGGTCCAGTGCTGCAGGAAGCTCTGGCTTTCAAGGGAAGCCACTGTTGTGTTCAGTGTTTGATGTCCAGCAAGGAATCTACCAAACGACTTGAGTCTTGTCCAAACCAGGATCTTTATTGAATCACATGTATAAGATAGCGATCTGTTACAGAGCAAGTTATCATACAGTTTCTTTGTACTCCTCTGGAACTACCCGTAGGCACGACTGTCCACTTGCATGTCTTTTAATCATCTCCCTGTGATCGGATGTGCCCCTACTTATATATCACTGTCTTGAGACCGTCACCTACTGGTTGGAGGTCGCACCACCAGCCATCTATGATATTGCATACAGGCATATCACCACATCCCCCCTTCCTCAGAACATATGAATATTTGTTCACAACCATCATTGCTATTTTATCTTCATATGTTCATGATATGTCTAACAATATGAATACGTTTAACTAGGGTGTCCATAAACATGATATGCCTAGCCAGTGTCCGTCTCTTTCGCACAGGTCATCGTGTCCCCCTCACGGGATCACCTGTGGGATCATTTGGGCTTTTGCCAGCCTTTTCAAAGGCTGGTTTGTGCGGTGGCCTCTCGCTCCTTCTCTTTGCTCTGTGCTTTTGGAAGGTCTGTGTCCATGAATGCCACGTTTGCATCGCCAGCTTCTTTCTTTTGTGATTCCTACCATCGCGCTATTGCTGTTTCGCTTTGATCCTGGTTTGTCAGTCATGACCTCAACTTCTGCTTTTCCTTTTGTCAGTGGGATGAGCTTGCACTCCCAGTCTTCTCCTTTTTCTTCTTCTTGTTCTGACAATGGGATAACGAAGTCTCTTGGTTTGTGTTTAGGCTTGGCAGCCTCTGGTTGTGTGCCGATCTTCACCCTGTGCTCGGAAGTCTTCGGAGTTTCAGACGGATCCTGAGGTGCGTCATCACCAGGTTGTGTGACCACGCCCACTTTTGCAGTCTGAACTGAATGTTGGAGCGCCTTGCTTCTGGTGCCTGGGTGGAGGTTATCACTACGGAAGCTGGTGCCGCTCATTCTTGAGTCGCTGGACCATCGCTTAATTGCTGTTCTTCGCTAGAGATCGCAATGCTCCCTGGTCGTGATGATCCAGGCATTGGGTCATCATGGTCTAGTTCGACAATTTACGAATGATCGGTTGAGTTGCATAGCGAGATTGTCATCAACTCCTCTGCTACTTCACTTTCGGAGTTGTCAATCACTTCCATCTTAGACACCATCTTCTTCATCACCCACCACGTGCGATCAACGGGGCCGCCATCTTGGCAATCACCCGATGTTCACCTCGACGACTACGACCTCAGCGGACAGTCATCACGGGGCCACTCCAGCACTGCTGATCAAGCCGCCGGCTACCCGCAACTCAACGCAGTCACGTTGGACCAGTCGCGCCCGAAGCACCTCCAGAGCTCGATGATGTCCGTTCAAATCAACGGATACAAGACACCGTGCCTCTTTGGCTCCGGGAGCACCGAGTGCTTTGTGCATCCAGACCTGGTAAGACGCTGTTCGCTCCCTATCTTCCCTGCACGGCAAACTATCTCCCTCGCCTCGGGCTCACACTCGGTCCAAATACAAGGGCGCACCGTTGCGACCCTAACGATTCAGGGCGCCAGCTACTCTAATTTCCAGCTGTATGTACCCCCCGACCTCTGCGTCCCACTTTTACTCGGGCTCGACTTTCAATGCAACCTCAAGAGCCTCACACTCAGCTTCGGCGGACCCCTACCTCCTCTCACTATATGCAGCATAGCGACTCAAAAAATCGACCCCCCTCCACTCTTTGCTAACTTAACGGCTAACTGTAAACCAGTAGCCACCCGCAGCAGGTACAGCCTGCAGGACAGAGTATTCCAGAGTATTCATCAGAGCCGAAGTCCAGCGGCTCCTACGTGAGGGAGTGATAGAGGCCAGTAAAAACCCCTGGAGAGCTCAGGTGGTGGTCGTCAAGACCGGGGAAAAGTTCCGGATGGTGATTGATTACAGCCAAACCATTAACCGATTCACGCACCTCGATGCGTACCCTCTCCTCAGGATTGCAGACATGGTCAACCAGATCGCCCAGTACCGCATATTCTCCACGGTGGATCTGAAGTCTGCATACCACCAGCTTCCAATCTGCCCGGAGGACCGCCACTACACGGCATTCGAGGCCGATGGCCGCCTCTTCCATTTCCTCCGGGTCCTCTTTGGCGTCACGAATGGGGTCTCGGTGTTCCAACGAGCAATGGACCGAATGGTGGACCAGTACGGGCTGCGGGCCACGTTTCCATACTTGGACAATGTGACCATCTGCGGCCATGATCAGCAGGACCACGACGCCAACCTCCATCGATTTCTCCAAACCGCCCAGAAACTCAATCTCACCTACAATAAGGAGAAATGCGTTTTCCGCACGACCAGACTAGCCATCCTCGGCTATGTCGTGGAAAACGGAGTCCTGGGCCCCGACCCGGACCGTATGCGCCCCCTCTTACAGCTCCGTCTCCCTCATTGTCCCAGGGCCCTCAAGATGTGCCTGGGATTCTTCTCGTATTACGCCCAGTGGGTCCCCCAGTATGCGGACAAAGCCCGCCCACTATTTAAGACCACACTCTTCCCACTGTCAGCAGAGGCCCGCCAGGCCTTCAACCGCATCAAGGAGGACATCGCCAAAGCCGCCATGCGGGCGGTGGATGAATCCGTCCCCTTTCAGGTGGAGAGCGACGCCTCAGAGGTCGCTCTCGCTGCCACTCTGAATCAGGCAGGGAGACCAGTAGCTTTCTTCTCCCGAACCCTCTCCGCTTCGGAACTTCGACTCTCCTCAGTCGAAAAAGAAGTTCAAGCCATTGTGGAAGCCGTACGGCACTGGAGGCACTACCTCGCAGGTAGGAGGTTCACCCTCATCACCGACCAGAGATCGGTTGCCTTCATGTTCGACAACTCGCAAAGGGTCAAAATAAAAAACGATAAAATCTTGCGGTGGAGGATTGAACTCTCCAGGTATAATTACGATATCATATATCGACCAGGGAAGCTCAACGAGCTCCCAGATGCCCTGTCCTGCGGCACATGTGCCGGCGCGCAAGACGACTGCCTAAAGGCTATCCACAATGACCTCTGCCACCCGGGGGTCACCAGGCTCGCCCACTACGTCAAAGCCCGAAATCTGCCTTTCTCCACCGAGGAAGTAAAAGCCATCACCAGGGATTGCCCGATCTGCGCGGAGTGCAAACCGCACTTCTATAGACTAGACAAGGCCCACCTGGCAAAGGCATCCCGGCCCTTTGAACGCCTGAGCATCGATTTCAAAGGGCCCTTCCCCTCGACCAATCGAAATGTGTACTTCCTCAATGTCATAGACGAATTCTCCCGCTTCCCCTTTGCCATCCCGTGCCCCGATATGACCTCTCACACAGTCATCAGAACCCTGCACAGTGTCTTCACCCTGTTCGGTTTCCCCAGCTATGTCCACAGCGACAGGGGTTCGTCCTTCATGAGCGACGAGCTGCATCAGTACCTGCTCGACAAGGGCATCGCCTCGAGCAGGACTACCAGCTACAACCCCAGGGGAAACGGGCAGGTGGAGAGGGAGAACGCGACGGACTGGAAGACCGTCCTACTGATCCTCCGGTCCAGGAATCTCCCGACCTCCCACTGGCAGGAGGTCCTCCCCGACACGCTCCATGCAATTCGGTCCCTCCTGTGCACTGCCACTAACCAGACCTCTCACGAGCGATTATTTGTTTTCCCTAGGGGCACTACCACGGGGGCTTCGCTCCCATCTTGGTTGAGGACACCGGGCCCGGTTCTCCTCTGGAAGCACGTCCGGACACACAAAACGGACCCACTAGTAGAGAGGGTACTACTGCTACACTCAAACCCACACTACGCCTTTATTGAATACCCCAACGGCCGTCAGGACACGGTTTCCCTCCGGGACCTGGCGCCTGCAGGATCCACCACTACCACCACCACCGCCGAGGTACCCCTCACACTACAGCCTACCCAACCCCCACGCCCTGCTCCCCCATGCCTATAGGTTTCCTGCAACCCCCTTCGCCTGCCACACCGGTCAGGAACGGAGCTCGGACCGAAACACCCTCGGAGTCCACCCTTATATCCACACCGACCATCACCACCCAGCCACCCGAAGAGGCTGCAACCCCGGTGCTCCGCCGATCCCAAAGGACGACTTGGCCACAGGACTGGCTCAACCTGTAGACCCATCACCCCCGCCGGACTTGATTTTTTTTACAGGGGGTGAATGTGGTGAATGTACTTCATGTAATTCACACTGTATAGTATTGTGTCCTTGTGGGCTCTGTCTGTGAGCCGTTGCGTGGCTCTGCCCACAGGGGGAGATGAGGAGCTTGTACAGGGCTCCACCCTTGGCTCCGCCCATGGCTCTGCCCATGGCTCCTCCCACTACCGGAAGTATTATGTGCTGCAGCCTTGTGAGCCTGCCCTCAGTTCTTCTGGTCGCAGGCAGGCTCAGTTGTAAGTCTATTAAAACCACAGTTTACTTCCAATCGTGTCTCGAGTGAATTGATGGTCACATCACAGCTTTAATACAGGCTCGTAATGCTCCTGTATTATGCCACTGAGCACATGCACTTTCTTGAAGACTGTTAAGCAGAATTACAGAATGCTCGCTGGCTCTTCCATCTCTTCATCCGATTTGTTGTCCTCCACCTGGTTCCTTCTGCACCCCTCAGCAACCATGCGCATTCTAATATCTTGTAGGGATCTGTAGTATTCAGCTAGCCAGACATCTTCTGGGACACATAGTTGCTCAACTAAGTTCAGGGATTCACATGAATCCGCTCCTATGATGGATTCAATGTCCATGTCTACAAACAGTAACTTGTACCTCGTGTCGTCCACGGAGAGCTCAAGTTCACATGCATCGAAGGTTTCCATTGTTCTTGTTCCATAATTCACCGGCAGCACCGGCCGATCAGCGACTTTCAGCTACGTGTTCAGCTTGTGCAAAGTAGATCGAATGAGGTTAGGTCTCATTTTAGTGTCAAAGTCGC
Organism: Scyliorhinus canicula; assembly: GCF_902713615.1. Taxonomy (NCBI): domain Eukaryota; kingdom Metazoa; phylum Chordata; class Chondrichthyes; order Carcharhiniformes; family Scyliorhinidae; genus Scyliorhinus; species Scyliorhinus canicula. The sequence continues at coordinate 105,176,342 of NC_052155.1, read as the reverse complement.
ATCAATGTAACGTGTTATTCAGGAACACCATCGATTTCCACCTGGTTTTGATGGTTTCCAGAGAGTTCTTATTAGCTTCAGACTTGTTTGAAATTTTGTTTTCATCTTTTTTCTTCGGACTCTTCTGGTTCTTTGTTGCAATGAGATCGATGAAAAACTGTTTGTCGGAATTTATCTCATCAACGACATTTACTGATCTTATATGACCCATTGTAGGACATGCAATACATTGTTTTGCAAAATGCCCAATACGGCTGCACCTGGAACAGAATTTTCCAAAGGCCGGACATTGTCTTGGGGCACGTCGAGTGCCACACTTTTGGCACAAGCTGGCGGCTCCTGTCAGCCGCTTAAAATGGCCAGCCAAAGGGTGGTATGTGGTGCAGTGTTTGGAACTGGGACTACGGTGCTGAGGGCCCGGGTTCGAATCCCAGCCCTGGGTCACTGTCCGTGTAGGGTTTGCACATTCTCCCCGTGTCTGCGTGGGTTTCACCCTCACAACCCAAATATGTGCTGGTTAGGTGGATTGGCCACGCTGAATTGTCCCTTAATTGGAAAAAAAATAATTGAGTACTCTAAATATATTTTATATATTACTAATGGCGCTGGCGTCTTCCTCTGAGTTGGCGCCAAACTTCTTTGAGCTAAGCGCTCAAAGATGGCTGTGCAGCCATCTCGTCCGCAAGACACATCTTAATGTGGCTTATTGATGGAAGCCCTTCTTTCTGGGTATGCGTACTAACAATGCCACATTCTCAGGCTCCATTATTTTCCACAGAACAATACCGATCAAAGTACTTTTAACGCTTCATCGTAGCTTATGTTCTGCTCTTCGCTGCCACAGGCGAAGGTATTATATAGTCCTGTTGCCTGCGGCTCTGTTGCCGCCAGCAGCAACACAATAAGCCTGATGTCAGGCTGTGTCTGCAGGCCTAGGGCTAAAAGGTAGAATTGGAAATGCCGCTTAAAAAGGCACCAATTTTTTTCTACGTGACCCATGAACTGGAGTTGGTGGGCTCCCCTGATACTGTCCATCTCTAGTTCCATCCTTCTATTGCACCAAGTCGCCAAAGGCTTCAGTTCCCCGGATCGGTGTGTCCGCAGAATTTAAACTTTGTCACTGCCGTTATTATCTTCAAATGTTCATCACTCTGGTACCATGTTGTGTTCGGTGTTCGATGTCTAGCAAGGAATCTACCAAACAACTTGAGCCTTGTCCAAACCAGGACCTTTATTAAATCACATGTGGTAAGATAATGATCTGTTACAGAGCAAGTTATCATGGAGCTTCTTTGTACTCCTCTGGAACTACCCCTAGGCACGACTATCCACTTGTATGTCTTATAACCATTTCCCTGTGACCGGATGTGCCCTCACTTATATTGGGGTGCCTTGCCATATGACCACAGTCTTGAGAAAACATGGTGTGTCTGTACCACACCTGCTGGTTGGAGGTCGCACCACCAGCCATCTATGATATTGCTTACAGGCATATCACCACTGTCGCCATGTCCATTTGCCAGATGATTGGGTCAGAGGTAGCCCCCAATTGTGTGGGTGGACACCCAATGGCCATAGTTCTCAAGGTCTCTGTCACATTTAGATTTTATGCAACCAGATCTTTCTCGGGGTTAGTGGGATCTTTACGGAGTCTCGCAGTCGGCTGTGTATAGCTGTGTCAAGCTGGCGACTAAGCTCTATTCAGGTGGCTTTACTTATTCATCCATTTCCGGATGGAACAAGTCAGCTAGGCTGAGCAGGCCACAGGCTTTGTGACAATTTCACTGCTCCCTCACATCCAGGGTGCCATTGATTGCACCTGGCCATCAAAATGCCAGCCGACCTCCTGGGGGCCTTTGTCGGGAGGGAAGGGTTTCACTCCAGGAACATTCAGATCATTTGTGACCACAGGATCCAAATTCTACATGTTTGTGTGAGGTACCCTGCCAGCTCCCAGGATGCCTACATACTGAGATACTCGCAAATGCCAAGGCTCTAGCTCACTTCGACAGATGGCTGATTGGGGATAAGGTAGCACTCAGGCACACGAGGACAGAGGGTGAGGAAAGATACAATAGCTGCCATATCTCCACAGGACAGTGGTGGAGAAGACAACGGGCCCACTGAAGATGAGTTTCCGATATCTAGACCGCTCCGGGGTGCCCCACAGTAACCGCCAGAGGGAGTGTCACTCATCATCATTGTCGGCTGTGCTCTGCATAATCTTGGACCCATAGAACCATAGAAACCCTACAGTTCAGAAGGAGGCCATTTGGTCCATCAAGTCTGCACTGACCCTCTGAAATAGCATCCTACACAGATACACTCCCCCGCCCTATCCCCATAACCCCTCCTAAACTGCACACTTTTGGGCACTAAGGGGAAAGTTGGCATGGCCAATCCACCTATCCAACAGATCTTTGGACTGTGGGAGGAAAGCAGAGCAGCCGGAGGACACCCACGCAGACACTGGGAGAAAGTGAATACTCCACACAAACAGCCACCCAAGGCAGGAATTGAACCCAGATCCCTGCTGCTGTGAGGCCACAGTGCTAACCAATGTGCTGCCGTGCCACCCCTAGCTCTCTCTAAAGGAGAACTACTGGGCCAGGAGGACTCTCCTGGCAGGTTCAGTCACCTCAGAGGAGGAATACATTGACCACTCAGATACAGAGCCCAAGCAGGTAAATGTTGAGGACAAAGAGGCTGAAATAAGGATTCTTCAGGGAGGCAGAGACACTCGGGAGGGAGGCTTTGATTCAGCCTTCCTTCAACTCAGCTGCCAAGACTTACCTTCCACCTGAGGCCATGGGCACCACCTCCTTCCCAAACATTTCACACATAACCATGCATTGAAGCCAAAGTGGCATCACAGCCTCAGTAATTAGGTTGGCTTCCCCTAATGTCTCTCACCAGACATTAGTGAAGCAAACACCAATCGAATATGCAGGATATTCAGGTCTTGTGAGCAAATAGTAACTTGTCATCATAACATTAATGTGAAACAAAGCAAAAACATCCAATTGGCACAGTTCTAAACACTAATGATATGAAAAAGAAAGCCTCTAGTCGAAACCCTTTGGTGTGCTCACTGTTCCTTACGTTTGCGAGTGCTATGTCTTCGTGCCCCAACACCCCCCTCCCCTCGCTGACAGCGGCATTAGAGGCAGATTGCTGACTGTGATGCCCAGTTGGCGTGGCTGACCTTGGTAGTTGTCCTCTGGCTGGCAGGGCCTGAGTAGATTGCATTCAGTGACATGGCTGGACACGCAGTCATCACAGACTCTGAGGATGGCGCAGTGACTGGTAGAGGTGGGGGTGCTACTGCTCTCATCCAGGGTGCTGTGAGTGGAGGCCCAGGAGGCAGCTGGCCTGCTATCGTGAGGTATGTCTGGAACTCCCTGCTCGACACTGAAGGATGGGCACCCATTTGAGCGTCTGGATGCCGCACCCTTTTCCCAAACTGGCAGTGACCTCCTGAGGTCAGTGCCTGTGTGAGTCTTGCAGATCCGAATACAACCCCAGGAACCCCTCATTCTGTTCCTGGAGCTGCCTCTCCATGAGAGTCGCCACTCTCTCAATGGGTTAGGCTGTGCGCTCGGATCTCAGGGTCACTGCAGCGCTTGTGTTCTGCATGAACTCCTCTATGGCAGAGACCACGGCACGCAGACCCTCAGGGATCTCTGCCAGATTTCCCCAGCCATCTAGCTGGTCATCCAGCATTTGGTGCCTGATTGATAACTCAAGAGGCTCATCATCTGCCTTGCACTCAGCATTGACCTGGTCTCCAGCTGTCCTTCCGACTCTGCAGCAGTCCTCCGTTCTGGACCCTCCCTGCCTTCACCTTCTGCTCAACTGAGCATGATGTGCCCTCACCACTCCGCACTACCAACTGAGCCGACACGCTATTTCCCACCTACGTACCAGTATTTGGGGAGGTGCTTGGCGTGGAGAGAGGGTGGGCCACAGGTGCATCTGCCATCCATGCCTGCTCCGGTGTTAAAATCGGCTTCCTGGCTGGCTCTGGAGGATGGTTCATCTGAGGGAGGAAAACAATTCGTCAAAACTATCAGTCACATCACACAAAGTTAATTTTTGTAGCCTGCTGACCAGTCTCAGTGGTATCAAAGGCATCACTGAAGTCCTGATGAGGGTCGAGAAGCCCAAACATTCTTTTTACTCTGTCTGTTTCAGCCCACTAGGTTCTTACCTTCCTCAGAGACTCCAGACTCTCCATGACCCAAAGACCTCCCTCCGCACTTGCACTCGAGCTCCAGGGCTCCCAGTTCATAGATGGTGAGGATTGCCAGGTATGCCACCCCTTCCATTAGTGACAGATCTCTTGACGTTGCTATGGCTACTTTTCTCCAGCAAGTACAGAGCCCCACTGAGTACTCAACTCTCCACCTTCAGCAGCATACCATGCTGCCACTGCCCCATTCACCCCTGTGAGGCATGTAGATTTTCTCCACCCCTTTGCACTGGACCCTTTGCTGGACCCAGATCATCTCTCCAGGCTTAACACACATGGGCAAAGGTGTGTTCTGACATTCCCTGATTCCCACACACTTTATTACAACCCTAACCCGTCCTCAGTCCCACACACTGAACAGTGCCAACTCAGAACTCACCCTTGCTGAGCACAACAGACCATTTAACCTTCTTGACACTGGATCCACTCGCGCCAGGCCATCTACTCAGCTTCTGCGTCTGCCCAGGCATTCTTGGTGAGGTGGGTGCCTTCCTCCTTCTATCCTTTGGTATGAGGATGTTGCTCTTGGCTGGCACTGCCTCCACAAGGATACGCAGACACCTGTCAGAGAAATGGGGCTTTCTGTCCACCTATAGTTCCCTTCTGGTGGATGTGACTTCCTGCGGCCGCCAGTTTGCAGATCTTCCTCTGTCTCTTCCATGGTGTTCAGCGGCCTCTGGTAGCCACCTTTAAACTTCATGCCATGCTGCTATTGGACCCAGTGCCCGCCACACACCACCCCAGCTGACCCTGCGGACCCAATCCAGATGCACTTCATGCTGGCTACCACTTAGGTGGTCAGCCAGTGTAATATCATGTTCAGTAATTTATCTTGGGCGAGACCGGGAAACATGGCTGCTTCTGGTCCATCATGCATGAAATCCAGGAAACTTAAATACTTTTGAAGGAGTGTTATTGGTAACTCTTTACTTGCCTCTCCAACAACACTCAAGAAGCTTCACACTATCTAGATACAGCAGTCCACTTGACTAGCACCACATTAAACATTCATTCCTTCCACAGTGCAGCAGTGTGCACCGCCTACAAGATACACTGTAGCAACTCACCATACCTCCTTCGACAGCATCTTCCAAACCTCTACCACCTGGAGTGGCAAAGGCAGCAGATGCACGCGAACACCTTCACCTGCAAGTTCCCTCAAAGTCACTCACTCACCATCCTAACTTGGAACTATATTGTCATTCCTTGAACTGGGTCAAGATCCTAGAACTCTCTATCTAACAGCACTGGAGGTGAGCACTGGAGGTGTACCTACACCATATGGACTGTAGCAGTTAATTAAGGCGGTTCACCACCGCCTTCTCAAGGGTAATTAGGGATGGGCACTGGCCTTGCCAATGATGCCCACATCCCATGGAAGAATTAAGAAATGACAAGGTAATCTGTTTTTGATGTTGATTGAGGGATAAATATTGGCCAGGCCACCAGCGATAATCCCCACGTTCTTCTTTTACATTTGATATGATCTTTTACTTCCGCTGTAATAGGCCTGTGTTGAACATCTCACCTGAAAGCCTGTACCTCTGACACTGCAGCATTCCGCAAGTACAACACTGGAGTGTTAGCCTTAATGTTTGTGCTCAAACCCGAGAGTGGGATTTAAACCTGTAAACTAGTGGCTCAGCAGCAAGAGTTCTACCAACTGAGTCATGACTGACATTGCCTTGAATGAGAAAATGAGTAGGGGAGTTGGGAGGGGGTAATGGTGTGCGGGTGGGGGGTGCTAGAAGTGGGTGAAGGTTACGCCAACCCCTCCATTGTTTATGGGCCTGTCTTTGAGGTTCTCAAGCTATCCTGGAAATGCTGTCTATTAGAGCCTTGCCTGGTGTCAGCAGAAGTCTTGCCGGCTGTGTGTGGTTGGGTTCATTTGAGCCTCTTCAAAAGGTCCTAAATATTTCAGACAAAGGCAACTTATCTGAATGCAGGTCAATTGCACTTCCCAAATGGCGCTGAAGTCTCCGAGGATCATTTAATAACAGGCTGTATTATTCCTCTGCATGTGTTCCCTGACTTTCAATCAGCAACTGGAGCAGTATGTTACCCTCTAACTCCCTCGGCATTGTTGCTGGAATCAGTGTCTTTAATCACTTCCACCAAAGCAGCAAGCCGGAACACCAGGGCCATAGATATTACAATTTGTTACGCCCAAAATAGAAGAACTATGTGCTCAATTTTATTTTTAAAATATGCTGGCATTTGGGAATGACTTATTTTTTGCTAATATATGTCTACTGACAGCGGTGGTATATCTATCATTGAGGGAAAGGGTTTTCCAAATTTTCCCTTTTAAGACAAATGTCTAACATTAAAGAGCAGATTTGAACAGTCTTATTGGTCATTCGGTGATTTCAGCCAATAATGTGGGCAACAAATTTAGAATTATGTGGCATCCTTTCAAATGTCATCACTGGCCCCTCTCCATGGCAACTGGTAACATTCTCTAGATGGTGTGTGGGCACATAATCCCCTGGAAATACATTCATTTTTACCTTACAGATGGTGCATTCTGGTTTTCAGCATTTTAAAAGTTTACGATGCATTGAGTTTAATTTTCAGATTAAATTAAAAATGAATAACTTTTGTGTGTTCAATGTACAAGCAGTATATTTTTACTCCAAAATTTGATCCCACCAATGATTCTCCCACCTCAACTTTACCTCCGCTATAGAAAAACATTTTTATTACCCAACCTTCCAGATCCGTTTTGGAATATTGCTCAACCTGACAGTTCTTCCATTCCTCCAATTCAAATTATTGCTCTGCACCTATTGACCCAACTGTCACTTTCCTCTCCCATGCATTTAAACTGATGCAGGCCTCTCCCTCAGTGCAGGCTGGCAGTCTACTTCAGTTTTACATTGTTATTCTTTTTCATTCAAAGATGTACAGGTTAGGTGGATTGGCCGTGCTAAATTGCCCCTTCATGTCCAAAACGTTAGGTGGGGTTACTAGGTTACAGGGATAGAGTGGAGGGTTTAAGTAGGGTGCCCTTTCCAAGGGCCGGTGCAGACTTGATGGGCCGAATGGTCCCCTTCTGCACTGCAAATTCGATGATCTATGATCTATTTCCACTGACTTACCAATGATGCTTTATGTCCTCCTCCTTCTCCCCAGAGTACGACTCTCAGCTTCTCCTTTCTTTCTCTTTCCTCCTGGTATCTCGCCTATCCTCTTCCATGCCCTCCATCAAACGTTCTTTTTTAGTCTTCTACAATCTTTAAACCATCCCCACCACCTCTCCAAGGAACTCATAGAATACCTCCATTGCAGAAGGAGGCCATTCGGCCCATCGAGTCTGCACCGAACCTCTGAAAGAGCAACCTACCCAGGCCCCCTCCCTGCCACCCCATAACCCCACCCAACTGCACATCCCTGGACATTATGGGGCAATTTATCATGGTCTATCCACTTAACCTGCACATCTTTTGACTGTGGGAGGAAACCGGAGCACCCAGAGGAAACCCAAGCAGACACTGGGAGAAAGTGCAAACCCCACACAGTCACCCAAGGCCAAAATTGAACTTGGTTCCCTGGCGTTGTGAGGCTGCAGTGTTAACCACTGTGCCATCCTCTCGCTATGAACACTGTCATAGCCATTACCCAAGTCTTGTTATTGCTGTTGTAAATGGTTCCTGCCACATTTTCACACAGACATTGCAATTGTATGATCACCCAGACTGCATTGAAAGCAGGTAATGAAGAAAGTGCCTTTAGAACACTGATTGTTCATGAGCAAATGCAGATAGTTGGCAAGAATGCAGCTGAATGGTTTCATCATTGCATTGCTGAATTATCACCCTTTTTCTGAAGAAGTTATTTTCAGTTATAGAATGAAAGAAGCACAAAATGATGCAGCACAACAGCTGTCATTCACCATTTTGCTTGTGCTGTTTTTTTAATTGATCGATTCAATAAGCCACACTCCCGTGCTTTCACTTACCCTGCCAAATATTGTTCAATTCCCTTTTGAAAGTTACTATTGAATCGTTTCACCATTTCAGGCAGTTCAGAACACAACAGTTCACTACGTAGAAAAAAATGTTTTGTCAGGTCGCTTCCTTTGCCAATCACCTTAACTCTGTGTCTGTTGGTTACTGTCCCTTCTCCAACTAGAAACAGTGAGCTCAATTTACAGGCCACAATGGGGCAGCACGGTAGCATAGTGGTTAGCATAAATGCTTCACAGCTCCAGGGTCCCAGGTTCGATTCCCGGCTGGGTCACTGTGCGGAGTCTGCACGTTCTCCCCGTGCGTGCGTGGGTTTCCTCCGGGTGCTCCGGTTTCCTCCCACAGTCCAAAGATGTGCGGGTTAGGTGGATTGGCCATGCTAAATTGCCCGTAGTGTCCTAAAAAAGTAAGGTTGGGGTGGGGGGGGGGGGTGGTGTTGGGTTACGGGTATAGGGTGGATATGTGGGTTTGAGTAGGGTGATCATTGCTCGGCACAACATCGAGGGCCAAAGGGCCTGTTCTGTGCTGTACTGTTCTATGTTCTAATGATGGCCCCATCGACTTTCTGGCAAATCGGTGGCAACTCCAGCCGTGGATATTTCCATGAGAATTAAATAACTGCCTAGCAGTCTACTGCTTTCTGTCAGCCTACAAAAGCTGCCGGCAGTCAGACAGCCATCAGCCCTTTAGACCCCGCAGCACCACTGGGAATGATGGTCACCTTTGGGAATCCAGGCTGCCCCGGACCGGCAGCAGCCAGCAATGGAAGCCCAGGAAGAAGGCAAGCGGGGCAGGCTCACTGAGGGCAGTCAGGCAGGTTTATGTGAAGGGATAGGGGTCATTATGAGTGGGTGGGTGGAGGGAGGGGAGTAGCCTTGCTGGCAGAGCATTCCATGGGGCTTAAAAGTCAGGGATGCTCTAGATGGAGGATCCCCAGAGTCCACAGGGGAGGGGAAATGTGGGTGGGCACAGAGGGTCCATTAAGGAGGTAAACCCAGTCCCTTGCCTGGTCACTGGCCAGAGCAGTCAAAGCTGCCAGGCTGCACACTTGGTGTGGGCCTCTCTTGGTGCAGTGTTAAATCCCGGAGGTAGCAGGAGGAGGTGCTTAAGTGGACATTAATAGCCCGCTTCGGGCCTTCAATTGGCCCATGCGCAGATCGGCCTTTTAATGTCTCTTGTGTCATTGGCAAAATTGCACTGAAGTCAGGGGACAAGGGTGGGGAGGCAGGTAGGCAAGACTGGGATGGGCACCAAAAGCATGATCCCCAATTTTCCAACTAACCTGCCTGGTAGCACCCCATCCCTAACCCCCCACTGCCCAAGGAAGGGTGGCAGGGCAATGAAATCCAGCCCCACAAGTCTGCAAAAGTCCTCCTGAAATCTGACACTACCCTTATAATAATTATTTCCCTTGATTTCACATCATTTGCAAATTTTGAAATTATGCCACCTTTACCCAATTCCTGGCCATTGATATTTATTGAAAATAATTGGACTTAATATTGATTCCTTTGGAACACCAATTTGAAAATAACCTTTCACCACTGTCCTCTGCTTTTGCCCCTGTCAATTTGGTAACAAGGTTATAATGTGGTACTTATAAAATGCCCTTTGTGAATCCACACACACAATATAAACTACACTACCCTCATGAACTCTCTCTGTTACTTCAGCAAAGAACTCGATCAAGTTAGTCAAGCAAGATTTGCATTTAATAATTCCTTGCTGGCTTTTGTTTATTAGCCTATACTTATCCAAGCGCCAATCATATTAAACAAATGAGTATCAGTGGATATAACAGTCTAGAACGTGCAATGTTGAAGGACTTATGACAAGATAAATGAAAGAGACCGGTGCCAAGATCTGAAAGTTTGACAGAAAAATTACTGGTAGGAATTAGAATCACTGCAGTTGGCTTTTCAGTAAATTTCAAACTAGCTGCAGACAAAGCATTAAACCTGGATTTGCCAGAGATGGAAAAAGGCAGAGCTAAGATCGATACGGTGCACAGTGGTTAGTACTGCTGCCTCGCAGCGCAAGGGACCCGAGTTCAATTCTGGCCTTGGGTGATTGTGTGGACTTTGCGTGTTCTCCTCGTGTCTGTGTGGGTTTCCTCCGGGTGCTCCGGTTTCCTCCCACAGTCCAAAGATATGCAGGTTAGGTGGATTGGTCATGATAAATTGCCTCATAATGTCGAGGGATGTGAGGGTAGGGTAGGGTAGGATGGGGTGAACGGGGAGTGGTCATGGGTAGGGTGCATTTTCAGTGGGTCGGTGCAGGTCCGATGGGCCAAATGGGCTCCTTCTGCACTGTAGGAATTATGTGATTCGATGACACTGAAAAGAATCATGGATGAAATTTTAGTCCAAAGGACCATAGACACAAGTTGACTCTGTGAGTAAGGATGCAATGATAGCATGCGATTGGAGTTGGGGCCGGGAAGATAGTTTGGATGGTAGAAATCCAGTTGTTGGAAACTCACTTGTAGCACTGCATTCAGTGATCTTGGGTCAGCTCAGATTAAATTGACCTGAACTATTAAAGGCATTCTCTTCATCACAAATCTGTATTCATCACAATGCAATCAGAAATTTTAAAATGCTTTTCATGTACTTGTAAGAGAAAATCAAGGTTAGATATAAAAGGCCCACAGTAAAGTAAGGGGCTGCAATGAGAGTAGACACCCTACTAAATAATTTTGATTCACCATTGGGGCCGAAATATAGATATTTGTTTGTCAAATGAAGTTTTAATTTAAAACTACACTGATTGATGTATGTAATTTATGCTGATTAGAAAATGAAAGCACTATAAACATTTTTTGTCTCTAACCAGAGGAGGCTTTCTTGGAAATAGATAAAGGAAAATGCCCAGTAATTAGCAGTAATGTGACCACAGGCACACATGCACAAAAATTAATGTTCTTCATTAAGGCTGCAGCTCTTTGCAGCAAGAGTAAGTTTTAGAAAAAAATATAAATGGATACAAGCAGCGCAAATAGCCTATAAACTGGCAAACAAAATTCATGTCAGATATTCAGCCCCTTTCTCTTTGTTTTCTCTTGCGCGTTCGGCAATTGAAAATCTGACCATTTTCCAACAACTTGATTTCACAAATGGAAAAACAGCATCTGTTTTCCTGCAGCTTCCCATATGGCTATCATTGTTGCTTAGATGAGCTGAAGCAGGTAGCCCATGAAAAAGTGCCCCACTGCAGCATCGTCTCCTCTTGGGACGGACGTGGCCTGGTCTGTGCTGAGAACTGCTGGGTCCCCAGGCAGATGAAGCCTCATATTTAATTAGTACATGTAGGATGACTGCATAAACGACAACATCACAGACAAAATGATCAAGCACTGATCTTTTTCACCTTTTTGTTCAGTGCTGTTTGTCTTAGCTTTCAGATTTTTGTGCCATGCACTAAACACGGGATTTTACATTCATATTGAAAGAAATATTCTCATGAGGCACAGTAGTTGTAGCAGTCCTGTTCAAGTGGGATTAATGACATGAAACAAGTACTGACATATTTATTTTCAATCTTCAGCTTGGATGATCCTCTGCTAAAAGCAGAGGAAAGATGAGGGCATTTGATGCTTACATTTTTCTAAATATTGGATTAATAATACTGCAAAAGGTACCTTTAGGAAAAAATATACAGATGGCTCTTACATAGCGTGCATGTAAACAAACTTTTATCTGGCTATTTGCACTCAGTATGGGGTAGCTACCAGAAACAGCACTTGAGTTCACAATCAGCAGTTGGATACTTAACTGCATTTCACTTGCTGTAAAACAAACTGAATTCAAGCTTAGGGAGGCCAAGTAATATAAATGTCTTTTTGTAACGTTCTGATCATGGCTTTGAGATTTGGCACAGTCTGACCATCAGATATTGAGGAGCCCTTAATAGAAACACACCTGCGGCGAGTGAAATGTTCGGATGTAATTCTTGTTATTAATCAACAATTGTAGAATGTATGAAGGTTAACAGTGCTTGAGCAAATGTTTTCCTCAAATGAGAATTTTCACTCACACAACACTTAATGCTTTGTGGTGTATAGATAATAAATTTCGGGTCATTCTGCATGGACTGTGCTTCAAATGAAAGATTCTTTTCTCTCTTCCCTTTGCTGAATTTATATTAATTGGAATAGGCAGACATGGTTCAAAAAACTAAACCATGCTGAAACTAACATACAATTGAACAACCAATCAGAAAAGTCTTGCAACAATTCAGCTGAATTACCTATTAACTCCCCTAATAGCGCAAGGACACTGTGCGTAACACTGGCAGTGTTGATTCAGCTGTAGTATGTGAAATTGGAGAATTAATTGAGGGAGCAAGGTCGAGAAGGATGTCTTTTCTGCCATTCAGATTCTTGGGAATGACATGAAAAATGAAGACATGACAGTCCATCACTAGACACAAAGCCGAGCAAATATGGAAGAAACCTATCTTGGGATGTTGGTGGGAGGGGGTCAGTAATATTATTGGAAAGGGTGCGGGCGTTAATATTTGTGGGAAGCGGTCCAATGATGGAGGGTAGTAGAATCTCACGGGTGGAGTCTGATCCTGGTGAGGGAAGCAAATTAGCTTTGGGGTTAGGAGAAATCACTCCTGCTCGTCCTGACCCACAAACTGTGCTGGGAAGGTATTTGCCCCTTGACTGTACCAATCCTTGCCTCCCTTTAGAATCCCTACAGTGCACAAGGAGGCTCTTAAGCCCACTGAGTGTGCACCAACACTCCAAACTAGCACCCTACCTAGGCCCACTCGCCCATAATACCACCTAGCCGTTGGACACTAAGGGGCAATTTAGTATGGCCAATCCACCTAACCTGCACATCTTTGGACTGTGGGAGGAAACCGGAGCACCTGGATGAAACCCACGCAGACACGGGAAGAATGTGCAATCTCCAAACAGTCACCCAAGATTGGACACAAATCCGGGTCCCTGGAGCTGTGATGCAGCAGTGCAAATTACTGTACCATTGTGCCCCCAAGCAGGAGCCTGGACCAAGGTGGCTTCCTGTCGGACACTCTTTCATGACTTCTATTATATGCAGACCTGTATGGCTTCACCCTGCTATAATAGAACTCAAAATATTCCCTCTGAGCCTAGTCCACATTCAAAAGGGCACAATCAAGAAATGTACTTAAATGTGGCTCACAGCCCGAGTGGTCGCAATGAGGATACATTGGGTGAGTAAATGCCTCCCATGGACAAATTAAAGTTTCCAGTCAACACAAACTATAATTTGGGCAGTGTGCTTCCCTAATGCTGGAGTAGAACAGCCCCTCTACAAGTAAAGTGTTCTCCTCTGAAGAATAGGAGAGCCCATTGAATGAACTGTAATGTCTCCTTTGCTGCAAATTACATGAGGGAGACCTGTTGAGCACTCGGGCACTGCAGAGGTCACTAAACTCACCAACTGCCCAGGTTAAAGAACAGTTTTCACAATCTTCAAACCTCCCTCTGTCCAGGGGAGGATCCTGGAGGTCTGAGATTGTGGCCTGCTCCTTGTACAGTACCAGTTGATTTCTAACTGGTGGTTTGTTGTGAATGAAGACTCTATCTCCATTCAAGAATCTGAATGATAGTATCAGGTACACCGCAGTCCTCCATTCATGAAGTTAACACTGGAGGTTCCAGAAGGGGTCATATTTATCAGGGGTATTCCTGGGAGTGTTGATATTGACATAGTGGTGTGATGCAGGGGAGGACTCCCCACAAAATCCAGATCATGGGGGAGGGGGTCCTATTTACCCCTGTATTTATAATGCCAATATTTGCAGAAAGGGTCCCAGGACTTGTTAGAATTATAGGCAGGTTGTTCAAATGTATCACTATTGATAGATGGAGGTATCCCGGGTTTGGTGGGGATTGTTTCCTGTAGCCCAGGAAACCTTGTCAACCAAGGTTAAACCTTATTAAATTATTCAAATGGCCAACCCACCTCTTAGGAGAGGGTTGTATGCCCACCCTCTGTCCATCTCCATTAAAACTAGAAGTGGGTGTGTTCTAGGTTGGTTGAGTTAAGGTTTTACATGCTACCTGACACAAGCCCACTCATTTTGGGTGGTTAATTACCCCTTGGGATGCCTGATTCGAAGAAAAGCGTAGGTTTAAGAAATTGAAGCAGTGTTACTTTTTATCACATTGTTGTCTGCCAATATGAGTGCAATTACCTTACTGGTAGGAGGAGACTCATGTGTAGCATCCTGGAACTCCCTTTCTAAATAACACTGTGGGTGCACTTACACCACGTGAAATGCAGCTATTTAAGAAGGCAGTTCGCCACTACCTTCTCAAGGGCAATTAAGGATGGGCAATAAAAAGTGCTGGCCTAATCAGCGATGCCCACATCCCTTGAAAGAATAATTAAAGAAAACAGAGATTGATAGATTTTTGGGTTCGAAGAGAATTAAGAAAAATGGGGATGATGTCGGAAGTTGGAATTGAAGTAGACAATTAGCCATGATCTTGTTGAATTCCCTAATCCTGATCTTATTTCTTATGTTCTTATTTTCTGCATGCAACAGCAAAACCTTAATTGTCAATAATATGAGTTATCTGTGTACAATGTGCAAATGTGCCAGGAGCTTTGAACATAACATTATCAACTCCATATGTGCTCCTAGATGGGTTCTTCTAATAGGACTTAGATAATGCTGAGCCCTATTTATAATCCAGCTCTTAGGCTGAATGCAGTGTCTGGGTAAGAATCCTTGTACCTGGTGAATCTAAATTGGGTTACCCCTGCAAACAGGAACAAAATCTGAGCAAATATAATTAATTTCAAAAACTCATAAAGGGTTGTTTATTACTTTCTATGTACCAGGCAACTATGACTAACATTTTGATACTGAAAACCTGTTAGAGAAATTTCACTCCCTTAACACATAAACTGCAATCTTTCTCACCTGCGCGCACGCCAGATGGCGCTGTGCTGTATGTGTCAAAAAATAATAAACAGGAAAACTACATGTTTAAATATGTTTAAAAACGTTAGCTGCAACAGCTTAATGAAGATGGGTGCAACATATTTTCTGTGATCATTTGTAAAACCAAGGAATCATAAGATTACACAGTACAAGAGAAGGATAGGCTGCATCTACATGCCATTGCTGAACTTTGAAATAACTATCCCATCAGTCCTATTACTATGCCCTTCCACAATAGCCCTGATTTATTTTTAATTATTTATTCACAGGATGTGAGGGTCACTGGCTAGGCCAGTATTTATCACCAATTTGCACTTGAGAATGTGGTGGTGAGCTGCCTTCTAAACCACTGAAGTCCATGTGGTGTAGATATACCCACAATGCTGTTAATGAGGGAGTTCCAGGATTTTGGCCCAGCAACAGTAAAGGAACAGTGATATATTTCTAAGTCAGGACGGTGTGTGGCTTAGAGGAGAACTTGTACATGGACATTCTCCCATGCTGCTGCTGCACTTGCCCATTTAGATGGTAGTGGTTGCAGATTTGGAATGTGCTGTTGAAGGAGAGTTGTTGAGTTCCTGCAGTGCATCTTGTAGATGGTACACACTGCTGCTGCCACTGTGAGTCAGTGGTGGCTATCCAAATCCTTTATGAAAATTCTAATTTGGCTTATCTCCTATACTCTTTCAGGCTGTGCATTCCAGATAACAACTCGCTGTGTAAAGAATTGTTTCCTCATGTCACATCTGTACTTTTGGCAACCACCTTGAATCTCTGTATTTTTGGCAATCAGCTTGAATCTATGACTATTGGTTTCTGACACACATGCCAACGCAAATCATTTCTCCTCATTTATTCAATCAAATATCTTCATAATTTTGAAAATCTCTATTAAATTTCCCCTTAATCTTCTCCAATCTAAGGAACACATCCTTATCCCTCTAGTCTCGCTACGTAACCGAAGCTTCTCATTCCCGGTGCCATTCTATTTAACCTCCACAGCTTCTTCTCCAAGTTTTTGACATCCTTTCTAAAAAGTGCTGCTTACAGTTGGACATAATACTCAGCTGAACCAATGATCTATAAATGTTTAACATAACTTCTTTTGGGAGTCTTGTGGTGCAGTGGATGGATCCCTGTCTCTGAGCCAGAAGCTCCAGGTCTGAGTCCCACCCCTGGATATAATGGTCAAGGAAGGTGCGTTCATACCTCAGACAACCAATTTCATTATCAAACTGCAAATCCTCCCAACAGGCCTTTGGTGGGTGGTACAAGCAGGAGAGATACCTGGCCAGTTATGTTTGATGTGGTGTGATGTCCCTCAGGCTACTGACCTGATCCAGGAAAAAACAAGCCATGGAAATTAGATATAAGCATGAGCTCTGTCTGCCTCCTGCACCTCTAGACACATAGTGGCACGTTGCGCTTAAGCAAGAGCAAGACTAGGCTGTTAGATCAAGGGAAAGGTCTAAACGAGAACCACGTGGGGCGCCGATCGGTTTGTGATTTAACAGGCCCACTCCCGATGGCAAAATCAGGAACCTGTTGTAGCGTGTCGAGAAACCAATAATCACCACTTAAGGTCAATCACCATACAATTAACGAGAGCAAGCCCCTATCTAACAGCCTCCTGTGATCTAATGGCCTCCCCCGCAAGTGGTCACGCAGGTGCCAATTAGTACATCTTTTCAAAAACATGAAGCTGGCGGATGGGCTACTGTGGGAACCTGAGGAAATAAATAGCCATCTTTGCTCCCGGGCAATGAGCCGTGGGACACTGCTGTCCTGGTGCTTGGAGGTGGGGGGGTTGCGGTCGGGATGGCGCTATGTGTGGTGAGGTGGGTGCGGAGTTGGGGGTGGGTGGGGAAGGGTGCTCTCCCATGGTCTGGGTGGGGGGGGGGGGGGTGAGTGGAGATGGGTGTATCAGCGCCCGCGGGTCCGCCATGCCACCACCTGGATCTTGTGTTCCCATTCCAGGGGCAACCTCTTCCTGTCTGCCCCACCGACCATCTACTTGCTGTGGAGGCCTCTGGCCGCATGGCTGAAGGCTATTGCTAATTGGCAATTGTAGTTAAGTGAGAACTTCACACAACCCAAGTGGATCCTCGTGGGTAGGTATGTGTGCCATGTGGCATGAGAGAGTTATTGCCCAGCATCACAATCAGACCGTGATGCCTGGACACTGTGCCTGAATGCTGCAGAAAGCAACACAATTGACACAGCGGGTGGGGATGACAGCTAAGCAGCAAATACAGTTGTGTCCTTGGAGCTCCCCTCAGAGGTGTTCTCATGGGAGGTGGGGGTGGGGGAGGGAAACCACCCTGGATGGGCCTGCACCGTCGGATTGAGATCCTACGGGAGAATGGAAATGTGGTCAATGGGAGGGATGGGTCCAGATGGTGTTAACAACTCACAAGTGACAGGTCATCTGGGTGGGGGCCGGTGGATCCTCACATTTATAAAAGCAAATTACTGCGGATGCCGGAATCTGAAACAAAAGAGAAAATGCTGGAAAATATCAGCAGGTCTGACAGCATTTGTAGGGAAAGAAAAGAGTCAATGTTTCGAGTCCGATGACTCTTTGTCAAAGCTGAGCCTGACCTTTGTTCCATACACCAACCTTTATATTGGTAACAGGTCTATCACAGGCCAGCCCCGTACCTCCAGGACACAGTTCCTCTCAGGGAGTAAGGACTCTGATATCTGGCACCCTGTCACCTGTCTGGGCCCTCTCCCGTCTGTTGTGGGCCAACTTCTCCTGCTGGGACACAGAGGGGCCTCATGAGCTGCACATATCGTTCATTGCGGGGGTGGGGGGGGGGGAGTATGGGAGTGGGTGGCACTGCTGGACATGGGTGGGCTGGGGCACGGAACGCTGCTGGGTGGGGGCGAAGCTAGGCGCATGCTTCGGGGGGGGGGGGGATCAGGAGTATGGGGTGGGACTGGTGCCAACCCACCCGTGCGGCATGGTGAAGATTGTTGACCTCCCTACGGCACTGGTGTTCAGTCCTTCTCGTGATGCTCCCCGAGCTGACAGCTGCTGCCACTTCTACCCAGGTGGCACTGGCTGCCTGTGGCTGATCTTCCGAGACCCTCGGTGGGGGGGGGGGGGGGGGGGGGGGGGTTGGGGGGGGGGGCATTCCATCTGATTTTGACCATGCCCATCAGTGTGGCCAGGTCGGCATTCCCAAATTGTTGAGCTGGTCTCCTCAGCCGCATGGCTGTGAGCTGTGTGGGGTTGGCTGTGCAGGATCGGTTCAAGTGCTGCTCTCCCTTGTTAGCAGGGGGCTGGCATGAGCGGTCCTGGCAAATCAGCCAGCGGAACAGCCATTTGCAGCGGGAAGCCCGTGGGGCCTGGTTAAGTGATCCAACTAACGTTCCAAAGCGGTGGCGGTCTCTCTAGGCCGAGCATCGGGAAGTTCGCGGTAGTTCCCGCTCGCTACCACACTGAGAAACTTTCCATGAAATCACCCCCATGGAGTTTTCTCAGTCTAACTTCTTTTGTACTCTACTACACCTCTGTTTATGAAGTCCAGGATCCTGTATGCTTTTTTAAACAGCCTTTTTGACGTGTTCTTCTATCCTTTATTGGAAAAAAGTTAAACTTGATATTTACAGAATATAAAACGGATTACATGTCAACTAGACTTCCTCAACAGAGGTTTATTGCCATTCAATGTGGTCACAACAGTAGCACTAAAAAGGAAATAAATTGTTGGAAGACCTTTCCAGTTGTGAAAAGATGCTGACTAATCTGCTGCTATTTCCAACGTTTTCAGTTTATTTGTGATTGTTATTGTTAGATTTTAGCTGGGAGATACACCTCCTACCTATTATTGGCAAGGTTAAACATCTTCAAGCTCCAGCAAGCGTCTTGTTCATTCCCAGTATTTGATCGTGTTAATAGAAAAATGGAAAACATCGCTTCTTTTGTTTAAAGTAGAAGTTAAATACCCCGGCATTCTAAATATTCTGTCTTTTTATGTGCTTCACAGGACAACATTTTCACAGCTGTTGGTCTGCTCCAAACTGCACGAATCCCCCAGAGGAATTTGTATTTACAACTGCAGTCACCTGTCACAGTAATCCAAAAATGAAATTCAGCAACCTATTGTCCTGATCAGCATTTTTTTTATCACTGTAAACAGTCTCTTGGGATGATAATTATTATGGGGCATGCTCCTAGGATTAGGTAAATAGAACTCAACCTGCCAGCAAACATAGAGAAAGAAGGACAGTCTGTGCAGTACCCTGCCAAAAATCTGAAAGGGCTTGGAGCTTTATTGACATTTAAATCAAAAATAGTTAGCGCTGAAAGCAGCTGTTCAGAAGAGGTTTCATTGGAAAATGTTTGCAGCATGGAAGGAATATGCTTCGAATTGAAATACAGGCCTCCTGACAAGCAATTTACCTTCTGTCACTCTCCATGTGCTGTAATATCACTGGGTACTTGTTGTGATAGCCTACTTAAAGCCACACATGTGTACAGTTTAGGATGAAAGATTAACTACAATTTAAGACAGGAAGTAACAAATTGCTGAATGTCACTCACCGCTGCTGACTTTGTCATCTGCGTGGTGGTACTACAGCAGTAAGGTGTCACTGTTGTGACTGGCTCATAGAATCAGATGTCACTCATTCTAATGGAGCAGTGACTAGCACTCCAGGAACTGAACTATCAGACAGACTAAGATTATGTGCATTAATCGGAAGCATTTGTTGATGCTGAAGTGATCACTAATATCACATTACCCATGAAACGCTATCAGCCATCATTAGACAATCTCTACCTTTATGATGCAGGACAGTGAGACTGTGGCTAGTGCTCATGAATGGAAACATGAACCCCCAATAATTGCTTCTGTGAATGGGTCACTGAGTAAACTAGATTTTTCTTCATCATTTGAGGGAACATTGGACATATAAAGCGTACCATAATTAAAATTATTTTATCGGGATTACGCAAATAATATTTTTTAGTTGAGCAATTTGTGTTAGCGGCCAATACTTCAGGGTTCCCTTCATTAGTTGATGTAATTACAATTAATAATGTGGTAAATATTACATAATAATTGGCAAATGCAAACACAACAGAAACATGAATAATTTGCTTCGATGCCATAAGCAGTAACAATAAAAATAATATATTGGACCCTTGCACACATTCTGCTTTTATAAATTTGCTTCGCTAGCATGTGCACCACATTCTGTAATCTACAGTGATTATGTAATGAACTTTCCTTCTTGGCAAACGCCCATTAATGAGACCTCTTTTCAAGGTCATCTCACCATTAAATGTGGCATCTTAATTTGCAGTGACCCTGTGCTGGCGTCCATTGGTAAAGGTTTCTTGGAAGACTCCACACTCTCAATTCTGCAAACAAGATAAAATCAGCAGCATTTGCACTGTAACCATTAGTACAGTTTATTGTTTAATAGTGAATTCTAGGCCCCAAAAAATATTAGTGCTTGTGGCATCATAATGTTGCATCATTGGACACAAAGGGCAAAATATATTGATAGTTTTTTTTAATTCATAAAAACCATTACTATTAAACAAACAGTGGATTGTGAGGTGACATTTAACTTATTAAATGAGATAATAAAGCTTTATTATCTCAAACTTTATTTTTTAAAATCTTGTCTTTTAATTTTAACCGTCTACCTTAAAATTCATCATATCTCACAAATTCAGAAAGATCTTACCATCTTTCAAAATGGAGGGACACAACCTTGGTGTAGTTTCATTGTTCAGTCCTGGTCTAAAAGTTAAGAGTATTACCTTTCACACCAGTGGAATGTAGGTTGTTTTACCAGCATCTGTTGCAGAATTCCAGGACACAAGTCCATTTTATATTTGTTTGCATACATTTTCATGTTCTGTCAAACTTTTAAAAAGTAGGATTAGGTATAAAGGATGGTCTTGTGGTGACCAATTGTCAGGGAGTTTCAAATTCCTAGGGGTGCACATCTCCAAAAATCTGTCCTGGTCCACCCACGTCGACGCTACCACCAAGAAAGCACAACAGCGCCTATACTGCCTCAGGAAACTAAAGAAATTCGGCATGTCCACATTAACCCTTACCAACTTTTACAGATGCACTATAGAAAGCATCCTATCAGGTTGCATCACATCCTGGTATGGCAACTGCTTGGCCCAGGACTGCAAGAAACTTCAGAGAGTCGTGAACACCGCCCAGTCCATCACACAAACCTGCCTCCCATCCATGGACTCCATTTACACCTCCCGCTGCCTGGGGAAAGCGGGCTGCATAATCACTCGTCCAACTTCTTCCATCGGGCAGGAGATACAGAAGTCTGAGAACACGCACAAACAGACTCAAACAGCTTCTTCCCCGCTGTTACCAGACTCCTAAATGACCCTCTTATGGACTGACCTCATTAACACTACACCCTGTATACTTCATCCGATGCCGGTGCTTATGTAGTTACATTGTATATGTTGTGTTGCCCTAGTTTGTATTTTCTATTATGTATTTTCATGTATTTTATTTTCTTCCCTTTTCTTCCCATGTACTTAATGATCTGTTGAGCTGCTTGCAGAAAAATACTTTTCACTGTACCTCGGTACACGTGACAATAAACAAATCCAATCCAATCCAATCCAATTTTGAACTTGACGTTTGAGTGGGGTTGGGGGTGGGTGGGGGTACAGGCCAACCTGTTGGGGGTGGGGGTGCTGACAGACCTGGGAGGGGCAGGGTTGGTGAGTCTGCCATGGGGGCTTGGTAGTGAGCCACAGGTAGGTGCATATTGGACATGTGTTAAATTTGGTGATCACAGTCTGGATGTACACAACCTGGGATTAAGGACGAGTCCCTCAAATACAGGACAGTCCCAGGAAATCGGGGATTTTGGTCACCCTATTTTTGCGTTGTGGAAAGCGTCCCTGCCTCAGAGGTAGAATCTCAGATTCAAGGCCCATTCAAGGACCTGGTGGACATGGAAGGTATGTTAATATGTGGCCAAAACAGGTTGATTGTCATCCTGCAAATCCTTCCAACATGTCTATGCCTTGCGGTAAGAATGGGAATCCTTAATGCCGAGTACAGCCCCCTCAAGCCCTAGCTTCAGGCTAACGATCAGTTCCAAGGAAAACAGGCTACAGAAAATAGATGGAAGCATGTGCTTTGTCTGCCTTGTGCATTTATAGGCATGGCATGCCTTCTAAGTTTAAGATGTGAATATTTCTGTAATTATCTTTAATGTTCGGAGGTGCACAATATCGAATTGTTAAATCTCATCACTTTAGCCTCACTCACCTTGGTATGATCTATTTTATGTATCATGGTACAGAAAGTTTGTTGAGTGGATTTCAGTGTGTCTTCCTCTTTTGATTGCAACCGTCATGCTCATACTACTTTGAGATATCAATTATGAGCAAGAGTAAGCCATTTGGCTCCTCGAGCCTGCTTCGCTATTCAATAAGATCATGGCTGATTTGATTGTGACCTCAACCCCACTTTCCACTGCGCCTGATATGTTTGGACTCTGTTGTTAATCAAGAATCTGCAGAATTTCACACACAAATGTTACTTTGTCAATAGTTTTAAGACAAGATGCCAATTTTCTCACTTTTATAAACTAATACAGAAATGTTCTTATTTCCACCATACGAGAAAAATGCTGGGATTTTCCGGTTTTGCCAGTGGGGGGCCATCATCACAGCAGAACAGAGGGTTGGATTCTCCATTTTTGGGACTATGTCCCCACGCTGTTGTGAAAACTGTGGTCTTTTGCGCCAGGAAAACCGGCGTCAAAAGGCCACAAATTCATCGTCTTGCAGGGGGCTAGCAGGCGGCTGTCATGGAGCTCGCAGCTCCAGCTGCCATGCAGCCCCCTGTACTTCCAGGTCAGAGGTCGCACATGCGCACGGCAGCCTCCAGCGGCCGCGCCGTGCTCCATGGCGGACTCAGCCTGCGGACCTGGACTACCAGAATAGTGCCCCGCATCGGCTGTCCGCCCGACCCGGACCGCCCGCACACATAGTCCCCAGTCCCAGTGAGGCCCCGCCCCATGCCATCCGATCGGCCCTCCCCCGACTGTGGCGGCTGCAGACTGAGTCCGCAGTCGCCTCGCGAGTTTCTCGAACGACAGGACCAAATTAGAACTATGCCGTCAGGAATTCGACCTGTTCGGGATGGAGAATAGCGGGGCAGGCCTCAGGCAATGACCTGAGGCGGTGGATACTCGGCGCGGTGTACTCCACGAGTCTGCTGCCTTTCGGGGGCCAGCGAATAGCAAACCTCCACCGCGGCGTACTCCACGAGTCTGCTGCTTTTCGGGGGCCGACGAATAGCGGAACCAGCGCCGGTCCCGATTTTGTGCGGGAAAACAGATTCTCTGTCCCGTCGCCGAATACCATTTCGGCGCCGGGGTGCGGAGAATCCAACCCAGGAAATCTAGAGAGCAGGAAAAAGACTTTTGACCGCTCTCCAAATTTTCCCATCTGCCCCCTGGAGTGGCCGGGAAATCTCAGCCAACATATATTTTGCATGTATGCTCTGAGAAATGCCTGGAGAATATGTAATGATATATCCAATGGAGTTTAGAATTTATAGATGTTCCCATACCATTGGCAAACAACGATGAGTTGGAAGGGAGAAGTTGGTCAATTTGCAAGGTAAAAGTTGTACAAATTGCCGAGTTGCTGAATGTTTCCTCAATAAAATGTTGGTTCAACCAAAAGAAACCTTATTGTCCTCTTTTGTTTTTTGAAGATGGATACTGGAAAACTGAAAAATATGATTGAAAAGAACATGATGTGATAAGGCAATGAATGCTCCTCTGTACTATCAGGCTTGGAACCCTAAGGCCCCAAATCTTGTACAGATTAGGGGGCCATCCAACAATATGATTGGAACTCCAGATGAGTGCAATAGATGCCAAGGGCAGAATTTTGGAATTAGTTAGACCTATAGCAGTCGTCAGGGGGAAGATGGTGGGCGCGATTCTCCGCTCCCCACGCCGGGTGGGAGAATCGTGGGAGGCCCCCCCCGACTAATTTCACGACCCCCTGGCATGCCCCATGATTCTCTCACCCCCCGCTCGGAAGAATCGGCGCTCGCCGTTTTTCACGGCGACCGCTGATTCTCCGACCCGGATGGGCCGAGCGGCCTGCCATTCGCGACCATTTCACGACAGCGGCAACCACACCTGGTCGCTGCCATCGTGAAATCACCATGAGATGCCCGTTTTGGGGCCTGGTGGGGAATGAGCACCACGACTGTGCTCGGGAGGGGACAGGCCCGCGATCGGTGCCCACCGATGGTCGGGCCGGCGTCTCAATCGGACGCACTATTTCCCCCCGCCGCCCCGCAAGATCAAGCCGCCACGTCTTGCGGGGCGGCTGAGGGGAAAGACGGCCACCGCGCATGCGCGGGTTCGAGCTGTCAGCCGTCGTGACGTCAGCCGCGCATACGCGGTTTGGAGCCGGCCAACCTGCACACGCACGGCTGACATCACATAGGCGCCGCCGTCGCGTCACTCCCGGCGCGCCGCACGGCGGCCGAGAGTTATGGAGCGTCGCTCCTAGCCCCGCCGGGAGGGGACGAGGAGCGGCCTCCGAGGCCGTCGTGAAACTCGGCCGAGTTCACGACGACCCTCCCGATTTTTCCTGGGAGCGGAGAATTTCACCCAGTGGCTTTGATAAGTGGGCGGGCTTTGTCCGCATAATTGGGGACCCACTAGGCATAATATGAAAAGAACCCGAGGCATCTTTTCAGGGCCTTCAGGCAGTGGGGGAGGGGGAGCTGCAGGAGGGATCGCACGCGGTCGGGGTCGGGCCCTAGGACTCCGTTTTCTACGACATAGCCGAGGGTGGCCAGTCGGGTTGTGCGGAAAACCCATTTCTCCTTGTCATAGGTGAGATTGAGGGCTTGGGCGGTTTGGAGAAACTTCTGAAGGTTGGCGTCGTGGTCCTGCTCGATGATGACGTTGTCCAAATACGGAAATGTGGCCCGCAGCCCGTACTGGCCCACCATTCGGTCCATCATTCTTTGGAAGACCGAGATCCCGTTGGTGATGCCGAAGCGAACCCGGATGAAGTGGAAGAGGCGGCCGTCTGCCTCAAAGGCCGTGTAGTGGCGGTCTTCTGGGCGGATAGGGAGCTGGTGGTATGTGGACGTCAGATCTACCGTGGAGAACATCCGGTAGTGTGCAATCTGATTCACCATGTCCGCTATCCAGGGAAGGGGGTACGCATCGAGTTGCGTCTACAGGTTTATGGTTTGGCTGTAGTCCACAACCATCCTGTTCTTCTCCCCGGTCCTGACGACCACCACTTGGGCTCTCCAGGGGCTTACTGGCCTCGCTGACCCCCTCCCTCAAGAGCCGCAGGATCTCTGACTTGATAAAAGTCCTGTCCTGGGCACCGTACCGCCTGCTCCTGGTGGCGACGGGTTTACAGTCGGAGGTGAGGTTTGTGATTAGTGGGGAGGGGGCGAACTTAAGGGTCGCAAGGCTACATACGGTGAGAGGGGGTAGGGGCCCTCCAAACTTCAGGGTCAGGCTCCTGAGGTTCTACTGGAAGTCCAGTCCCAACAGGAGGGGGCGCAGAGATCGGAGAGGACATATAGCTTAAAATTGGCGTAATCGGCGCCCTGTATCGTGAGGTTTGCGACACAGTACCCCGGATATGCACTGAATGCGATCCGGAAGCGAGGGAGATTGTTTGGAATGCGGGGGAAATTTGGAGAGAACAGCGCCTTACCATGTCTGGATGTACGAAGCTCTCCGTGCTCCCGGAGTCAAACAAGCAGGGCGTTTAATGCCCATTGACCCGGACGGTCATCATAAGAGTTCCTGAGGTACTTGGGCTGTGACTGGTCGAGGGTGACAGCGCCGAGTTGCGGGTAGCCGGCGTGGTCGGAGGTGGTGGGGTGGTCCCAAGATGGCTGCCCCCGTTGGTCGCACGTGTCGGGTGGTGTTGAAGATGGCGGCCAAGATGGTGGCCTCCATGAGTCGCACATGTTGGGTAGGGTCAAAGATGGCTGCCCCCTCGGACAGCACGAGGCTGATGATGTGTCCGAAGGGGGCGGTGCCGGCAGACATGCAGACACGCTGCGGGGTCTGCAGGCCTGTGCGTCTGAAAGTTGAGCCTGTGATTTAGGAGTTTTGGATCTGGCCAGGCAGACTTTGGCAAAGTGTCCTTTCTTGACGCAGTCACTACAGGTCGCGTTCTGAGCCGGGCAACGTTGCCTGAGGTCTGGTTCTGGCTGCAGAAATAGCAGGGCAGCCCCCTCGGGTTGGGCGGGCTGCCGCACGGCACAGGCCTGGGACACCCTCTGGTCGGGTGTCCACGAGGGGATCGCGTGGTTGGAGGGGAAAGCATTGAGGCTCTGAAAAGCTACTTGTAAGGAGGTGGATTATTTTACCGTCTCTTCTATGTCGAGTGCGCCCTTCTCGAGCAAGCGCTGTCTGACATAATTGGACCGGACTCCAGCCACATAGGTGTCCCGGATGGCAAGTTCCATATGCTGCGAGGCCGTGACGTCCTTGTAGTTGCAGTTTCGAGCGAGTACCTTCAGGTCACGTAGGTATTCCTCCAGCGATTCCCCGGGGCGTTGACGACGAGTGGTGAGGAGATGCCACACGAACACTTCGTTCACCGGCCTCACGTATTGCCTTTACAGGATCGCAACCGCGTCTGCGTACGTGGTCACTTCCTCGATCTGCACGGAGATTCTGTGGCTCACCTGGGCGTGGAGGAGACTCAGCTTCTGTTCCTCGGTGACGGTGGGCGAGGAGGACACGGCAAGGTAGGCCTCAAAACAACGGAGCCAGTGCAAAATAATTCCTTTGGCTTCAGCTGCCTGTGGGTCGAGTTCCAGTCGATCAGGTTTGAGGGCTGCTTCCATGGCGATATTGTAGCTGATTAAATTGATGCGACCGTCAATTCACACGAGACGGAGAGTTGAAGTGAACAGTGGTTTTAATCAGCTAGAACTGTGCCTGTCTGTGACTGCTCTGTACTGAGTGCTGCCTACAGGCTGCAGATCTATATACCTCCCCCGAGGGGATGAAGCCTTAGGTGGAGCCCACAAGGGCATCAACATAATACAATACAATGTAATGTAATACAATGGTGAATGGTAGCAGCAATACATTCACCACACCCACTAAGCCCAATCTTCTTCCAGGCTCCATTCTGACATATTACCAGTGTCTATATTTCTCTCATGTTTCTCTCCCATCTCTTCTTACAATTCTTTGTGCTCATTTTGTTCGCAACCCCCCTTCTTTTCTCTTTGATCCTACCACCACAAAACTGCAAACTTCTCTGCTTCTGATCTTACAATGAAGCAGATGAAGATGGTTGAGCTGCGGACACGACCCTGATGAACTTCTACAGCGATGCCCTGGGGCTGAGATTATTGGGCTCCAACAATTACAACCATTTGAGTATTGCTGAAATAAATACATTATCAGAGAGATTTATCAGGGCGCGATTTAATGGAAAAATTTCTAAATGTCACTGGTGGTGGATTTTGCTGGCAGTCAACCACTGGCACCCCCCCTTCCAGGACCCCCACCAGTAACCACCCCAACCTCCGAGAGGCCCCTTCTTACCTGCCCTGAACCCACCCACCCTCCATACCCCCCTCCACACTCCTTTCATGGGCATGGCCACCCTCAGGCTCTGACCTTTGGCAGCACCACCATGGCACCTGGGCACCTTGCATTGCCACTCTGAAATTGTTCCTGCCAGTGCCAGGGTTGGAGTGCCAAGGTACCCATGTTCCAGGGCGAGGACCAGGAGCCACTATGCCCTATCTCTGACCACCCAAGGGCCTCCACGTTTGCTTGGACCACAGTGCCCGACTGAGGACTCCATGGGGAAGCCGTTAGATGTCGGGAGGCCGGTAGATTCCGGGTTTGTAGGCCTTGGTAGGTTTATGTAAGCGCAGCTTGATCACGGTCATTGTGGGTGGATCCTTGATCTCGATCCCTCACAGGACTTGGTTAGATCCCGCAAGGCGTAGTGGCTGCCGGGAAGCTCACTGGAGGCTTCACCTGTCATCTACCGGCCACGTTGCACTCCCATTCGTGTAGGACATGGCCGGGAGATCTTGCCCTTCATGTTTGGTGGTGTAATTAATTGCACTGCCAAACCACTTCCACTGAAGTGAGTTTATCGTGCAGGCGTGTTTCAAGCGGGTATGGTTTGTGGTGCAGTCACCTATATAGCAGCGCAAAGGGATCAAATTGAAAAATGAAATAAATCTGTGCACCTCAGAGCAGTTGAAGTGTGAGGCATAATCTAGGAGACCTGTTACCAACCTGTTCAATCTCATCCTGCATAAGTACCACTCGATTGTCGGACAGTGCCTCAATTTCACATTCTCAATCTGCTTGGAAATTAATTCAGGCATAACCTTGGTTTAACACGCTCTCAGAGAAATTTAATAGTTGACCTGTTCTTAACTTATCCCCAAGCCCAATTCTGTTGTTGATATCCAAATTAGGTGCTGGTTTAGCACAGTGGGCTAAACTGCTGGCTTGTAATGCAGAACAAGGCCAGCAACACGGGTTCAATTCCCATACCAGCCTCCCCAAATAGGCGCGGAATGTGGCGACTAGGGGCTTTTCACAGTAACTTCATTAAAGCCTACTTGTGACAATAAGCTATTATTATTATTATTAGTTGTACCTCATCTCTGATTTACAAATAATTGCTTGGTAGTTTCTGACCATCTTCTCTCTGAAAGCGAGAAGTTTGTTCTTGCGCTTGGCTTCAATTTTGGTGTGCCTTCATCCCACATCAAACAGGAAGAAGTATTTGCTGATTTCAAACTCCTCTACTCCCAGCCATCCCAATCCAAACCACCGTCCAATGAAGATGTTGAGACCATTAGAGTCAGCTTAGCTGATCTACCACATGCATGTTACAAGATACCAATGACTTGGCCTATTTTCACATCCAGCACAAATGTCTGGTAGCGTTGCAAAGCCTCAAGGCCAACCCAGGCACACTTACCTGTAAACCTGACAAAGGGACTGGAATAATCATCCTTAACAAGCGCAAAATGCATGCCATTCTTCATGACAGGTTCAGATTCATATTGATTGGTATCCTTCTCGAAAGCAAGTTACAAAAACGCTTGTTGGACTTGTGTAAGAGTATCAAGCTGCCTGGTAGTGTTTTTGATAGGGTTCATTCTCACGGTTCACTGCATTGGTGTTTGTATGGGCTGCCCAAGACATACTAAAGTGGTGTCCCTTTCCGCCGTATCTAATCTATGGCTGGTTCTGCATAACATGAATTGGCCAAAGCAAATGGAGGATGCGCTGGCATTATCCAGGGGTCGGCAGACCAAGGTTTCCACACACACGGTCCTTCACCTTTGTGAAGACCGTACAGAACTTGCCTATCGATAGCAATGCTGTGTCAATGTGCTTGTTTGACAGTGCTAGCCTATTCACTAATATACTACTTCAGGAAGCTATAGATATTTGCACCATGATACTATATCAAGGTGATCTAGATGCGCTGCCATTGTCTGAATCTGTATTAATTGAACTTATGAACTCAGCAACTCGCACAGTTGAGTTCAGTTTTAACAACACCATGTGCATTCAAATAGATGGTGTTACCAAGGAATCCCCACTGAGCCTAGCTCTTTATTTCTTTATGCGATTGGACAGCACTTTCTAAACAAGCCTGATTGCGCTAAGAATTACACTGATTACCAATTTAAGATTCAGTCAGTGCGCCTTTTTAACTAAACAAAAGCTTGGGGCATAGCCATTCCCTGGTCCATTCCGCATGGCAATGCCTCAACCAATCAAGTCGATCTGCCTGGTTTGAATTTAAACAAAACCTTGGCAGTTAACTGTTCCCTGATGCACTTTTCATGGCAACCATCCCTACCAGTCAGAGTCCATTTGCCAACCAATTAGAACTCTCTTCTTCTGGAGTATAAATGTTAGTTTCCTTTAGATTTGGTATTCTTGTGAATCTGCCCGAATGAGTGCAAGACAAAATGCTTAAGGAACAGGTGACTTTTGTTTAATAATTCTCAAGTTCTGTACTAACAAGTGACTATTAACCACAACCATCTTCCTTTGTGCTTGGTATGACTCCATCCAGTGGAGAGTTTTCCCCGATTCCCATTGACTTCATTTTTTCTAGGGCTCCTTGATGTCACGCCTGATCAAATGCTACCTTTGTGTGACCTCTTGAGTTCAGCTCTTTTGTCCTTGTATAGCCAAGGCTATAGGTGAGGTCAGGAGCTAAGTGGTCCTGGTAGAACCCAAATGGCGTGTTAGTGAGACATTTCTTGCTGTGTAAGTGCTGATGACACAATCCATCACTTTTCTGATGATGGACAGTAGACTGATGGGACAGTAATTTGCTGGATTGGGTTTGTTGTGATTTTTATCAACAAAACATAGTCATTTTCTACATTGTTTGGTAGATGTCAGTGTTGTCACTGTATTGGAGATGTTTGACAAGGGGCCTGGAAAGTTCTGAAGCAGAAGTCATTAGTTTCACTGCCAGAATGTTGTCAGGGGCCCATAGACTTTGTTGCATCTGGTGTCTTCAGCCATTTCCTGACATTACATGGCGTGAATCAAATTGGCTGAAAACTGGGGACCTCAGGAGGAGGCCGAGATGGATCATCCACTCAGCACTTCTGGGCTGAAGGTGGCTGCAAATGCTTCAGACATAACTTTTGCTTCCATTATTGAAAATTGGAATATATGCGGAGTCTGATCCTCTGGTTAATTAACTAGTTTCCACCACCATTCATGCATGGATGTGGCAGGGCTGCTGAGCTTAGATCTGATAATTTGTCATGAGTTTGCTCATTTCAAAACTGCTACAAACCAAGTGCTGGAAAATGGGATTAGACTAGATAGGTGTTTGATGGCTGACGCAGACACGATGGGCTGAAGGACCTCTTTCTGTGGGGAAAACTCCATGGGTGGAATTTTAAGTCCACATTAGTGGTCAGCGTAAACTGCGCTGGTGAGAATCTCACTTCCTACTCCTGCATGATTTTGGATCCCCCATCACAGTTTACACTGATGGCTAATGAGGGATCAAGGAAGGTCAAGAACCATAGTCTGATACATGTGCATATAGCTTGTGAGCTGTGCCACCGGACTTCCATCGTCTCTGAATAGTCATTAGAATCATTACATTGCAGAAGGAGGCCATTCAGCCCATCGGGTCTGCACTTACCCTCTGAAAGGCTACCCTACTGAGGGTCAGGCACCCACCTTGTCCCCATAACCCACTAACCCCACCTCACCTAACCTCTCAATTTCTGGACACTTGGGGCAATTGATCATGACCAATCCACCTGAACATTTCTTTGGACTGTGCGCGGAAACTGGAGTACCCGGAGGAAACCCACGCAGATATGGGGAGAATATGCAAACTCCCCACAGACAGTCACCCGAGGCCAGAAATGAACCGGGTCCCTGGAGGTGTGAGGCAGCAGAGCTAACTACAGTGCCACTCAATTCCCATACCAGCCTCCCTGAACAGGCGCCGAAATGTGGCGACTAGGGGCTTTTCACAGTAACGTCATTTGAAGCCTACTTGTGACAATAACCGATAAGCGATTTTCAGTTACTTGCCGGGGTGACATCATAATTTTCAACAGCTGCATAAAAACAAGAAACTGGCGACCTCACTCCAAAGGCGATATCGGCGGTGAGCGCTCCGGTCGCCATTACCCACCAAGGAGTTGAATGGAGAGGGAACATCACAGAGAATGTGGGGTAACCCATCAAGTCATTATCGGAGCGGGCTGCAATTTATTTCTTGGCACCGAGACAGGAGGGTGGGTGGCTTTGCTCACAGACCTCAGCGGGCCTTCATTGTTGTAGACCTCTCGGTCTCCAAGGAGTCTGGCATCTCGTGTGTAGTTGGTGCTTCCCAGGTCCCTTTACTGGGGTTTAAGTGATGTTTCTCCGGAGGGATTGTTTTCTGGATTGGCAATTGGAAGTGGAAGCGGGGAAATTCAGAGAGTCAGCACATGGGCGACTGTGAAATGCCAGGCAGCATGGGCAATACAGAGTACTCTGACATGGGGTGCTGATTAGTGCCATGAGGGCAACAGGACAGCGGGAGGTCGTCTGTTGATCACTCCATTAATGGGCAGGACGCAAAAGCTCTATGACTGAACGATTCAGGAGTATGATGGTGACTTGCAGTGAGGACAGAACAACAGGGGAAAGCCTGTCAGGGGGGATCTCTTCTGTAGTTACCTGGGTGTTAGATTAGTTTTTAACTTAACATTTCCCGGGTAACTATGCAGGTAATTACCGTGGAACTGTCTGAAGCCTCTAACTCTGCTGAGGTTCCCAGGGAGTAAGGCGAATTTCCCATCGGAAGTTGAAACTTCACAGACAAATTCCACGTAGGTCCATGAGTCAAGCATTCCACAGGGTCCCAATCCACATCTCAGTTGTTCTTTTGGTCTCTGACAATCCAGAGACCTGATGATTTGGCCCTTATCACTATAACCTCCTCCAGCACAACAATCCTCAAAGATCTCAGATCGTGGGACTGAAGTGCAAGCAAACCTTGAGGAGCAGCCCCTCAAATAAGTGGAACAGGGGCTAAAACCTCAGACAACTGCCAAAATCTTCCAGCTGTTTCTGGCGATGGGAACTTCCAGCCCTGCTGACAGTGAAAACCCAGCTGTGGGTTCCAGCAGTGCAGAGTGTCAACAATGGGAAAACCCATAGACAGTGGAATCTGCTGTCACCGGCCAATGTTGGGCTGTCTCGGCAAAACACATCACGGGAGGTGGGGAGCAGAAAATCTCTCCCAATGACTCTTTACATTTCTTTAAGAACAGTTACACTGGCTAGTACAAGGATTGAACTCCTGACCTTGGCATTATTGTAAGAAGTCTTACAACACCAGGTTAAGGTCCAACAGGTTTGTTTCAAACACTAGCTTTCGGAGAACTGTTCCTTCCTCGAATGACTCATTCACCTGAGGAAGGAGCAGTGCTCCGAAAGCTAGTGCTTGAAACAAACCTGTTGGACTTTAACCTGGTGTAAGACTTCTTACTGTGCTCACCCCAGTCCAACGCCGGCATCCCCACATCATGGCTTGGCATTATTAGCAGCACACTCTAACCATCTGAGCTGACCATCCGTCAAGTGTCTCATCACATGTGTGCAAGTCATTATCCAATGAGTGCCCCCCACCTATAGATAATTAATCTTAAATTATACAGTCATTGTCCAGCCAATAGACATGCTAGATACAAGGGTTGCACAAATCTTTCTTGTGCTCCTCCAAATTAAGAGTTTCAATAGTGAAGCTATATTGTAGCACATTCCTCCATTCATAGGATTTACAGTGCAGAAGGAGGCCATTCGGCCAATCGAATCTGCACTGGCTCTTTGAAAGAGCACCCTACCCAAGCCCACACCTCCACCTTATCCCCATAACCCACTAACCTCACCCAACACTAAGGGCAAGTTTGGACACTAAGGGCAATTTAGCATGGCCAATCCACCTAACCGGCACATCTTTGGACTGTGGGAGGAAACCGGAGCACCCGGAGGAAACCCACTCACACACGGGGAGAACGTGCAGACTCCGCACAGACAGTGACCCAAGCTGGGAATCGAACCTGGGACCCTGGAGTTGTGAAGAAATTGTGCTAACCACTATGCTACTGTGCTGAGATTGTCATCTCATTTCTTTCCACTCAAACACATCCATTTGGACAATGTATCTTTTGGCAGAAGATCTTTCAAAGGTTTAGTGTCCACCTGGTCTGCACCAGATTACCACAACCTAAATTCAAGGTTGCCATGATTTGAAATAAAATATTGAGCTACATTTCTCAACAAAATCCTGTTAAGAATACTTTGAAGCAAATTACAGTTGATACAAATTATTTACTTTGTGCGAGATATGAAAATAATTGTGTTTAATCATCTTTTGCCTTAATATGACTAAAATTTAAGCACTAGCATTGAGATATATGTACTCCCTACCCTCGCATTTACCTAGTTTAAGTTTAAACAGAAGTTGATAGTAGAGAAAATGTCCTTCGGTTGATTACTAAATCATTTCTCCTGATGAACCTCCCAAACTCTCTGCCTGGGAAAGGCTCTTACAGGCTGTCCCTTCATATATCAACCTAGGATAGTTACAATCACTGATGCAGAATCCCATCTAGGTCATAAAACATTGTGTGTGGCTGAAGGGTTCCCATCATATGGCCATTAGGTAGTTGCATTTTCTGGAGTGTAATTAAATGTTGAGGCAATCTTTCTAAACTTCTTGTTTCACCAAATAATTCATTGAAAGGATAGTAAAAATTTATGAGTGGGCAATAAAGCAATTAGTTCAAAGTAACCATACTGCTAAACATAAAGAGGTATCCAGTCTCAAACAAATCCTGCGTTTCTTAAAGAGGAACTGCCACTGTGCAGATGTCAGAAATGGACGTATTTAAACAGGACCAAATTTGGAGTTGCAAAGGTGACCTTTGATTGGCAATTGCACTGTCATGCTTTATGTGCACCATGTTCTATTGAATTTTCAGGAGTAAATTTAAGGTAAATACAGATTCCTAAAACTTGCAGCCTCAACAATTTCAAAATATGTTTAAGCTAAAAATTTGTACAGGCTACAGGGCAATATTTGCCAGTGCATATTGAAAACTACTTAGACATCTTTAGCTACCAAGTTTGAAAGACTTGACAATTGGGTGTCTTTGAAACGGAGGTTATTAAACAAAGCTGGAACAGATATTTCTCATCCGGCCAGTACACCAACTATTGTTTCAGCTGTGAGTAAAGAAATAAAAATATATGAAAAGACACATGGACTGATTATGTCAAAATGCCACTGATGCCATGCATCATGTTTGGACACTGCCGTGGAAATCATCTCCTAGGTGAACACTATTTAAATATTTTACTTTGATTTATCTGCCCATTAACTAGAAGATGAAGTGATTGGACAATACTTTTCAACTTTGTACCCTTGGTAGTAAACCTGTTACTGGACATTGAGGCAAATCCAGCCTATTGACTTATTTTTAAGCTCTTGCTGAATATCAGACCACAGTTGGAAGTAAACTTATTAAGGGATAAGAAGAAATTGATAAAGATGATATAAGGGTAAATAGTTCATTTCTATTTACCAGCAAAATTGTCACAAAAGACAATAAGAAATTTCCAATGACATTAAGCATTTCCAGAATTTCTTTCTGCAAACGTATTTGTGATAAACCTTGCCATTGTGCAGAACGGGGATAATAAAATCCATGGTAATTACATGCACTGAACTCAGAAAATGCGCAAATATCTTGGTGTGAAATTAATCATTCCTTGAAGAACTGGCCCCTTGTTTTTCTTAAACTCATAGATTAGTGTATTTTGTTAGTCACAGAAAAAAGGGTAAATTGTGCAGTTGCACATTTATGAACTTATGTCTTTACTTCTGTGAATGTCGACTAACAGAACCAGTTTTAAGGAAATATCTGCTGAACCGTCTCTGAGGCAAAAGAACTCTGCATCGAAGAGTGCAAAATGAAGATAAGGGAAATTAGGTTGACTGACAAACTGTGACTTCTGATGAATCTTTCTCATCTCTTTATATGGGTTTGTTTTATTGTTTATTGATGCTGACTGATCAATAATTTGAATGTCCATTTGATCCCAGAAACTTAACCTACAGTGTGTTTTCGACTCCTAACATGCCATCCAATTTGTATGAACATTAAATAAAATGCGGAGCAATGTCAAAAGGAATTAAATAAACAAAATACTTAATGACTTACATTCAAACAACAATAATGTGCATTTATGTTGCACCTTTAAGGTAATAAAAGACCCTTAAATGCTTTGCAGAAGTGTTATCAACCAAAATTTTATACCGAACCACACGAGGCAATAAAGAGGCAGATCTTTTATGGAATGCCTCAATAAAGTAGGAACAAAAGCAAAAAAGGGGGAGAGTTTTAAGGAGTTTTAATTCCAGAACTTGAGGCTTTGGAAGCTGAAGACCCAGCCACCAATGTGGAGCAATCGAAATTTAGGGTGTGCAAGATGGCAGATTTGGAAGAGTGCCAAGATCTTTGAGGGTTGTTGTGCTGGAGGAGGTTACAGTGATAAGGGGCTTAATCTTTATGCCTCTGGATTATCGAAGACCAAAAGAACAATTGAGATGTGAATTGGGACCCTGTGGAATGCTTGACGCATAGACCTATGTAGAAATTGCCTGTGAAGTTTTAATTTCTGATGGGAAATAAGCCTTACTCCCCGGGAGAAGGCAGGAGAATGGGAATAAGAAACATATCAGCCATGATTGAATGGCGGAGCAGACTCTATGGGCTGAATAGCCAAATATGCGCCTATGTCTTATGGTCTTTTGGGACCCTCCGCGAATGTCTCCAACCCTGAGTTAGAGTCAGAGGCTTCAGACACTTCCACAGTAATTACCTGGTTAGTTACCCAAGAAGTGTTTGATTAAAAACTAATCTAACACCGGGGTAACTGCACAATCAATTACTCCCAATTACCACTCCCCCAACTACCCTCTTGACCTAATCCCTAACTACCCACTGGCCAGGCCTGGCTACCCCACTGACCTGACTACTCTTCCTGACTCCTAACCACTATTCCCCTGGATCCTACCACCATAGGAATTGACAACCCCCGGGACCCAACTTGACCAGACTGTACACTTGAACCAACTAACCCTGCAACCATCTGACTCAACCGGATTCACTCACCTTACCCACATTCTTACCTTACCCACCTTGCTCGTCTACCCACTTACCCATCTACCCACTTATCCGTCTATCCACTTATCCCTACCCATCTACCATGTTCCCATTTACCAACCTTACCCACTTAACTCCCCACCCACACCCACCTACCATGCAATCATTTATGCACCTTACACACATACCTACCTATCCACTTACCCACTTACTTACCTTACCCACCTACCAATTGTATCGCCTATCCACCTTACCTGCTTATCCACCTCATCTACCTACCTTACCCAGTTAACCACCTAGCCACTTAATTGATTACCCACCTTACCACCTCATCCATCTCACCAACCTACCCACCTTACCCACTTACCTACTTCACCAACCTACCCACTTTACCCACTACCCACCTTACCCACTTATTCACCTTACCCACTTACCTATCTCACCAACCTATGCGCCTTACCCAGTTACCCACCACGCCCACTTACTCACCTTACCCACTTAACTACCTTACCTACCTACCCACTTACCCACCACTCCACCCTACTACTTAACCACCTTACCAACCTTAACCCACCCACCAAATTGCCCACTTCTCCATCTTATCTGCTTATCCAGCTAACCACTCAAAATGGCACACGCAGTGCTGAAACTACAGGTGCTATGGTTCCAATTATGTGGCTGCTATCTTGTGGAAGTTTGTATGTTGCTGTACATGAATAAATTAGCTTGCTGAGAAGTACCCTGCCATTGGCGGGGCACAGCTCACAGTTAATGATCAAATAGGAAATAAGGCTGAATCCCTTATCAGAAATGGACAGGAAAAAGTTGCATACGTTATTTAAATGTCAATTCTGCAATTTTCTAGAGGGACCTTATGTTGTTTAACTGAAATGGGCATCGTTTTGGTTTTTAGTATTTGATCGGAATTGTGCAAAGAATAAATGAATTCTTGTGTGAATAAACTGAAATAATGATTTCAATAGGTCTTGAGTGAATTATAGGATTTTTGATCAGTTTAAAAAGGAAAGGGAAAAATGAGAAAAAGAAGCCTGACAAAACATTCACATCAATTCAGACGAGAAATAAGAAACACATTAATGGAAGAGTGTAACTATGTCACCAAAATATGCATTGCAAATTAATCATCTGTTTTTATTTAACTTTAGAACCTTAGAGAAGGGATCATATTAAATAGTCATTGTGAACACATTACTTCACACCAGAGAAAACAACATTGCATTCTGTATGTATGTGACCTGTAAACAATGCAACCAAAAACACTTTCTTAAGCCATTAGCTGAAAACAATTCAAATTATTTTGCATAAAGTATGGTTCTATTCCCTGGCTGATTAAATGATTAACTGTCAATCAATTATTGTTCCAGGTAATTTTTTAACCTATTCAGCAGGGGAAATCTTCAAAAATTTCATCTGAATTTAAAATAATCGGATTATCATTTTCTTTCAATGTCTCTTTTTTTCCTTCTCCATTTGTGACAGTAAAAAGCCATCTTGGGAATCGAAGGGCTGCAAATAAAATTCTGCATCAAAACATTACTGAATACCCAAAACACTCACCAGGGAGCTCTCTGAATCAGTACAGAATCAACAAACATGGCAATTAATTAATGAGCAGACCATAAGGGATTCTCTTTAAACAATACTGACAGCCAATGCCCCAAGAACAATGACACAAAAAAGTTGCTGTTGCTTTGAAGGGAGTGACTCATTTTCCCAAAACATTCACCACCTGCAATAAATGTTTATCCCACTTTCCTAACAAAGTCTCCACAGGGATGCATTTATTGACCAAATTACTTTTTAAGTGAAGTTCTCCTATGCTAGTATCTTGAGGTGATGCAGCAGAAATGGTAACTAGTACACAGTTTGTATGCAGTGCTGAAATGGAAGAGGGATTTGAAAATTGAGATCTTTTGAAAGTCCTAATGAACTAGGACAGATGTTAGAATTGAATTACATTTAGCACCTTTCAGCTTAATTGGGTAATAAAAATATCAGTAATGGGCTATTTATTTTTACTTTCAGGATTGTGATGTAACACTGTTCATGTACACAATCAATTGATTTATTTGTTCAAAACGTTACATCGTGCCTAAAAATATATCAGCTGCCTGCACTTCCACCTGTAGGGTGGAATTTTCCTATATTTTTTCCAGAGTGTCAAGCTCTGACTGAAAACCAGCTTGCAAGGCCGGCTCCACAGAGATCGGGGAGCCATCTTTAAAGGGAGCCCCAATCAGAGCTGAAGATTAACCCCCCGTTCCCCCCCCCCTCCCCCCCCCCTCCCCCCCCCCCCCCCCCCCAAGCCCCACTGCGGAGGTGTTCCCGCTACCTCACTGCTTGCTCCCCCTCACCCCATTCCTGCAAGTTCCCCTTTCACTGCCTACTTCCCGGGAACTAACCGGCTCCCCAGCGTGCACTCTTATTTAAAAACAGGAACCTAGTGCAATGGCCGCTGAGGGGAACTGCGGACGGGAGTAGCCATTGCCATTCCCTGGCATACAGTTCAGGAGCACCAGAACTGCTGCTCCAGTGCTCAGGGGATGGGTCCCCTCAGGGAAGGGGTGGGCCTCGTCAGGTGAGCTGAGTGCCATAGGCCAGGTGTCACCCTTGGGCTGAGGGAGGTGGAGTGGGGGGGGGGGGGGGCAAGCTTAGCGTCTGTGTTGCCTACAGGCCAGCCTCCAATATTGTGCACACTCATAACTGGGCCAACTGCAGATGCTGCCTGTCTGTCCCACCAAACACTTCCAGGACAGAGCCCCGTTTGTGGTTATTTGCCGACGGTTACCTTAACTCCCTTTGACTGTGAGCAGCATTTGCTGCACAGCTAAAGACTATTGCTAATAAGGAATTGGCCTTGTTAGTTATGGGAGAGCACTTCAAAGCTGCAGGTTGTGTTTGCTGATTGTGGCTGCAAATGCCTGGAGGCTGTTGCTGTTTCCTTCCTTTTCTGTAGCCGAAAAGAAGGACAATTTTTTCTAAGTTACCTGGAACCTGGAACACTGGGCTCCAGGGGACATAGGAGTCCAGAAAGAAATCTTGTTTAAAGCAAGAAGTATCCAGCCCCATTTCTACCACAAGGTTCTGGACGCGATAATACATCCTCAGGCTGACCCTTATGTGTTGGATAAGCTGGGTCTGCGAGGACTGCGTTTACTGCAGCAGTGAGAGAGACAGGCTTCCAACACTTGAAGAAATGAAACTAGATTTTATTGAACTCTTAACTATCATACATACCTTAACAGTGGGTTGACACTATGCTGACTTGACTGGAGACCTGAGGCTAACCTGACCAGACTATCTTGCTACCACATGGTGTATGTTCTAGTTGTTGCTCACGGGCTCTGACTGTCTCAGAGGTTACATCCCAAGAGAGCGGGAAAACTAGTGCCCTATGGCTTTATAGTGGTTGTGTCTTGTCTGGTGATTGGCTGCTGTGTTCTGTGTGCTCACTGGTCATCCTGTGTGTTAATCACTGCCTTTTTGAGCACCATCATATACTTATGTGTATATTATGACAGACCCTTCATTTCTGCAGAGGGGTGATACCGTGTCTTTTTTTGTGAAAATGAGCTGACGGAGCTTTGTATTGCAATCAATATGAAAGTTACCTTGTTGTTTAATGGTTAGTGTGATATGTGGAACGTTACATATTTTCGAATCTTTGTTAATATCAATAAACAATATTGTCTCAAGTGAGTACACACACCATGCCTCAGACGAATGTTATTGCCAGCATTCCAATCAAACTTTGAGGCCTGGACACGTTTCCTGAACCCTGGGGGTATCAACACCACAGAGACAGCAGCCAACAATCAAACACTCTAGTGCTGGGCTGGGGGTATCTCTGCAACCAGAGGTTGAGTGTGTGGATCAGGGGAGGATACCTGAGCATGGTCTCCCTAATGTACCTGGCAGGGGTCTGGGGTCTAGGAGTTGCTGCTGCGACTGGAGGTGAGTGTGCAGAGCGAGGATTTTCCAGCACAACTGGCTCAGTGGATGGCACTCTGAGAGAAAGGGGGACACGTACGTATGGGTGATTTGATGGTCCCAGGAAGGAAGGCCTAACTGATTATCAGTCTCTGTCTATCTACAATTCCTCACAGAGAGCACGATAGATGGTGTTGTTGACCCCGCAGCCCTTGCGGTGCTGTTGGCAACCCAGATGGTCAGGCACCGGAGAAGGTAGCAGCGTTGACGTAGGCTAGAAGTGGTAACCCATACACACGATGCCGCCACATACCCTGCAGACCTGACCACCCACAAGGCCACGGAGGAACTTAGAGGGGAACGCCGGCGATGTCCCAAGGTGTACGGGCATCATTGGTCGTTCGGGAAATGACGGACAGCATGTGCCTCAGGAGGCTCCGCCTCAACAAGGAAATGGTGCAGCACTTGT
Organism: Scyliorhinus canicula; assembly: GCF_902713615.1. Lineage (NCBI taxonomy): Eukaryota > Metazoa > Chordata > Chondrichthyes > Carcharhiniformes > Scyliorhinidae > Scyliorhinus > Scyliorhinus canicula. The sequence continues at coordinate 105,135,014 of NC_052155.1, read as the reverse complement.
GGACTTGGCTACCTGTGGAGGAGGAGGACACGCGCTCCCATTGGCTGTGAAGGTCATCACAGCCCTGAACCATTATGTCACTGGATCATTCCAGAGCTTGAGTGGGGCTTTGTGCGGCATTTCACAAGCTACAGCCCACGAGTGTATCCATGAAGTCACAGATGTTCTGGGGGATGCCCTGGGGGTCCTGGAACCGGAAGGTCACAGCTGGCTTACTGGTATCACTGGCATTGTTGTGCCACCCTGTGCTGCCCGCCTACCTTGAGACTTGCCGGTGTCAAGAAGGGGGGGGGATTCAGGTGAGGAGACGGCTTCCTCTCCCTGGTGGCAGGTACCGGGTCAGCCTCCAGCACTCCCTCCTCCAGGACAGTGTCCATTGGGCCCTGGGGATCTTCATGGGATGGAGAGGCAGCTGGAGTGAGCTCCAGAAGTCTCTGCATCATCCTGTGCTGCTGGTCCTGGCGGTTCCCCATTGTCTGACCATTGTGTTGGTGCCCTCAACGATGCTCCTCGGTGATTGTGCCACACTCTGCAGTGCCTCGGCAATGTCTACTTGCATCTGGCACATATCCCGCAGTAACGGAGACATGATATCGAGGCCCTCGGCCATGGATATCATGGACTGAGCTATGCCTTGGACACCACTACTCAAAATATTGGCCTTGTGCTTCAGGCTTTTCATTGTGTTCCTAACCATAGCAGTGTATGCCTCAGTGCTACGCATTCTGGCACCATCTCCTGTTCCCATAGCCTGTGGCACTCCTCTAATCGGCTATGCACTCGCCGGATTGCCACTGACATCCCTCAAGAATCTCACAACCATACACTTGTACCTTCATCAGCTCTGGAATAACCTTGCCCAGAGACTCGGCCTGTGCCTGGGACCCAGCTGAGTCTTGGGATCCAGCAGAGCTCTGACAGCCGACTCCCTGGATGTTTCTGCTTCCACCTGATGTGCATCAGCAACCATTTAGTGTTCACCAGATTGTGTTCCAGAACCTGTTCACTAATGTGGCCCACTGAGGTGTGTGTCTCCTCGCTGGTGGGTATGAAAGCTGTGACGCCTCAATGGTGGTCTCCACGGATCTGTCCTCTGTGGTGTTCCGTTGGGTGCTGGGGGAAGGGTGGTACCTGGATGGCCAAGTCCCATCGGGTGAAGAACCTGCGGGAGAATGGACATGTGGTCAGTGAAAGAGAAGGATCATTTTGCCTGACATGGACAACTCACTTGAGATAGGTCATCTGGGTGAGGGACAGTGCATCCTCACATCTGGGTGAGGGACAGTGCATCCTCACATCTGGGTGAGGGACAGTGCATCCTCACATCTGGGTGAGGGACAGTGCATCCTCACATCTGGGTGAGGGACAGTGCATCCTCACATCTGGGTGAGGGACAGTGCATCCTCACATCTGGGTGAGGGACAGTGCATCCTCACATCTGGGTGAGGGACAGTGCATCCTCACATCTGCGGCGCAGACCAACCTCGCTGTTGGTGACCACTTTCTCCAGCGCTGTTCCTCATAGGGGGTGAGGACTCTGATGTAGTACCCCGCTGCCCATCTGGGCCCTTTCACATCTATTATGAGCTAACTTCTCCTGCAGGAAGAATTGTGAGCCGCTCGCTCGATGCATCGGGGTGGGGGGGGGGGGGGGGGGGGGGGTCTATGGCAGGTGGCAAGTGTGGGTTACCGCTCTTGGGGATAAGGAGTTGTTCTGGTGGGTGCCAGGGTGGTCCGGGGTACAAGCACGGTGAAATGCTGTGTGGGGGGGGGGGGGGGGGGGGGGTTGCAAAGGTTAGGGGGGTGGCAGGCAGGATTGATGCCAGGGGACTGGCCTTAACATACCCTTGCGGCCCGATGGAGGCTGGTGGTCTTTTTCTGACAGTGTACCGGCAGTTCTCTAGGTCACGCTGCCCGAACTGACAGCTGTTGTCACTGCCTCCCAGGCAGCATTGGCGACCCTCTTGCTGGTCCTCTGGCCCCCTTGGGGGAACAGAGTGTCCTGTCTTGCCTTCATGGCATCCACCAGCCTTGCCAGGTCGACATTCCAGAATCATAGAGCAGATCTACATGGTGCCATTGTCTTGTGCTGATTGAATGAGCGTCTATGAACTGCTCCTCCTGGTTAACGCAGAGCTGCCGGGTGTGGTCCTGGTGAATCAACTGGGGAGGGACAGCCAGTTCTGCCATGAAGCTCATGGGGGACCGTTTCCAGCACTAAGTGCCATTAAATATGGGCCACGGTCTCGCAGGCTTGGCCGACGGGAAGCAACCGGGAATTCGCGCTCGATATGACACTTAAAACTTTTTCCGTTAAATCTTAAAGTCATATTTTTGGGCTTGGGGAATTTCTTCTGGTCAAACCCAAGTTTCGATATTTTTTCAAAATTGGGAAGGTGAACTCCCGGTGAGACCAGCTCCTCGGCGATCGGGGCGCCATTTTAAAGGTAGCCACCAATCATAGAATTTACAGTGCGTAAGCAGGCCATTCGGCCCATCGGGTCTGCACTGGCATTTGGAAAGAGCACCCTGCTTAAGCCGATCCCTCCACCCTATCTCCTTAACCCAGTAACCCCACCTAATCTTTGGACATTGAGGGGCAATTTATCATGGCCAATCCACCTAATCTGCACATCATTGGACTGTGGGAGGAAACCGTAGCACCTGGAGGAATCCCATGCGGGCATGGGGAGAATGTGTAGACTCCACACAGACAGTGATCCAGGCCAGGAATCGAATCCGGATCTCTGGCACTGTGAAGCATTAGTGCTAACCACTGTGCTACCGTGCCACTCTAAATCTCTCAGTAATCTTGAGGGTCCCCACCCATGAAAATGTCACCCCCTCCGCACACATGAGTATTACCCCTCCAAGTGAGGACACTCCACTATGGGTTTGCTGAAGGCTTCCCTGTGCCTTTGCAGATCTCCCCACACCCAATTTTGGGCCCCCCCTTACATGACGCCCACCCTTAACCCCCCAAACTTTTATGAGGCCCCTTCTTACCTGCCCTTTTAGCACTGCCACATTGCCAGCATCCCTGCCAGCTTTGCAGTGCCCCCAGGCATCTTGGCAGTGCCAAGGTGGCAATGTCAAGGTGTTTGGGTGCCAAGGGAAGAGCTAGGGTGCCACCCTACCCTGTCCCTAACCACCCAGGAGTCTCCAATCGCCCAGGAAATCCCTCAGATGCCGTTAGGCCTGGTCCACATTTGTGTGGACCAGTACTTAATGTCGCTGGTCCAGGCCTTGCTGGGGAGGCCGTTAGTACCCAGGCACCGGGAGAATGACACAAGATTCACCAGGTTGGGTGCGATTTACCTGCCGCATCGCGCCAAATATTTCAACCTGCAAGAACTGTTCCAGAATCTATGGAATTTTGAAGGATAACCACCAAGATGTCCACTATCTCTATAGCCTTCTCCTTCAATCATCAACCCCAGGGTCAACTTTTTGTCCCATTAATTTCTCCAGTACTACTTTTTTCATTCATTCCAGTTTCTTTCCGATGCTCAATCTCACTCGTCCCATGGTTCTCTCGTATTTCTTTTTTAAAAATAAATTTAGAGTACCCAATTTGTTTTTCCAATTAAGGGGCAATTTAGCGTGGCCAATCCACCTACCCTGCACATCTTTGGGTTGTGGGGGCGAAACCCACGCAAACACGGAGAGAATGTGCAAACTCCACACGTGACCCAGAGTCAGGGTCGAACCTGCGAACTCGATGCCATGAGGCAACAGTGCTAACCACTGTGCCACCGTGCTGCCCTTTCTCTCGTATTTCTCTGGGATTTTTAAAATATCTTTCTCAATCAAGACAGTCACAGAATATTTGTTTAGTTTCTCTGCCATTTCCATTCTCCCCATTGTAAATTCTCCATGCAATTGCCATGTAAGCCTTACCTGGGAGCTTCCAAGAGGGACTCCCTAGCACATCTTTGGGGCACCCCCAAATCCGGCGCTATGGAACCAGGATGTTATGGGCCAATGTCTGCTCCTGCACCTATTATTTACACTCTTATCTGTTAAGCTCCAAAGATAACTATATAATAACAACCAGGAAGCAGGCCTTGACTGTTTCGACTCCAACTTTATTGTGTTCACTAATCACTTCTCCAACACAAATCAGTGCCACCTGTATCCCCTTTATATATCGGTGCAATCTATTAAATAATTACAACCTCAGTTGTAACTTCAATATTAGGGTAATGAACTCTCTTCTGACAGATTCCCCCCTTAAAAGAAAAATAAATCTTTAATTTTGACGTCAATTTGAATATACCATAACACATGTATGTGTATATTTTGTTCTGCAATAAATGTATCTCACTCTCCGTTTTCTTCCCACTTACATATCTCTTCCTTATAGGAAAATACACCCCTCCTTAATAATTATTAATAACTTCTTTGAGCTAGCCTTTCTTTTCATCAGTCAGGTCATTGGTAACTGCTATCAACCCGCTCGATCTTGTGAATCTCCCTGTTCTCTAGCATCTGCTTTAGGATTGCTGTGTCAATCCTCTTTTTATTGACACATTTTGTAGAGTGGACATTCACTCAAAGGGACTTATTACCTGTGTGACATTCTGTAGGTATAGTTCGTGAATACCCTCTTCCATTTAAAATTTCAGTCACGATCCTGGATATAAAAAATTCCACATCTACTGCTTCCACAAAAGCACGTGTCTCTGCTGCCAATGTATTTTTTTTACCACTCTTCTTTTCTTTTTAGTTTCCCATGCCGAAGGACAACCTTTCTTACCCAAGAGAAAAATTATAAATCTTCCTGCACTTGAAAAGACATTGCAGAGATTAGCATAAGATGCATCAGATGCGTCATTATAAACAATCGGTTTCAGTTGTCTAAAATCACCTAAAGATGGAAATTTCAAAAAACAATTCTCCAGTTTTAATTTTGCCAATGTTTGTTTGCTCTAACAATTGCTTCAGCCTTAAGATTGTTAATTTTAATGCTTAGTTCTAAAACATCAAAATGGCATCCGGTCTGGTTTGTCCAGCCAACTAATTCAGCTATCCAATTAAACTTCCGAGTTAATCTTTTGCCATTTTAGAAGCCGTTGTATCCTTTTGTGGGGCTCTACCCCAAGTAATTGCTATGGGGTTAATATCCTCCAAGTAAGTCTGCTTCTGTAGAGTGACATGCAGACCACTCGGCCCTATTTCTAATCCAATGGGGTTAGATTCTCTGCTGTCGGGATTCTCCATTACGCCGGCAGCTCATTGACACCTGGGAATTTCCTGACCGTGTGGGGCTGCCCACAATGAGACATCCCATTGATCGGCTGGCGCGATGGAGAATCGTGCTGCCAGCGGGGCCGCGCCACACCAGAAAACTGGTGCGGCGGGAAGAAGAATCCGGCCCAATGTATTTGAATGCTCCAGAGGCCTGACTTCCAATCTTGAACTACATTCTAAGCCCGTTAATAACGGTATTTTCAAAATTGCTACTGCCACCCCACAGAACATCATCTACTTGCATCATGAAGAAGCCCAAACCTTTCCGCCCATGGTGCCAATAAAGCACCGCAGCCTCTGTCTTCAGCTGAAGACAATATTAACAAAACCAACCTCACTGAGAAATACCAAACTCTGGAGGAGTCATTCAAACCGTCCACACATTTATTTCACTTCCAGCGTACCCTTTCTGTGTTTGGTGGCCCTGAGGACCAAGAAAAAGCTCACTTTCAATCTGATGTCCCTGTAAGAAAGCAGCTTTAATATCTAGCAACTTGCATTCCCAAGCCTTTGTGGCTAACAGAGCCAAATTCATCTTCAAAATAACCTTTCCTGCTCTCGGTGAATCTTGGTCACTCAGGTTTTCTTCAGAATCTCATGGGCACGACTCTCCGGCCGCTTTACACTCAAGCGCGAGCACAACGCGGCCGGAGAATCCTGGGAGAGGCTTCCAGCGAGCCTCCCGACCTGCCCCGCGCCTCGCAAGGTTCTCCGAAGTCCCACGAGATGTCGGAGTCGTAACCCTGCCCCAAATGGGCATGGCCAAATGGCGCTCCCGGAAGTAGGTCGTTAACCCACTTACAACCCACTCACCTGGGATCCTCCGGCTCCCTCGATTCTTCTGCCTCCCGAGGGAGGCTGCAGCCAGGCGCCAATCAGTGCTGGTCCACTTAAACGTGGACCAGGTGGAACTTCACCCGGAGGTCTCTGGGGTCATCGGAGACCCTTGGATGGTCAGCATGAGTGCATGGTAGCTGTTTGGCCTACTCCCTGGAATGTGGGCACCTTGGCACTGCCCAGCTGGCACCTTAGCATTGCCATCCTGGCATTGCCAAGGCACCTGGATGACACTGCCAAGCCAGCAGGAGCACTGCTTGGGTGCCAGGGTGGCAGTGAAAGGGTGCCTGAGTGCCAGGCTGGCACTGCCAAGTGCCGGGGTGAGGGGGGCCATGCCCATAAAATGAGGGTTGAGGGGGGGTTTGAAGGGTGGGGGGTGTGCAGCGCAGGTAAGTAACCGTCTGGGAGGTTGGATGGGGGTTCTGGAAGGGAAGGGGTGCTGTCAGGAGACTTGGGGAGCCTGAAGAGGAGGGGGATAGTGCCCATGTGTGTGGAGGATGCTATTGCCAATGGGGGGGATGGTTTGGGGGACCCACAAGCTCACTTAGAGATCGGGGCACCCTTTCAAAATGGCAGCCCGATCGCTCAGTTGAGTGCAAAAAAATTCTAAGTGTGGGCTAAACTGGTGATAAATTCCCCAGGGCCCAAAAAAGTGACTAAATGTCATTGAAGAGCAGTGGGGAACTCCCTGAAAAACCTGCCACAAATTAACTTGGAAGTTTTTTGGGAGAATCATGCTTCATGCTACCAGCTTGACGTTGGCCTTATAAGTTCCATCAGGAAACACCTTTTCTGTGCATATCCATCTGGGATAGAACTGATTGTCCCCTATACCTCCATGTACACCCCGAAATCTTTCCAACTTTGCTGTTCTTGCTGTCTCCCATCTTTTATTAATTTATCACCTAATTTGTTGGAAGCCACATATACCTCTCAATGATATGGGATTCTGCGCCTTCCAGCATTCCGAGTATGTACCAAATTTCTTGACCTTGTTAAGCTGCACCTTCTGTCTTGCTTTACATCTTGTTCCAGACTGCAATTACATGATCTCCCCTTCCTATCATGAGATTTTCTTGTGGAATCATAGAATTCACAGTGCAGAAGGAGGCTCCTCGGCCCATCAAGTCTGCACCAGCCCTTGGAAAGAGCACCCTACCTAAGACCGCCTCCACCTTGTCCCCGTAACCCAGTAACCCCATCTAACTTTTTTGGACACAAAGGCCAATTTATCATGGCCAATCCACCTAACCTGCACATCTTTGGACTGTGGGAGGAAACCGGAGCACCCGGAGGAAACCCACGCAGACACGGGGTGAACATGTAGACTCTGCACATACAGTGACCCAGCAGGGAATCGAACCTGGGATCCTGGCGCTGTGAAGCAACTGTGCTAACCACTGTGTTACCATGCTGCTCCCTGTGCATCTTTCCCTTTATCTTGTACATTCAACCAGTTTTTATATTTTCCAGCAGCCTCACCTGTTCTACCGATGGTGGTAGTGTCCTTCCACTGACTGTCCCCATCTGGCAAATATGTCACTTCAGTGCCAACTTTTGGCAGTTGTCGTTTGGGATAAATAGCCTAATCCAGTTTTGTCAGAATTACTAAATTCTTCTTCAGATACCCTGTCAATTTCAGCAATCTAATCCTCATAATTCTGTAACATATGTGTATGTGAAGTACCTTGTTGCTTAGCATGTTCAATCATATCCTTTGAATCTGCAAACTTGTAATCTGTGCCCACTAATCTTGACCAGTGTACCTGGACAATCTGGTTTCCATGCTGCAAAATGATTGTTTTACCATCTGAACCTTTAACCTTTCCTGGACCTTTCCACTCTTTAAATTGTTTTCCTTTGTAATATGCCATGTCTCCCTGTATAAAAATAGTTTCTGATGGCTGTACGTTGAGCCTCAAAGATCTCTGAAATCTTTCTGAGATTTCTGCTTTAAGGAATGCTCTTCTACCACGTGCAGTGCATTAGAAAATGTAGAGATAATCCTGATTTCCTCCCAAACTGATCATTAATGACTGAAGGAATTTTGGGATTTATCCCCAAAATTGAATGATATAGACTGTAGCCCCCAGACATTTGCAGGGAATTCTTTGCATGGATGGCCCATGCTAAAGCCAAAGTTAATTTACAATTTGGCCTATCTGCTGAAATTTTACAAAATACTTAATCTATAACAGCATGATTTTTCTCACACACCCCATTACTAAATGGGCTTCCTGCGATTATATTTGTGTTCTCACACATATTCCAAAATTCATCGTTAGCAAATTCTCCCCTCTTATCAGTGTAGAACTTTGCTGGTGGCCCCAATCCAGTCCCATTCCATTTTTCCATTATCTGTTCCACAATTATTTTCTTTTCTTCACCATATATATCCATTGACTAACTAAACTTTGTTGCCAAGTTTACAAAGTGTAAAATTACGTTTTTTTTTCTTTGTTCCATACCTTAAATCTATAGTCGCAACTTCATTAAAATCTGTCGCTAAGGACATACTCACTATGGGTCGTGATGGCGTGCTTCTATATTCGCACATATCACAACTATCGCTTATCTGTTCTATAAATTTGGTGTACTTTAACCTCTACATCCCTGAGCAAAGTTTTTAATCTTTTGGAAGACAGATAGGCAAATTGCCAATGCAACTTTAACACAATCAACTTTTTGTTTTCTAGACTCCTGTTCTCTGATGCCAACAGTACTTTCTTCATTTCGTTGCAAGAAAAATTAGGATTAACTAATGGGGTACAATAGTGTCCAGACTGTAAATTGTAAGTCCACAGTTTTTCTAAATACGATGGCCTTGTATTTTCCATGTCAAGTTTCATAAGAGCTTTCTTCATCGATGTTTAGCTCAATAATAAACACATTTAGCTGTATACAACATCCATGTGAATAAAATGAATCCTTCCTGCAATGTTACGAGGAATTGCTATTCCTTTAAGCGGTTGAAGGGCATTATCATCCCCAAACTGGAAACTCCCAGGCCGGGACTCGCCGAGCCCGTGCAGAGAGAGTCGCCGGTGACAGTGGATATTCTCGCCACGCCGCTCTGCGGCTGGGACGCGATTCTCCGGCGACTAGAGAATCGCCGGCAATCGTGCCAGCGCGGTCGACGGCCCCTGAATGAGGCCCTCGCTGCGATTCTCCATGGTCACCCGGCTAAGTTCCTCCGAGTCCTGCCGGTGTGATTCCAACCTGGTACCACCCGGCGGGAACTTGGACCCGCAGCCACGGTGACCGTCCTGGTTGGGGGGGGGGCAAGGGGATCAGATTCCGGGGTGGCCTCCACGGCATCCAGGCCTGTGATCAGGGGCTACCGATCGGCGGGCGCCCGAGATCTGGAGGGGACCGACCTCCTTCCGTGCGTGCTCCGCCATGATGCTCCCTGCCAGCACGGAGACGGCCGTCGAGTGCATGTCCGGGCCTGCGCCATCAGTGCAGGGCCGTCTTTTGGCGCCGGAGCAGCGCGCAGCACTCCGGCGCTGTGCTGGCCTCGTGAGGGCCGGTGAATCGCTGGGGCAGGAGGCTCGTTGACGCTGGCGCACAACACTCCGGTGTACGCCGGCGTCAACACTTGGCTGGGATTTTGGAGAATCTCAGCTGTGGAATTTCCAAATTCCTTCACATTGTTCCAATCTTTGTCACTTAAAGAGTCCAGGTAAAATTTCACCCAGTCCATTCCACATACTGTAGGTGTACATCTGCTGTCTAATATGGCACAATTGAAGGACTCTTTGACAAGCACTTTCATCACCGTACTGACACTTCTCGTTACTAAGACAATGCCTTCTCTTTAGTTTATATCTTCCTCATTTTCTTCAGAGTTTTCTGTTTCATGTTTGGTTTCAAACACCCTATTATATCGCTTAGAATAATTTATTGCATAACAGAACTTTGAATCACACCTAAATCACCAATTGACCACACCCGACATTTCTGGGGTTCATTTTTCTGTCACAATTTCCCAATTCATTCCTCCTGCCATAATTGTTACACGTGTTTCTGTACTCATTATTTACAGTTTAGTTCTAAATCTTCTTTCATTTGATGCCTGCAGTCTGTTTCTCGACCACTTCGCCATCCCATTAATATTGTCTCTTCCATATTCTGTCTTATTGCTGATTGGCCCATTTGTGTCATGAAAGGAATATTTGCCCAGGAACTTTTTTTTAAGAGCCTCTGACATTTGTTCTAGTAGGGTGTGTCTTTCTGCAAATTTAAGTCGCAGAAGCCTATCCATATTTGTTGCTTTGGCACAGTCCAATAACCTGAATGCCAGCACGGAATGAGGACTTTCTAGACAGAGTTTTTGCAGCCTTGTAGACAGTCTGCTAAATTCCATATGTATCCTCTGACTTTCTAAATTGGTCAAAATCTGACCAAGCCTCATAAGCACTTGTTAAGTAATCCTTCTTGTGAATCTATCCATGAAAGTTAATAATATATCCAAATCTACATCTGAATTTAAATGCTCCGGCTCCAATTATGAAAAAACCTTACATCTTATTTTGCTTTCATATAGTAGCGAAAGTGCCAAGGCCGGTTCTTGTTTTATCTTGTGCAGAACATAACCCATATCCACATGGCATCTTCATTCTTCAATTGGTCCTAGGATTGACGCTCAGAAAACAATGCTGGGTAATCACTCTAAATTTGGATTCAGCCGTTTGTTTTAAGAAATTTTAGTTTACAATCATGTTTTAATTACAAGCAGAAACCATCCTCTGCTACCATTGTTAATTTTCGATGTTAACTATATAATAAGAACTCGGAAGCAAGTCTTGACTTCTTTGACTCCAAGTTTATTGTGTTCAGTAATCACTTCCCCAACACAAAACAGTGCCACCTGTGTCCCCTTTCTAGATTGGTGCAGTCTATTCAACAAAAAGTGCAATCAATTAAACAATTAAAACCCCAGTTGTAACTTAAGTACGAGGGAACATTAACTTTTTCCTAACATTATGTTCTTATCTGTCCATAACTGTATTGGTAAGAGTGACCACTGCAGAATCCTTGTGGGGATATAGTTCCATTTTCATATTTCCTAATGTTGTGTGGCACAACCACTGTAAAAAATAGGATAGATTGTAACAAATGTACCAAATGTAACAAACTGGGCATCCATGAGTTGTTGTGGGCCATCAGCAGCAGCTGAATTATATGTCACCACAATCTGTAAGCTCATGACCCAGCATATCACTCACTTTACCATTATCATCAAGTCAGGGGATCAACCATGGTTCAATGAGGAGGTGCCAAGGAACATGCCAGGAACAACACCAGGCATACCTCAAAATGAAGTCTAGCCTGGCGAAGTTATAATGCAAAACTACATGCATGCTAAAGATGGGAAGCTGCACACAATAGATTGAAATAAGAATCCAACAAAGAGTGGATCAGATCAAAGCTCTGTTGTCCTGCAACATCCAGTTATGAATGGCAGTGGATAAGTAAGCAACTGGTGGACGGGGTGCTAATCAAATGGATTGCTTTGTTCTGGATAATTTTAAGCATCTTGAGTGCCATTGGAGTACCACTTATCCAGGTTAGGGACGACTACTCCATCACACTCCTGACTCTTGCCTTGTAGATGGTGGAAACGTTTTGGAGAGTCAGGCGGTGAGTCACTCACCTCAGAATTTCCAGCCTCTAATCTGCTCTTGTAGCCACACTATTTGTATGACTGGTTCAGTGATGTTTATGGTCAATTTGAATCTGAAGAGAAGGCTCCAAAAACATCTCCATTCCAATGACGAAGGAGCCCATCATATTAGTTAAAGAGACACGGTTGAAGTATTCGCAACTATTTTTAGTCGGAAGTGCCGAGTGGATGATCTATCTCCACACCCTCCAGAGGTTGCCATCACAAATGCCATTCTTCAGCCAGTTCAACTTACACCATGTGAGATCAAAAATGGCTGAGTGTGTTGAATACTGCAAACCTTTGCTCCAGAAACCAGCGATGCCTCGAGGCAAGCTATTCCAGTGACAACACTAGCATCTATTCTAAAAAGTGGAAAATTGTCCATGTGTGTCCTTGCACAAAATGCAATCTGTCCAATTGTCACCCAATCAGTCTATTATCAATCAATAACAAAATGATGGAAGATGTCACCGACAGTGCTAGTCATTAATAACTTGCTCATTTATGTTTAGTTTGGGTTTCACCAGGACCATTCAACCTCATAGCAGCCTTGGTCCAAGTATGAACTAAAGAGCTGAATATGCAATGTGAGTTGATATGAATGCAGCATTTGACCAAAAGTGGCAACAAGGAGCCCTAGAAAACTGAAGACGATGGGAATTGAGGAGAGAGCTCTTCACTATTTGGAATCACAGACGTCACTACCCCCTAGGCTAGTGCCAGCCCCACATGACCCGGGGTCACAGCACTGTGAAATTAGATGTTATTTTAAAATATCTGAGGCCAT